>NC_090034.1:39136302-39449695 GCF_037176765.1 Anolis sagrei | reverse complement strand
GTCTTTAGAAGCTTGAAAAATTTAACGAAGTCCTTTATTATTGCTTAGGTCTTCAACAAGACAATCAAATACTTCTCAGATCTTCAACAGGTCAAACAAATACTTCAAGGCTTTGAATCAACTGGTGGCTTTCTTAATCTTGTCCACAAGGGACAGGCAACTGGCTTCGTGAACTGTTTCTTTTCTTTAAGAGGAAACCCCTTTTTAACCCCTCCTTGGGCAATCTACTTTCTAAACTTTGCTGGTGTGGGCTCTACTTCCGGCTCCAAATTGCTTCTTGGGTCCCAAGTAGACCTACCAGTCAAGGCTTTGTAGATTCTCCAGCTGGAGTCCTTTGGAACTGTTTTCCCCCTGAATTTCCCCGGGATGCTGTTTCCCCCCGATGCTGTGAGAAACGAAGCTTCTCTACAGGTGGAGCTAATCCATGTCCTGTAGCTAAGCTTTCCAATGCAAGACTGACCTAAAATGGCTCCCTCTCCTCCGAGAGCTCTGGGGAAAGGGGCGGAACCAAAACTTAATAATGATTGATGGGTCATTGGCCCTATAATTGCAAACCAAGGGAAGCCACCTTATTGCAAAATGCATGGAACTTTGGAATACATGCAAACACTCAAAGAAAGAAAAGGAAGTTGGAGCTTTTGGTACATCCGTACCAGCACAAGTGTCTACAGACAATGCTGGCTCTTCGGCTTAGAAATGGAGATGAGCACCACCCTCTAGAGTCGAACATGACTAGACTTAATGTGAAGAGGAAACCTATACCTTTACTAGATCATTAAACATCAACATGGATTTTCCCAATACAAGTCAAGCCAGACTAATCTTATCTCCTTTATTGATAGAGTTACAAGTTTGGCACAGAACAGAGATGCAGGGAATGCAGTGGATGCAGCATATCTGATTTCAGCAAGGCCTTTAACAAGGTTCCCCAATTATATTCTCACAAAGTAGCTAGTAAAAGGTGGTCTAGATGATGTTGTGGACTCGGAACTGGTTGAACAGCCAAACCCAAAGGATACTTCTGTTCAATGGTTCTTCTTCTTCATCCTGGAGAGAAGTGACCAGTGGGGCACCATTGGGGATTTTTGTCCAGGGCCCAAAGCCATTCAATATTTTTTTATTTTTTTATTTACTACATTTATATCCCACTCTTCTCACCCCTTCAGGGGGACTGAGAACGACTCACAAAAGGCAGCAATTTGATGCCATACATATGCATAAATACATTAAAAATGAACATATGCAAGTAAAACTCAAAGAAAACAACAGCAGTATTAAAACAATTATTAAAATCACGTTATCCAGAGTCAAATCCAATATATTAATGACTTGGACAATGGAATACAGGATATGCTAATCAAATCTGCAGATGACACCAAATTAGAAAGGGTGGCTGATATGCTAGAGAACAGGATCAGGATCAAAATGATCTTAACATATTGGAGAGCTGGGGCAAAACTAAGAAAATGAATTTCAACAGGGAGAAATGTATGGTATTACACTTAGGCAAGGGAAAAAATGAAATGCACAGATATAGGCTTAACAAAAGTCCACGTGAAAGGGCTCTAGGAGTCTTCATAGACTGAAAGTTGAACATGAGTCAACGGTTTGATGTGGTACCTAAAAAATAGCAATTGAATTCTAGGCTGTATAGAATCATAGAATCATAAAGGTCACAGAGCCATCCAGCCCAACCCCATTTACATTTACTGTGTTTCCCTTTCATTGTTGTTACTATTTTGATTTTGAAAAAATCTTCAGGTGTTGGAAATAGCCACCTCTTTCAAGCCTCCACGAGTTATTTATTATGTATATAGTTCATGTTGCATACTGTATTGTATATGTGTGTATTGGTATGCAAGTTTCCTTAACTCTATATTGTGGGAGGGGTTGCAGACCATGTGATCAGATCTGGGACTATTCAGGACTCAGACTCTATTTTAGTAACAGTACGCTTTAGAAGTCTGTAGAAACAGTATGTTTTAGAGACTCTATTAGACTCTCAGACCAGAGAGATGCTTTAGACTTTGGATGCCTTGTGTTATCTGTACAGAGAAACTAGTTCAAATCCTATCTGAAACTGGATTGATATGCAATATACCTGTTTGCTGAATACATGAAGTTTGTGAGTAAACCAACTATGTTATTTTAACGAATACTACTTTATTTTTGGTCTCTTGAGAGCATGATTTAAAAGCAAGGTGTTTTAAGGGAGAGTATATTTTTTTGGGCAACTGAAATAAACACTTCTGCTATATATGTGTGTGTGTGTGTGTTTTGTGCATTGGCACATCTTTGTCCCTAACAGTTCTATGAGATGTTTAGGGATTTCAGTCTCAACAGCTGAGAAACTTTAATCGCCTTACATGAATGCTAGTGGATATTTACCACTAAGGTCCATTCCATACAGCTGTATAAAATCCCACATTATCTGCCTTGAACAGAGTTATATGGCAGTGTGGACTCATATAACCCAGTTCAAAGCAGATATTGTGGATCATCTGCCTTGATATTCTGGATTATATGGCTGTGTGGAAGGGTCCTAAGGTTGGCTCAAGCAAGTTTTTAACTCTTCTAAGGGGGACTCTTGGTTTTCCCAAAAAGGTTATGAATACCATTTTTCAAAAGGTTATGGAGATTTCCATTTCCCAAAACCAGGACTCATTGAATAGGACAGCTGAAAAGCTGATTCGAAAATCATCATCATCATCATCATCATTAACTTGATTTATACCCCACCTTTCTCCCTGTGGGGACTCAAGGCAGCTAAAAATCCCACACTAGACAAGTTTAAAAGTACAATACAGAAGTAAAAACAACAACAACAACAATTAAATAGTAACAGTGTGGTTAAAAACAAAAATTAATTATTTATCATATCAGGAGCGAACCAAGGGCACAGTTGTAATGTATTTTTTTAAAAACACACACACACACATAAAGTTTAGAAGCCTCCCCACAGGATTGCAACACACCCGGACATACCCTGAGCAACATCTTTGTAGACAGCTGATTCTCTCACACCAGAAGTGAACAAAAACAAAACTAGAATATAATAAATACACTTAAAATGGATTTTCAAAACTCATAGCAATAAGTTGCGTAGGCATGCAGGAAGCATCCAGAAAGTCTCCTGTCTACATTTGATATCGGAGGTTACCTCCCACCCTCCAAGACTCTGTAAAAGATGGTTCAAAACCAAGGAATTCATAGTTTTACCAAGGACACCAGGCTGGAATGATCCCATAATCCCCTATCTCTCCCCATGTGGGAACCTAAGGCTCTTTCCATGGCCCCATGGCCCCACATGGCAATGCCCCTGTAACCCACACTTTATGGACTTTCTATGAACTTTTAGAAATCTTTAATCAACTTTTCATGGGCTTTGGAACTCTTATGGACTCTGGAGGGAAGGAGGGCTGGCATGATTCCCTTTGCAGTTTGCTTATGAACTCCTTGTATGTTTCCCCTTTCCCCATATCCTTATATGAAATATGAAGAGATGCCACTTTTTCATGAATCCAGCACCACATGGCTTCAGGAAGCATTTTTCTCATTTCCTGGGCCAGCTAATCCCCAGACAAAGGGACTCACTAGAATCTCTTTGCATGGAAAATAAAACAAAGGCTCTTATCTCCTCAGACCTCGAAGTAGCTCGGCTAGCCCATCTGAGAGATATGACCTATGGACAATTTTAATCACCCTATATAAAGGTGACATCCTTCCTGCAAGGGATTAGGTTTCACCACAGTCTCTTTTCATTGTATCTATTCCTTCGCCCGATACCAGTTTCAAGATATAATCAATAAATCCCATACCCAGGACGTAAGGACAACAAAGAATCTGGCTTCAACAATAGCCTGGCCAGCTTGAGGGCTAAAAACGTTAAACAATAGCCTGGCCAGCTTGAGGGCTAAAAAAGGCAATCTCTGAGCCATTTTGCAATTGCTGAGCCATTTAAACCAGTCAACTGGACATTTCTTCATTGTTTCGTTGTTGCCCGCCTCCCTTGTACCCCATTGGCCGAGAGGCCAAAGCAGGCCTCAGGCCGCCATTGGCTAGCTTGCTGGCATCACAGTCAATCATAACAACGTCAGCTCTGGAGAGGGAGAGGGGTGGGCATGGGAATTTTTGAATCTAACAGCTCTGAATTTCCTATAAAAACTGTATTGTTTTGCCTTGTGGGTTATGTCGGCTTTGGCAAATGATTGCAGTTTGACATCCACTCCAGCTGGAATGAAATAAACATCTCGGTGGCTTTCTCTTCAACTTGGTGGGATTTATTCTGCAATATTGGTTTCTCGTTCTCACCAGGCAACCCGCAATGGCTTGGGCCTATCCACAGCCATTCTAAAATGCTCGACAACACATTTACCATGTGGTGCCCATTGGAGAAAGCATTTTAGGAGGATGTTTGATAACGTCCTCCATCCAGGATACTATGATGAGATGCAATTACATGCAATGTATTGGTTTGCCACATCACAACACACATCACAGAAGTTCTCAAACCCTCACCATGTACAAATCAACTCCATCTAGCTAATTTTGTGGGCACTCTAATTCTCTCCTTGCAGACAGTTTTTGCATTTAATAATTTGCTAATCTTTAAGAGAAGTACAAGGAATAGACTACTTCCCCAGAAGGTAGTCAATTCATTCGGCATAGATTTTTAAACAATGGTTAGATGATGATGATGATGATGATCATCATCATCATCATCATCATTATCATCATAATCTCTATTTCTATCCTGCCACCATCTCCCTGAAGGGACTCCCGGCAGCTTACAAGGCACTCCAGGGTAAAACAGGTAAAAACGGTACCAAAGTATAAAACATCACTTAAAATTATAACAACCCCTGTCAACACATGTAGCATAAAATAATACAATGTTAAAACAACAGTAGATAAAACTAACTGCTGTCAATTCACAAGGTGCCAAGTGTCAGCTTCATATGGGCTCATTCAGCCTACTCAAGGTCAAAGGCCTGTCTGAACATCCATGTTTTCAGTTTGGAACTGAAGGATTGAAGGGTGGGAGCTAATCTAATCTCTTTTAGGAGAATATTCCAGAGCCGGGAAGCCACCACAGAGAAGGCCCCTTCTCTCGCCCCCACCAACCACACTTGAGACGGTGGTAAGACCAAGAGAAGGACCTCCCCTGTCGATCTCAGAGCCTGTGCTAGTTCGTAGAAAGAGATGCAATCTCGAAGATAGGTTGGATCTGAAGTGTATAGATTATTGTGTTTCAGGAGTGCTTTAGTTGTGGATTCCTACATAGCAGAGATTGGACTACATGGCCTTTGCAGTTATTTCCAGCTCTGTGACTCTCAGGGCAGTTCTTTTCAGCACAAGACAAATTCCAAAGCTGTGGGGTGGGCTCATACACCATTATCTTTCTGCTTTAAAAGTGCCTAGAAATGGAAGGGTGTGTGGGGGATAACGTTCTAGGTCATGCAAAGCAAGGCAAAATAAGCCTTTGGTTTTTGGAAAAAAATCATTTTGATTTTGTCAAACAGCGAGCAAACTTCTTATGTTTTGTGTTCTCAGTAGACTCAGGACTGTTCATTGACATAGCTTTCTTGACAGTTTGTCTCAAATCAACATGCAGGTGATGTCACGCTATTGTCCTTTTCTCCTCTTCCCCACCCAGCCTTTTAAAAAGTATCTTTGGTAGATGAAGAAACCTGTGGTTCCAAAAGCTTGCACAGAGATGTGCAAGCCTTTGGGACTGGGCTAATAAAACTATTGCCATAACATGAATTTGAAAATCAAGAAAGTGAAAAAAAAAATCACTAACCATGCCTTCAACCCAAAGTGATCATTTTAATTTTTTGCTCTGGAAGACCTGACCACCTCATTCTTCTTAATGTGAAGTCATGTGGAGCCAGAGCCCACAACAACATAACAATTAATTATTTGCTTCCAACAAGTATATTTGTGTTCATTGTTGGTGGCAATTATTGGTCCTTCGTGTTGAGGGAATACATTTGCTATCTACAGGTTGATTAATGTCCTTGCTTTTTTCTCTTTCTTTCTTGTTTTTGCCCCGGAGAGAAAAAGTGAAAAAAGACGAGGGAAAGGGTTTTGAAGGCACCGACTGTAAAACGAGAATGTCTAGGTCATGATTTGTTTTCTAGCTTTTACAAATTAAACCTATGTGAGATTTATTTTCTGAGCTAATCTTCAAACAGCATTCAGGCTCAACCTATAAACGAAGCATTACTTAGTCAAAATGATAAAAAAAATGAGTAGAAAATTAATTTGTATTGTAGTTCTGCCTCGGATTCAGATGCCGAACTCCGATTGCCTGTCTTGAGCCAAGCACTTGGAATTAAAATTTCTTTAAAGTACAGATTGATTCCTTTATTATTTTGGCTTTCACAGTTGGCATTCACATCAGAACCGGACACGGTTTGTTACCTATGAGCCAAAATGGCTGACAGACAGAACACAAAGGGCCATGTCTTATTCAGGAAAGAAGCTAGAACCAAAATTAGATTCTTTTTATAAGGCAGGCATACTAAAAACAAATACACAAGGAGCATTGCCAAAAACCAGTTTTTAATAAGGGCTAAGATAAATGTATGATACTTGGCTTGCATCCCTTTTCTTCTCAAATGTTGAAGTGCACTTGTTGGATGGGAGGCATTTTGGTATTTCTTGTGAACACATTCACTTCATGTTGATGTTTCAAACACCATGTTATTTCCATTGATGTTTGCTGTCTTCAGATTTACGGTAATTGCTGTAGTACCATTCTATTCTATTGGCTGTGATCACTTACATAAACTCCAGTTTATCATCTTCTCCAAATATTGATGGGAAATCAGTTCAGGACAGATGAAAGAGAGAATGTCTTCACACAATTTAAGGGGTGAGAATAACATAAGCATTCCCCTCATCTACCAAGCTTGGTAGATGACGGGAATGCTGTAGATATAGCATATTATTTATTTATTTGCCATATTTATACCCCGCCTATCTCTACCCTAGCAAGGAGACTCAAGACGGCTTACAATGGCACATACACTGTGCCTCAAAACAACAAATTCACCTAAAATAGTTTAAAATTACAACATATTATACATGGTTAAAATACATTCAAAGTTAAAAACACGCCATCCAGAGTTCAAGGTCTAAGGCCATTCCAAGGTCAAATTCCACATAATTCTATATTTGGCATACTGCACTGCCCTAATTTTTGAAAGCCTGCTCCCAGAACCGGGTTTTGACTCTTTTCCTGAAGGCTAGTAGGGAGGGGTCTGATCTGATGTCACTAGGGAGGGAGTTCCACAACCGAGAGGCCACCACTGAGAAGGCCCTGTCGCTTGTCCCCGCCAGCCCTATTTGAGAGGCAGGTGGGACTGAGAGCAGGGCCTCCCCAGATGATCTCGATTTCAGTAAGGTTCCCCATGACAGTCTCACAACTAAGCAAATAAAATGTGGACTGGACAGTGCTACTTACTGGTAGATGGGTTGGGTATTGGTTGAGCAACTGAACCTAAAGGATGCTCACCAATGATTCCTCTTCTTCATCCTTGAAAGAAGTGACTGTGCGGCACCACAAGGTTCCATCCTATATCCAGTGCTATTCAACATCTTTATTAATAACCTGGAGAGTGGAATAAAAGGTATGCCTATCGAATTTGGAGATGTTACCAAATTGGGAGGGATAGCTAATACACCAGAGGACAGGATCAATATCCAAAATGACCTTAGAAGATTAGATTGCTGGGCAAAAACCAGCAAAATGGATTCCAGCAGAGAAATTTATAGTATTACACTTAGGCAGAAAAAATGAAATGCACAGATAAAGGATGGGTGACACCTGACTTGAAAACAGTCCATGAGAAAGGGATCTAGGAGTCTTTGTAGATTACAGGCTGGATATGGATCAACACTGTGATGCAGAAGCTAAAAAAGCCAATGGGATTTTGGGCTGCATCAAAATGAATATATTGTCAAGATCAATGGAAGTCATGATGCCCCTCTATTCTGCTTTTCTCAGACATCTCCTGGAATAACCCCGTGTCCAGTTCTGAGCCTCACCATTCAAGAGGGACATTGACTCTAAGCTGGAAGGTGTCCAGAGGAGGGCAACTGCTTAAAGAGCAGCTTAAAGAGCTGGGTCTGCTTAGCTGCGGAAGAGAAAGATCAGAGGAGACTGCTTTGCCTGGCTTCCATGAGACAATACACCAGGGCAAATCTGTCACCCCACACATGGCTCCCTCTTAGTTACTGTTTCCCCATCACATGAAGAAAGTGTCACCCTCCTGAAGATGCCCCATATGGAAAATCCTGCTGGAGAAGCTTCCTATGTGGGGGGGGGGGGGGGGGGGAGGGAAGCCTCCAGCGACGATTTCACTCTGGTTGGGGATGGGACCTCCACCAGAACTCACACAATGTCGTGTGATGTCCGGCGTGGTGCTCCATCATGAAGATTCAGTAAAAGGATTCTAGGATGCTATTTAATGTAAATAAGAAGAGGTCCATGATCGCCATGTTTAAATATTTGAAAGGCTGTCCTAGGCAAGAGGGGGCAGGCTTATTTTCTACTGCCTTAGAGGCCCTTCCACACAGTCCTATATCCCAGAATATCCCAGAATATCAAGGCAGAAAATTCGACAATATCTGTTTTGAACTGAGTTATCTGAGTCTACACTCGGATAATGTGGGATTTCCTGCCTTGATATTCTGGGATATAGGGTATTATGTATTATGTAAATACAATGCAGGCCCGTAGCCAGGATTTCGTTTCGGGGGGGGGGGGGCTGAATTTTTTTCAGGGGGGGTTTCGGGGGGGGGGGCAAATACATAGACAGAGAGCCAGGCCCGTAGCCAGGATTTCGTTTCGGGGGGGGGGGCTGAGTTTGGTTCGGGGAGGCTGAGTCTGAGTGAAAGAGGGTCTACCCTAGCAAACCTTTTGTATCATTACCCCAATACCCCCATGCATATGGGATATATTAAATATGGTGATCAGATCATGATATGAATAAACATAACAGTTTAAGTAATGCACCAGTAAGGCCTTTTTGCGAACCACCATGATGCCTGATACAATATATTATTTTATTAGCATAGCACAATATTAGTATTATATGTTACTATATTGTACTATATCATTATACTGTAATATTATTAATATTATTACATCTATATAAATAAAAATTTAATGTTCGTTTCTGGGATTAACATAACTCAAAAACCACTGGAGGAATTTACACCAAATTTGGACACCATATACCTATCAGGCCAACGAGTGACCCTCACTCATAAAAACACTGAAAAACATACCAGAAAGGACTTAAAACACAAAAAAACCCAAAAAGACATTACAGCGCATGCACAAAAACAACTCCCTGGCACAGCTGCCTCCATTTCTACTTGAGCCAAGTGTGAATGTTACAATTGCCCATCTGGATTACCTTTAATAGCACCTCAAAAGCCTGGCTTCTACCTGCCAGTGGGAAATCTTTGGTGAGAGGAGTTCCCTAGCCCAGATTTTTCCATGTCTGGAAATCTTCTGTTTTCTGAGGGCCACAGCAATGCATGGCTGGGTACAGCTAGTGTAATATAAATATATATAATTATAATATCATATTATTATTATTATTATTAGTAGTAGTAGTAGTAGTATTATATTGTATTACATTACAATATTATCAATATAATATGTATATACAATATATTATATGTTATTAGCACAGCACAGGAGACAAGGTGGAACTGTCTTCCTGGGCCCCTCTCTTCACTCTGGTTCCAGAGCAGGAGTTGGTGCTGAGGGAGGGGCTCCCAACTGATGACATGTTTTAGCCAAAACATGATCCCTATAATCCTCCAAAAGCATGAATAAAGGAGGCTAGTATGAGAAACATAGCCCCACAACCATAATTCAAGCACTGACTTCTGCCTTGATTAATGAAGAGTCCATATTTTTCTTCATGGACTCACAGTCACAAGTTAAACAGCAGTTGGAACCGAGGTGACATGAAGATGGCAGGTGGACAGTGACATGTTAAATGCCTCCTGTCATTCCTCCAACTCAACAATCACCCTTCCCAAGGTGTTTTCTAGCCTGCAGAAGGAAAGATGCTACATCCTTGTCTGTCCACCAAATCGATCTCCATGGACAGAAGAGCAGGTGGAAGAGAGCAATGTCAGAATTGAAAAACAGGAGGGGGGAAAATGAACCCAGACTTCCCTATTCTAAGCCCAGCATTCTACCAGGCATGCTTGTTTTGGATGAAAATCCTTTCTCCCGTCATCATTTCTGAACAAAATGACAAAGCAAGGTTTCCTGGAAGGGAAAGGATGCATCTATATATGGCCAGCTACAAAAATGGGTTTTCCTCTAAATCACACAGATGGAGCAAGACGCCATGATTGTAATGCAGAGTTGACATTCTTTTCCAGTGTATAGTCATCTAATATTGGTTGCCATAAACACTGTAAATCAAATCTCATGTCAAGTGTGCACACTTCCATTTATTTTTTTAAAACCATAGAACCGATGCAAGTGTCTGGCAGTAAAATATCTCCCTCTCTTTTTGCTTGCTCATCCCAGATGCCAGCATTTCAGCACTGTTGCCAATGGTTGGCATAGTTGGGTAACTGCAGAATGGCACTTAAAACAATGTTAAGACACAATGCAGTGCAGAACTCAACACTCTAGTGACCCCCAGACATCTCATAGAATCATAGAGGCAACAAAGGCTATTTCGTCCAACTTTCTGCCATGCAAGGGGGAAAAAATCATATACTCCACGAATAACTCAACCTCTATTTAAGCACTTCCAAAGAATGCAAAGCCACCATGCTCCTGAGACAGTCAGAAGACAGCCTGAAATGGAGATGTACTACATCTACAATACTCCACAATCTATAAAGCTTATAACTCAATAAAAAGAGAGACATTTAGTATGGCATAACTTATTGAGAAAACCTTTCTGGCTCTTAGTAATCACAGCATCTGGGACTCCAATCTCATGCATTCCAGCCAGTATGATCAGTGGTCAGACATGATGGGGTTCGTCATCCAGAACACTTGCAGGGTCCCATGATAGCACCATTCCAGACTATTAGTGTGGGAAATAGAAACAAAAGCTGAAGGGACGGCTTTGTACAGCAGCAAGTAGAGTTTTAGATAGTGAAGAGTAGGGTTGGATAGGTTCCTTTGGAAAAGCCTGAAAGTTGATAGAAAACATGAATCTGGACTTCCGATGCAGTTTTGAACCATGCAGGAAAGGTGAGGGGGGGGGGGATCCGAATTTGAACCACTTACCTTTTTTTCAGAAATATTATATAATATTTGGATATGTCCCAAGGTTATTTTAATTTTCACAACCATTAAGCAACTTTGGTAAAGCCTAAAAATTTTCCGCCTGTGATGCAAGGAGGGATGAGGTGGGCGTGGCTAATCAGTTGGAGACAGAACTCAGTCATACAGTCTGGCTTTTTCAGTTGAATCCATGCCTTTGTAGCAGTCAATATGTCCATGTCTGTCTTGTCACCAGCAATAATCATCATCATCATCATCATCATCTTTATTTATATCCCACCCTATCTCCCCAAGGGCGGCGTACAACAATATAAAATACAATGGCAAACATTCAATGCCAGTGAAACATAACAAATCAAAAAACAACCTTAATAAACATGACATTATACTTATAACACATTTAACACATCTAATCCATTAAAAACTCTTAAAATCCAACTAAACTAATTGGGGTTAAGATGGTATACAGCAGATGAACAGATGTTCAACAACAAGGCAAGCTGTATATAAGGTGTAGTTAGTCCACTTCATATGCTAAAATGCATAAGTGTTTTTAAAAAAGCTTTTTAAAGGAGAGGAGATAGGAGGCCACTTCTAATTCTTGAGGGATGGAGTTCCAGTGGCAGGGGGTGATCACAGAGAAGGCCCCCTCTCTCGTTCCCACCAGCCTCACTTGAGACAGGGGTGGGACCGAGAGGAGGGGCCTCCTCCACTGACCGCAGCACTTGAGCTGGTTTGTACATGGAGATATATATATTTTTAATAGTCTGGGCCCGAACATTTTAGGGCTTTATAGGTAATAGCCAACTCTTTGCAAGATGGTACCATCACCAGGGGCTTTGAGGGAAGGGGCAGTGTTTATTTTCCTTGATGACTCTGCCTCAGCTCCGGGGGACTCACTCCTGGCAGAGCTGAGGCCCTAGCTCTGCGAAGTGAGGCCAGCAATCAACACCTACTTGCCCCAGAGACAAACCTTGTAAGCTCCCCTGAGTCCTTTATAGGAGATGGTGGCAGGATATAAATAAAGTTTATTATTCTTTATCATTTGTATTTAACCTGGAAGCAGACCAGCAGCCAGCGGACTCCCTGTACGGCACTCCAGTTAGTAATCTGACTGCTGATCTCTGAACCTGTTGCAGCTTCCAAACTATCTTCAAAGGCAGCCCCACGTAGAGAGCATTGCAGAGAGCATAGTCACATCCAAATGGGACGTGACTATGGCATGGACTACCATGGCCAAGTCTGGCATCTCAAAGTACGGGCACAGTTGGCGCACAAGCTCAAATTGTGTGAAGGCACTCCTGGCCATCGCCAACACATGGGGTTCCAGGGTCAGGGATGAGTCCAGGGTCATCCCCAGACTGCAGACCTGTGCCTTTAGGGGGAGTATGACACCATCCAACACAGGCTGTGATCCTGTAAAATGCAGAGGAGTCTAACAGCACCTTTCAACTTCAAAAACTGAGAACAATGTGACTGATCATGTGAAGGCTGTTCTGAACCCACCATACAGCCCTGATTTGGCTCTGTGTGATTTCTTTTTATTCCCTAAGCTCAAAATGGTCCTCAAAGGACATCATTTGGGGACAGTTGAAAACACCCAGGCAGCTGCGAATAAGGCTTTGAACAACATCTCAAATGAAGACTTCCTCCACGGCTATGAAGCAACCCGGGGATTGCTGAATTCGATCACAACGAGCCTATTTTCAAGGGGATAAACTGTAATTGCATGTATGTTCAATAATTTTTTTTAACTCAGTTCACTATATTTGGAAGAAATGACATATAGAAGGAAGAAGGGAGCCAAAGGTTGCCAATCTCTGATATATATTGTCCCACCTCCAAACCCCTGAGGACAGCTCAGCTAGAAAGGTGGTAACTGTCTAGTAGACTTGAGACCGAATCAGTTTGAATAAAAATTATTTGTAATATTCAGTAGGCCGTTTAGTATAATATCTGAAAACAGAATGGGGAGGAGGGAGGATTGAGAGAGCCAGATTTTATCCGCTACTGCAGAGGATAAACTACAATATACCTGATGCAGGGATCTGGTGGAACTCCTGGAAAAGAATAGATTATTGCAGCATCTTTTTCTCCCTCCCCAGCAGCAGCATCCCTCCATTTTTGGGGGGAAAGTTTTCCTAGGCTTCTCCTTCAGAGAAGGCCCTGCTGGGAACTTGCTTTCCCAGCAAAAGTTGCATATGGTAGACACTGAAAAGTTCCTCTTGGAGCATGATGGGAGTTGAAGTTTTTTTCTCTTTGTTTCTCAGCCAATAAAAAGCCTGGTTGTGTCCATGCTCTGATTGTCTGAGAATGGACATGACTGAGGATTAAGCCTTTTAAGTTTCACATTGTAACCAATAGACCGAGTCTTTGCTGAATGAAAATGGAAGCACCCATTCCAATTTGGGTAACTTCCCGGCAGGGCCGTAGCCAGAAAAAGATTTCGGGAGGGGTTGAAATTTGGGGGGGGGGGTTGAAATTTTCGGGGGTGGGGTTGAAACCTGCCTCTTAGCTCACACTGAAGCAAAGAGCACAGCAGGGGGCAGAGCTGCCTTCAATAGCCTGCAGCTCCGCCCCTGTCAACCACCTCCACCAAGTCTGGCCTCCTTAATGAGAGTATTCAATCCCCCCCCCCCCAACTTGGTTGCTTCATCAGCTATTGCTGCAAGTAATGACAATGTGAATAAATTGTCAATATTTGCTTGAGATAGTGCTTGCAGTTCTGGAGGGACTCTTAATTTTTTGCATCTCATAGACTTAGCATGAGGATTTGGTTAACCAGTTAAAATTCATGAGTAAACCAGGTTTTTTAAAAAAAATCTGAAACATTTCAGGGGGGGGGTTGAACCCCTAAAACCACCCCCCTTGCTACAGGCCTGCTTCCCGGTAAACAGAATGAGGGGCCAGCCAAGAATGGACCCGAAAATGGCATCCTTTTGGCCAAATTGCACAAGCCTACTGTCTAGTAAGTGTGTACTAATATTCACCTAGAAGTCCTCTCCATCTCTCCACATCCTCACACTTTCCAGATGTGTGAGAATTAATACTCAGCATTCTTAAACAGCATCAAAAAGTGGTCAAGGCACTATTAGGAAAGAAGAATGGGAGGAAATGTGGAGGAAAAGATTGAAATTTTGCTACGCGACGGATCTAAAAGAAAATTGGGCAAAAATAGCATACAGATGGTACATGACGCCAAAGAAACTGGGGAAGACCTATAAAAACATGACCACAAAGTGCTGGAAATGTGAGGAAACAGAAGGGTCGTTCTACCATATGTGGTGGTCGTGCCCAAAAGCCAAAACATATTGGAAGGAAGTACAGAGAGAAGCACAGAAAATACTGAAGATTAACATCCCCTGGAAACCAGAATTATTCCTGCTAGGAATGTATGATTTAGACATCGACCAAAACTCGGATAATTTGATGTTCTTGATGATGACAGCAGCCAGAATCTGCTATGCACGAAAATGGAAACAGAAAGAAATCCCGGACGAAGACGAGCGCTTAACGAAGATACTAGAAATCAAAAACATGGACAGGCTTACCTTTCTAATACTAAGGAATAAAGGCATAAACAAGAAAGAAACAAACTGGGAGAAAGTGTCAGAATACTTTAAAGGAAAAAACAAGAAGATCCTAACAAATTAACCAGGTAAATACCACCAAAATGAAACCTAAGAACAAGGAGAGGGAGGAAGGAACAAATAAGAAATAGAAGAAGGAGAAGAAGGAGAAGAGGAAAAGAAAAGAAGAGACCCTTAAGATGAAGTCTTAAGAAGTCACGAATTTTATTTTTCTTATTTCTTTTTCATTTCTTTCTCTTTTTTTATTTTATTTTAACCCCACCCCCCTTTTTTTGCCCCCAACTTTCACTCCCCTCCTGTTCCCTCTCTTTTTCTCTTTTTTTCTCCCCATCCTTTCCCCCTACCCCCTACCCCTGCCCCGCATCCCTACCAAATCCCCCCCTTTTTTAAATTTTTAACTGCTTTTGAAAAACTTAATAAAGATTATTTTTAAAAAAAGTGGCCAAGGCAACAGGAGTAATCCAAAGCATCTGATGAATCTCTCATTTAGGAAAGACTGCTCTACTTAATATACCACCCTGAACATAGCCTTTACTGGCTATTACCTACTCCAGATGGATTTTGAAATGATGGAACTGAAACAACCTCTATAGATGGGAACATCCGTTATAATTTCCCCCTCTTGCATTGATTTTTATTCATTTGATGTATATCTGGGGGGTCTTTTTCCAGCCTTGGGGATGAAGGAAAATAATAACTCCAAACAAATTTGGATCAGCCAGCAGTCTCTTCTTCTGCCTGGTTAGATATGGTCTGTGATTAGCTGACCTTTTTTTTACATCAAGAGGGGTATTAATGGTTCTTTTCATTTTTCAACCCCCACCCCCCTCGCCAATGCACCAAAAAGAAGAAGAAAAGGTTGCATGAGAAAATAAGATGTAACAAAAGCATTACTTTTTCATTCTACCATAGGAGCAAGGGAGGGCTGTCATTACACAACAGTCCTCTCTTTTTTTTTGTTTCTATCCAAATGGCATACAATATCAAGGGACTCTGGAAACGTTCCTTTGGCCATCTAGCTGCTGAATGCAGGCAAAGCATGCTCTCTGAGGTAGAATGGAAAAGACAGATTTAATTCTCACATTTCTTTTGGATGCTGCCATCAAGCCATCTTCTCTTAACTTCCATACTGCAGCTGACACCTAGGCAGCAAATTTCCACAGCCTGCTCTTTAAGGGGTTGCTGCTGAGTCTGGGCAACTTGTGATGGATTCTCTAGCAATCTGTGGACAAGTCAAACCTCCCTGGTGAACAGTTCCTGCACACATGTTACAAACAAGTTGACAGATAGGTCAGAGGTTTGAAAGCAGCCTCTGTCCCTAAAGAACATTGTTTCAGGCCTATATTACACAATGTTACATGATTTTTGTTCCTGGGTTATAAATGTCATTTCCTAATTGGTTCTATCATAAAAACATGGAAAAAGTTTATTAAACTGCAAAAACTTTGTTTGCTATGTTTTTTCAAGGAATATGGCTTGGCGGTCAGGTTGCTCACAGGAGCGGGGTACAGGGAGCATACAACTCCCCTGTTACGCCAGCTCCACTGGTTGCCTATTAGTTTCCGGGCACAATACAAAGTGTTGGTCTTAACCTATAAAGCCCTAAACAGTTCCGGCCCAGTTTACCTGTCCAAACATATCTCCTGCTACGAACCACCAAGGACCTTAAGATCATCTGGCGACACCCTGCATTCGGTCCCACTGCCATCACAGTCACGTTTGGTGGGGATGAGAGACAGGGCCTTCTCTGTGGTGGCCCCTCATCTGAGGCTCTCCCTCCCTAATGAGATTACATCTGCCCCATCCCTCCTGACCTTCTGGAAGAAACTCAAATCCTGGCTGTGGGTTCAAGTGTTTGCAGAATAGGCTGATTTACTCATGAAGATAAGGTTTCATTGGATCGCAATGGACTTATTTGGATGACAATTTGAACCAGCAATCTTTTTAAATGTATATTTATAACTGTTTTTAATATATGCTAATTGTATTTTATGTTATGTTATTCTATTGTGTCAGCATCAAATAGTCGCCTGTTGGAAGCCGTCCTGAGTCCCTCTTCGGAGGTTGAGAAGGACGAGGTATAAATGTTCTAAATAAATAAATAAATGGAGCAGAACAACTACTTTCAAAGTAAGTAGCACACAATTAAACAGGAAATAACACTTTCAAACCAGGAGCAGATCCCCCCCCCCCCCAAATTTTGTTACATAGTGTTATTTAAGAGGACAGGTATACAACCAGTCAACAATTGAGAAGCAGATTGTAGTTAATGGTGAAGATAAACATTTTAACAGCAAGAGTTGTTGAGTGTGGGATAGACTGTCTCAGGAGGGAGAGGCAATCTTTTTTTCTTTGCAGAGAGAATTGTCCAGGATTCTGAAATTGCAAGATCCTGCATTGGAGTAAGATTTTGAATTAGATGACCTTTCAGACTCCTTCCAGTTATATAGAGTTTGAGCAGGTTCACCTTATTCCAGATGTGGAATCCAACCTAGGGAAGAAAAGAATCTAAGCTGACGATAATGAATTACAGTCTTCCTCTAGTTCCTTTCTGTCATATATGAGCTGTGGGAGTCTAGAGTGAATTATATGTGATGACACGGTTAAGGAAACCCCAAATACTTCTAAGTGTTTTGGTAACTAGTTTGCTTTCCTTGACCAAACTCAACAAGACAACAAGGGGCAATCAATGGACTCAGTCTATTGCTCAATTGCTGTCTCCGCTAGAGTCAGTGTGGTTACTCTGGACCATGCTCTGACTAATAAGAAGCACTGCTTGAATATCAAGCAAAAATGTCATGCTATCATACAAAAGCTGACTGGCACAACCTGGGATCACAACCAGACACAGTGAAGACACTTCCCCTTGTGCTTTGCTACTCTGCTGCCAAATACACATGCCCAGTGTGGAACACATCTCACCACGCTAAAACAGTGTATGTGGCTCTTAATGAGACATGCCACATTATCACAGGATGTCTACGCACTACACAGCTGGAGAAATTATTCTGTTTAGCCAGTATTGCACCACCTGACATCCATCGGGAAGTAGCAGACTGTAATGAAAGGACCAAGGCAGTGACATCTCTAGCTCATCCTCTGTTCAGATATCAGCCAGCAAGCCAACACCTTAAAGCAAGAAATAGCTTCCTAAGATCTGCAGAGATACTCACAGGAACACCTCAACAAGCAAGAGTCCAAAAGTGGTTTTGTTGTACATTATAACTGTATTCTCAATTTGTTTCTGACATGATCAATTAAAAAAAAGTAGACTCATGCCTTCTCCAATGAGGCTGTGAATCCTAGCTAGCACCCTCCAAGACCAATGGGAAGCCACCACGGCAATTCGCAATTGTTCTGTACTGCTATAAATAATCCGTGCATTCACAGTTGGGTTATGTCAGTACTTGGAGCACTAACTCTGCTGATATCCTCTTTGGCCATTGAGAATTAAAGACCTCTGCTTTTGCCTTCATGCCTGTCTGTGCTTCTTTCAACCTTCTAGATGCTTAGCACAATGGGCTCACGAATCCCATGATTTAGGGGAGCTGAAATCACACAGGAACTCTAACCCAAAAAGTAAGAACATTTGGAACCATGGTTCAACTTTAACTCTCCTGATTCAAAATATAGGAACTTTGGAGGACCCTTCTAGCATCCTTTCCACTTCATGTAGTCACTGCAGAACAAGGCCACTAACCACCCATCCCATGAGCAGTGCAGAGGAGCTGAAATGAAATGTATTTTGATAAGTGCCAATACCTAGAAAGAACACTTTACTAGCTTAGTCCAATTTATGGGAAGGACATTTAATTATGTTTAATGGGCTTAATGCCAGGCAAACCTGATATAAAAGGGAGACAATGTCTCAGGATGTTCCCATCAACTATCATTAGTGTTACGGTATTTTATGTATTGTCCAAGACAATTCTTCTTCCTATGTGGTCCATAGAGGTCAAAAGGTTGGACACCCCGATGTAAACCGATGCATGTAAATAGATGTTATCTGGTATCATTTTACACATGATAGAGTTGGATTTTTAAAAAATGTGGACAAAGGAAGCCAAGCACTGTAAAGGCAAAGAGCACATCTGAAAATGTAAAATCAAATTTGTGTAGATAGTAAACTGTCATTCCCACTCTTTACCAGACCTCCGTCTCAAAATGATAATGAGCAAAAACAATTAGCTTCTGTAAGACAAGAGTAGTGTTCTAATCTCAAGTAGCATGACTACTTTTACAGTTTCAAGCAACGGACACTATGAAGGTGAACAAGAAGAATTGTTTCAGAACTAGCTTTGCATCCCTTGACATTTAGAAATGACCCAGGAGTCATGTTTTCATCTTCATCAGGGTTCAAAACTGTCCACAGCATGCATGAAAATGAGAGGCGACATTTTGGAATGTATTTTTTTCTTTTCCATTTTAATCAATTGTGGGTATAGTGGGTAAATGCCATTTAGCACTCTAGAATCTAATGTACTTTATTTCTATCCACTGTAGTTTCCATTGCCCACTTCCAATAAAGCATATATATTGCAGGAAGATTATATTACCCAGGAGTGAGTCACAGCAAGTGGTAGCAACCGGTTACCAAGGATGGAAACAGAAACCATTGCCCAGAATTTGGCAAGAAGGACAGAATCTGGCACTTTGACGAGTCTGTACCAGGGTTGGATAGGTTCATTCGGAAGAACCTGAAAATCAGAAAAAACTTAGGAATTTTGGCTTCCAAAGTAGTTTTGAACCATGCAGGAAAGGTGGAGGGGATCCGAATTTGAACTACTTACCTTTTATTTTTCAGAAATATTATATAATGTTTGGATGTCTCCCAAGGTTATTTTAATTTTCACAACCATTAAGCAACTTGGTAAAGCCTGAACTTTTAAAATCTCATGCTTTCTGCCACGCCGATGCAAGGAGGGATGAGGTTGGTTCCTTCCCAGGGAACCAACTAGAGGCAAGGCAGGAAATGTAATAAATTGTCATTGCCCAGTTTGAAGTTATCTGGCTGTTGCTGGTTCCACCTCTCATGGAGTATGGGAAGGAAAGAATGTGGGTGGGTTTCAGGTAATAGATGTTAATTATGGTAGTTTCTCTAGTCTGGTTGAGGACAATGGTTCATACTGGTGAAACAATGGAAACTCATTCAGGCAGAGTGTTAGTCAGCCTGAATGGATTCCCAGGAAAAGGACAAAAAAAATCATTGGGCATCTTCTGTGACCTCTGGTTTGCTCCATTATTAGATGTGTGGAGGCATTGCTAGGTGATTTTGGTGGTTCTGGGGCATTATTATTAATAGTTCAAGGTGTGGTGAAGCAATGAAATTCATTAAGGGATGCTTTATTATTCATTAATTGTTGTCAACACTGTGAAGCACCCTGAGTCCCCTTCGGGGTTGAGAAGGGCAGTATACAAATATCGTGAATAAATAAATAATAAATAATGCTTTGTAGGCAAGGAGAAAAATCCAATGTGCCAACTATATAGCCACAAATAATAATTTATATATTTTATATAATTCATTTTGTGGTTTTTTGGGGGGGGTGAATTATTACTTGATAACAGAGTTACAAGCATAATATTGTATGTTCAAGCACAAGGTCTTTCTCTCCTCTTTGAGGTTAATGCAGTTACCTTCTGGGCTAAACAACAGCTGAAATTATTGTCGGGCCCTTTAATATAGTTTTAAAGTCAGCTAAGTGAAGTTTTTTTTTGTTTTATTTGGAAATGGACAATCATTGAGAATTTCTTTAACCTTTGGAACAAGAAAGATTCCATGTTTAATGGTGAAAATTAAAGGTCAACTAATTCAGTAAGAGGTGGCTCCCTTTCAACACTTCAAAGATACAGTGGTGAAATCTTTATTTTTAGCCAGAAAGAAAATTAGAGAGCGAATGCATTTCTGTCAAGCTCTACAACACATTTAGGTGAAAATGAATAATTCTCCACTGGAAAAAGTGCTTCTAGTACCTTCTGAAAATACATGGGGCACCTATCTTTTGCTTACATTGGAAATGCCAAAAAATGAAACAAATCTTTGGAAACAAATCTTCAGTTGAATTAGAGAACATGACTATTTCCTGCCATTTGAGGCCAATAGTTGTTAGGGATGTGCAATACATTTAAAATGGTTCAAAAGTCATTACAAAACTGGGGGGGGGGGGGGGGGGGAGGGTTGCTGGTGCCTCATTTCTAAAGTGTTTCTAAAGTATACTTAGTTAAAAATTCATTACTATAATGAGAGTAATGAAATTTTGTTACTATTTCATTATAGTAATTACACATACTTACTATAATTGGGGAAAATTCAGGCTCCTACCTCCCTCATTTTGAGTGAAATTTGCTACAGTGGTAGAACACATTGACTACTGTTACCCCACCAAATTTCAGAATGTTTAACTTATCCACGGATTTTTGGGGAATTTTCAAAGTTTTTATAAACAAGATTTTAAAAACCTTATAAGAGCTATCTACTTGAATTTTATATACAATGCACAAGATAACTAGGGCATCAAAGATTCACATATCTACAGATTTTTGTGGATTTTTAAAAGTTTAGACAAAAACCATGTATCCCCCAAAAATTGACAACAGGTATTTATTTATTTATTTATTTATTTATTTATTTATTTTTATTTCGTATACTTCTACCCCGCCCTTCTCAACCCCCGAGGGGAGACTCAGGGCAGCTTACAAAATGGCATGATTTGGTGCCTACACAAATACAATAACATATAAAAACAGCAATTAAATGGTTAACAATTAAAACAATTAAAACAACAATATATCTCACAGTCGATAGCCAATCTCAAGCACAGCGTTCACCAACTCAGGGTCCATACTTCGTTCCACATTGTCTATTCCTATCCGTCGTCACAGTACTTTATTCATCTGCCAGATTGCCCAAACGCCTGGTCCCACATCCATGTTTTTAATTTCTTTCTGAAGGAAAGGAGGGATGTTGCTGATCTAATTTCCCCGGGGAGTGAATTCCATAGGTGAGGGGCCACCACTGAGAAGGCCCTGCTCCTTGTCCCCGCCACAATCTCACTTGTGACAGAGGCGAGGCCGAGAGCAGGGCCTCCCCAGAGGATCTCAGACTCCGAGGTGGGACGTAGAAGGAGATGTGTTTGGACAGATACGCTATCCCCATGTCTGTCTGTCTTTATGATACACAACCACATAACTTCAACTTAGCACAGATTTATACTATTACTTATGTACTTTAGTCCCTTTGCAGATTCAGTAATTTTACTTATTATTATTAGAGTGACTCTAAATGGCGGTTGCTGCAGTCAGCACTCATTGTGTCATTCAGATGCTGAGCACTGCATTCTCGGAAATGTAGTTTAGGGCAGGGCTTTTTCCATTCTCTACCACAGGGGGCCTCACCTTCCCGAACTACATTTAAGATGGCAGTGTTCTCAGTCTCCTGCCCATTAACTTTAATCCCGCCCCCAGTGCCTTCCTTATGGCAACTGGGCCAAAGAAAAAGGATTGGTTATTAAAGCACTTTATGTTTTCTTGGCTTTACCAAAGTTGCTTAATGCTTATACTGAAAATTAAACTGACCTTGGGAGGCATCGGATGTTACAGAATCTTTAAAAAATGATTGATGAGTATTTATTTATTTATTTATTTATTTATTATTCAAACTTATATGCCACCACTCCCTTGGGGCTCAGAGTGGCTTACAAGAACAGGCTAAAATCTAACACAATTTAAAAACAGTTTAAAAACAATTTAAAAACAACAATATCAAAGATCAAAGGCCTTAGAAATTTCAATTTCTAAATTCCTCCCCTCTTTCCTGCATGTTTCTAATATCAATTCATATGCACAAATTTAACGAATTTGATCCGAAATAAGAATTAGAAGCGAAAATATACACACCCCTAATATTTATATTGGCTTAAATCCAACTCATTGCTGGAATTTTCAGGATGCCCTTTCCCCACTTCTCTTTGATAAACAATATATATATTGTTTATTAAATTCTGATTAGAAAGAAGAAAGACAAAACAATGACCACAGATTATTTGCAGTGCTTCAAAGTGGGCAACAAAAATGTTGAAATAATTAAATATTTTATGTGCAGTAAAAGATAACAATAACAACAACAACAACAACAACAACATATTTATTACTCACCTCTCCTTGTGGCTCGAGGTGGGCTAGAAGAAAGCACTATTAAAATACACATAAATACACTCAGGTAAAATGCAGCTTAAATTTTACCAATAAAATGAATCCTAAAATTCACAAATTAAAACTGACTAGGTAGGCCTCCCAGAAGAGATGCATCTTAAGTTGTGTCTTAAATTTTGACAGCTGATTTAGCTGTTGGATAAAAATTGAGAATGTACTCAAGATATCAGAAGAATTAATCACATTTGAGACTGTGCTCAAGATATCAGGAAAATTAATCAAATTTGAGAGTGTACTCAAGATATCAGAAGAAGGCTATGATTTAGAAGGTCAGCTATGAAAGCAATAGATAAGATCTTGGAAATGTAAAACAACACAAAGCTCATATAATCATAGAAAGTGCTAACCTAAAACACTACAACTCCTTAAAAATAAAAAAGAGCAAAAAAGAAAGGAAAGGATGTTTTGATAAGTCTCAGAGGTTAAATTAAGTCTCAGAGGTTTAAAACAAATCAATTTGAGATAGGAATAAAATGTTTCAAGTTGATGCTGGGAATTGCCGGAAATGTTGCTTGGTTTGTCTTAAATGAGAACTACAACAACAAATACCATAACCTCCAGCATGCTCCTGATGTATTTGTCCAATCTCAAAGAGCCTAATGTGTGCCATTAGCTTAACATTTGATTTTTTTTAAAAAAAAGAAATCCCTCACAATGTCTCCAAAAGCATTTCACTCACCACTGAATATTATTGCTGCTATTATTATTATTATTATTATTATTATTATTATTATTATCCTGCTATATCTCTCTAAAAAGAGACCCAAAGCGATGAACGCTAAAAACAATACAATATATGGTTTAAAACCCCAAAACATACAACCATTAAAATAGAATTAAACACTGAAACTATTAAAATAAGAACTTGAAACCATTAAAAACTTACATACCTAAAACACTTAATATATTGTTCGGATGACTGTAATGCACTCTACATGGGGCTGCTGATCAGCAGTGTTTGGAAATTTCAGCTGCTCCAAAGAGCTGTGGCCAGATCAAGGACCTCATCACACGAAGGTCCATAAGCCGGGGAACCGTAGGGGAATCTGTGGGGCAGTAGGGGAAACCATTGGAAAGCCTTGCCATCACATGCAGTTTCCCATCTGTCCCCATCTTGTTCTTCAGTTGTCCCCAGCTTAGTCAATGAGAACACAGGTGACTGTCTATGTTCTCAGGCCAGCCTCTCTGCACGCTGCTGAGATGCAGCCAGAATGGAGCAGGGATGGAGTCCTGATGGAAGTAGTCCTTCGTCGTGTGATGGGCTCCATTGGGCTCTGTTCTGGCTGCATCTTGGCAGTGTCCTAGGCTTTTTGTCCATGTGATGAGGTCCCAAGTCAGTAAGCCACTTTGACTCTCTTTTATGGAAAGAAAAAATGGGATATAAATAAATATCAGAGGAAGAAGAGGAGGAGGAGGAGAACGTGCTACCAAAGCTGTTGCTTGTTGAAGTGTCCCTCTATGATGTCACTGGGAAAGAAAAGTGACATGTGTATCAGGCGAAAGGAGGAAGGAAGGAAGGAAGGAAGGAAGGAAGGAAGGAAGGAAGGAGCTCCAAAGAGAACCTGCCCACCATTGCTAGAACGTTGCCATCCCCATATGGCTCTCAATTAGGCCCCTTCCACACAGTTGTATAAAATCCACACTGAAGTGGATTATATAAATAACTTTACTCTTATATCCTGTCTCCACCTCCCCAAAAAGACTCAGGGTGGTTTGCGTGGGGACCAAGCCCAATATAAACAAAGGTTACAAAGTAGCACAATTAAAAACATATAACAGTCAACTATATTAAAACAATAAAACCAATAAAATGTAAGATATAATAAAACATAAAGCAAGCAACAAACAACCAATGGCTGAGAATTTATTTATTTACTATATTTAATACCGTCCCTCTCAGTCCACAGGTGACTCGGGGTGGTTCACAATTGGTACCAAGACCATAAAATACAATTAAAAACATTAAAATATTATAAAACCATAGCAAAGTCAATAGCAAACATATATCATTAACGTCTCCTTGCTGAAAACATTGGCCAATCACATCATTTAATCATTCCATTTTCCTATGTCAGTTACACTGTACTTGGAAACACTTGCTCAAAAAGTCTTGAATGTTAGAAGGGAGGGGGCCAATCTGATATCCCTAGGGAGGGTGTTCCATAGCCATGGGGCCACCACTGTGAATGCCCTGTCTCTCGTCCCCACCAGCCATGCTTGTGACGAGGGTGGGATCAAGAGCAGGGCCTCCCCGGACGATCTTAAAGCCCTGGAAGATTCATAAGGGCAGATGCGTTCAGACAGGTAAGATGGGCCAGAACCATTTAGGGCTTTATAGAAAAGGCGGCATGTGCAGATTTGAGACTAATAGAGCAGGACAAGGGCTAGTGTGAACACAAACTGTAAGACTAGGGCTGGGAATAAAGTGCTGGAGATCCTACTAAAAGATGAGGGCTAGGCAGACTTGATCAGTAGCTAAACCATTATTAAAGGCACATTGGAATATCCAAATCTTCAGTTCTTTCCAAAAGGTGGGTAGGGTGGGGGCTAATCTAATCTCTCTGGGGAGAGAGTTCAAGAGCTGGGGAGCCACCACCAAAAAGGCCCTCTCTCTTGTCCCCACTAATTGTGCTTGTGATGGAGGTGGGAGTGAGAGAAGGGCCTTCTTGGCAGATCTTAGCACTCGTGCTGGTTTATAGAGGAAGATACGGTCATGAAGATAGTCAGGACCTGAAACATTTAAGGCTTTGTAGGTAATAACCTGCACTTTGAATTGGGCCCAGAAACTTATCGACAGCCAGTGGTGCTGCTTTAGTAGAGGCGTTGTCCGCTCCCTGTAACCAGCTCCAGTTAGCAACCTGGCTGCCGACCTTTGCACAAGTTGCAATTTCCGGGCTGTCTTAAAAAGCAGCCCCATGTAGAGTGCAGTGCAGTAATCCAGTCTAGATGTAACCAAGGTGTGAACCACTGTGGCCAAGTCAGGCTTATAAGGTAGTGTGGACTCAAATAAAACTGTTCAAAGCAGATATTGTGGATTATCTGCCTTGATAGTCTGGGTTGTATGGCTGTGTTGAAAGGACCTTTTGGACTCATGTGGGAATGAGAGTGATAGAAGACTAGCTTGCTCACCTTCTACTTGCAAATACTAAAGACTGTGCTTGCAAGATACACTACTGTCACTTACATTCCCTGTTCTGTAAGACTGGAGTTTACTGTGGAATCTCTTAACTTCCTTCTTCTGCAGACGTTTTCATAGAGTTCAGGTCAGTCATAACCACATTTGGCCTAGATTGTTTCTTCTCATTTTCCTGGACCTCTGAAGAATCTTATCCCTGGTTGTTGTTGTTTTGCTAGGAAGTAAACGGGCAGTGTGGAACAACTGTCTTTGTGCCCTTCTTACAGATGTCTATGAAGAATGATCATGTCCCTTGGCCCTGAAATTTTAACTTAATTTTTATTACACCACATTCCTGTATTTTCTTTTAACACCAAGGTTCTCAAGCCAGTTTGCATGCCACAACAAAACCATTTTAAAATTGAATCTATATCAAACATTTTAATTTTTTAAAAATACCAAACAATTGAAGTACTCTTAATGCCCAAATGCCTAACTTATTTTTATTCCTAAAAATACACAATGTTTTCCCTTGTCTCTGAAACAAGATCAAGGGAAAAGAGCACAGACATACTTAAATCCTCAAAAGTTGTCTTTTGATACTGCTACCTATGTGTAGCTGTGACCCATGAGCTCCCCCTACTGCTTCACAAGGAACAGTGCCACAAATCAATGCACTTAGATGTCAAGCTCCAACATCAGGCGTAGGGACACACAGAGCAATGCAGAAGTTGAAAACCCTCAGCAAATCTGCACCACTGTTGCATTCTGAGAAATGAAACTCAATGCACATGCATCTATTGTAAGAAGCTTTGGTGTTCGTATTAGCAATGTACAGTGAGCTAGTACAGTGAACGAAATACTATAAAAATGACAAAAGAGGCATTACAATAATCATAGAATCATAGACTTGGAAGAGACGACATAGACCATCAAGTTCAACCCCTTGCCATGAAGTAAAAGCACAAACAAAGCATCTGCCAACAGATGGCCATCCAGCCTCTGTTTTAAAACCTCCAAGGAAGAAGACTCCACCAGCCATCCGAGGCAGCATATTCTACTGTTGTACAGCTCTGAGGACCTCATCACTCCAGAGAATGAATCCACTTTAAATCTGTTTGCTCCCTCCTGCAGAATTCTGGGGTTTGTAGTTTAGGGAGGAGCCTTTAACAGCCTCACTAAACTACAAACCCCAGAATTGTGCTGGAGGCAGAAACCAGATTTAAAGTGGATTCATTCTCTAGTGTGATGAAGTAGTCACTGTCAGGAAATTCTTCCTAATGTTCAGGTGGAATCTCCTGTAAATTGAACCCATGGCTCCATTGGATCCTAGGGCCCTTCCAAACAGCCCTGTATTCAGCAATATCAAGACAGAAAATCCTATCTCTGCTTTGAACTGGGTTATCTGAGTCCACACTCAGATACTGTGGGATTTTATGTCTAGATATTCTGGGTTATAGTCTCCAGGGCAGCAGAAACAAGCCTCCCCCTCTTCCTTATGACATCCTTTCCAATATTTAGACATGGTAATCACGTCTCCTCTCAATCTTCTCTTCTGCAGGCTAAATAGACCCAGGTTGTATCTTGGAAAACAACTACTCCACAGGGTTGTTGTAGGTTTTTCGGGCTATATGGCCATGTTCTAGAAGCATTCTATCCTGACGTTTCACCTGCATCTATGGCAAGCATCCTCAGAGGTTGTGACCCATGGAGATGTCCTTGCCAATTGAAACATTCACACATACCTCAAATAGAGTTCTTTCTCCCACCCTGGACATGCCACAGATATATAAACCCCACTTGCCTAGTTTCCAACAGACCTCACAACCTCTGAGGATGCTTGCCATAGATGTAGGCAAAACACCAGGAGAAAATGCTTCTAGAACATGGCCATACAGCCCAAAAAACTTACAACAACTCAGTGATTCCAGCCATGAAAGCCTTTGAAAACTACTCTGCATTTTTAAATAACTACTACTCCACATATTGTGAAATAACTACTCTGAATATTCGCAATAAGATGAAAAGGAAAACGTCCCTGTTGAGTACAGGAGAAATATTTGTACAGAAGCACCTAATGCTGGCCTCTTTGGGAGAAAATATGTCAGTAGCTGTCAAGGGAATTGCCTTCTACTACCACCCCCAATGAAAGGAGAATAAAGTCCAACTAATTTCTGGAATAGAATTGGATAAAAAGGATTTCATGTCCTGCATAGTGAAGTTTTCAAAGAACAAGCATTCCCAGAGTTAGCCGCCTTCAATTTTACAGACTTGAATGGACTACCGTGTTGTCAAATCTCACAGAATTGTGTAGAAGTCTTCAAAAGTTTTATTCATGTTGGTTTCCAAATGCGAGTCAATGGGAGACTCAAAAATTCCTTTTTCTGAATCTTGATTTTGATACAGGAGCGGAAATATGATGGATTAGGTATGAATCGCTGTCCATCTGACTCAGGGGTTCTGAATTCAATCATGGGTCTTTAATGAATCTGCCCTGTATTTTCCTTTTGTGGGTGAAAAAATAATTTCATGAAGTGGATTTGAGTTAGCCCTGGTAGCCAGGGCCGTAGCCATAAAAAAATTCAGGAGGGGTTGAAATTTTCGGGGGGGGGGGGGGGGTTGAAAATTTTGTGGGAGGGGGGTTGAAACCTGCCTCCTAGCTCACGCTGAAGCAAAAAACACAGCAGGGGGCAGAGCAGCCTTCAAAAGCCTGCAGCTCTGCTCCTGTCAACCACCTCCACCAAGTCTGGCCTTCTTAATGGGAACATTCAACACACACACACCCAACTTGGTTGCTTCACTACATCAGCTATTGCTGCAAGTAATGACAGTATGAATAAATTGTCAGTATTTGCTTAAGATAGTGCTTGCAGTTCTGGAGGGACTCTTAATTTTTTGCATCTCATAGACTTAGCATGGGGATTTGGTTAACCAATTAAAATTAATGAGTAAACCAGTTTTTAAAAAAAATCTGAAACATGTGGGGGGGGGGGGGGTTGAACTGGTAGCCTTCAACATTTTACTAGCAGAAACCCACCTATACTTTTCAATTATAGGGCTCAATTTCTCTTAATTGTCAGGGCAGTATTCCATGGGATTCTCAAATTGAATTCAGGGCGGGGTATTTTGAATTCTGTGCTAAAGAGCTCTTATGCCCAAGGATGCCATGGGATGCTGCCATGACAGTCCAAGTGGAATCACGGTGCAGTAACAACGTAGTGTGAATAGACCTCAGATCTATGGGGGTAATGCTTTTTGGATTACAGTTCCCACAATCCTCTTGATGAATGGCGACCCTGATAATTTTGATTCAGAAAATAACCTTGGTCAATACTGGCTCAAAAGCTAATGCGAAGTGTGTGTGCTGTTGCCTCAATGGCTTCTGGATAGTTATGAAACTCTGGACGTCCCACTGAGAAGATGGAAGGCTAAGCATCTCATTTTTGTTATTCAATAATAATAATAATAATAATAATAATAATTTATTGTAAGGATGAAACAATAGATTACATCCTCAGCTGCTGCAAGACGATTGAGCAGACAGACTACAAGCAGAGGCATAATACCATTGCTCAGAAGATTCATTGGAACTTGAGTCACAAATATCATCTGCCTGTGACAAAGAACTGGTGGGATCACAAGCCTGAACAAGTTACAGAAAATGAACATGTCAAACTACTCCGGGACTTCTGAATTCAGACTGACAAAGTTTTGGAGCACAATACTCCTGACCTCATGATTGTGTAAAAAAAAGTAGGGATTGTCAATGTTGCAATCCCAGGTGACAGCAGGATTGAAGAGAAAAAACTAGAAAAGCTGACACGATATGAGGATTTTAAAGATCAAGCTGCAAAGACTCTGGCAAAAGCCAGCAAAGGTGGTCCCAGTGGTGGTCGGCACCTGGGTGCAGTGCCTAAAGACCTTGGCCTGCACTTAAACACAATCGACACTGATAAAATTACCTCTGTCAGCTGCAAAAGGCCACCCTACTGGGATCTGCATGCATTATTCGCTGATACATCACACAGTCCTCGACACTTGGGAAGTGTCCGACATGTGACCCAATACAACAGCCAGCAGAGTGACCTTGTTTGCTGTGTACTAATTTTTTGTGTTTCAAATAACTTTATTTTTATACCCTTCCTCCATCTCCCTGAAGTGACTCGGGGCGGCTTACATGGGGGCAAGACCGGACAAACATGGATTAAAACACGAGGCAATAAAATCAAAATAAAATAAATACATCACAATAACACAATACAACATCATAAAACAATCCATAGCCTGAACAACAATAAATACTGAACTTGGAGGGCTAGGAACTTGTGCAATAGTTACAGGACAGGGGCTGGTGAAGAAGTGCGAAAGCCGATAATAATTAGGACTGGAAAGGTAATGTCTTTGGTATTTGAACAGCTGCTATGGTTGGCCTTCTGACAGAAGAAACTGGTAAAGGAAGCACAAAGAGTTCACTTCTTTTGAAAACCAAATAGAAGAAAGGAATAGGACAATAACATGTCCTCCGTCATCATAAACACACCACATTTCCATAATAAACAGTAGCCAGGAGGTTCTTCCCCCTCTAAAACCGAAATATTCACAGCACTTTAATTGACACAGGTGTCCCCCTTTTCAAGGAGTGAGGAAAGTGCCGGGCTCCATACAGACGAAACCAATTAGTGTTAACATCAAACTGTTTCTGACAAGCAAGAGATGTGTCACGTCCCCCTCCTGGCTAACTGTAAAGGAAAGAGAAGTAAACTGTTGATATCAGCAAATCATGACAAAGAAGCCATATACGGTGATGATAAAAACTTTCTGTGAAAAATGCACATCTCAACATAGAGATTCGTAAGGCAGGTTCTTCTGAAGGACATTCCATCCATTATGGATAGGAATTATTACCTAGTTCATCCTTGCTCACTAAACTAGAAAGCAGGAGCACAGAGTGATCTTTGCTTTGGTCAGCACAGTTTGAAACGTGTAAAGAATTAGTTAGGACACTCAGGGGTTAACTGGACTTTGTGTATCTCCAACATCACCATATAAGGAAAATGCCATTGTGGGCTGAACAATGGGGAGAATGGGGGCTTTTATTTTGCTAGTCTCAGAGAGAAAGTGAACAATTCAATTTTTTTTGATAAATATGTAGAATTCCACAGTATAACTGCTATTGGTTGTTTAGACTATTCAAAAGTAGGAATATATCATGGGCTTTTGTTTGCTGTGAATGTAATTATTTTTCCATTACTGAATGCAAGAAATCCTTTCAGTAATCTCTGGGTGATCTTACAAGAGATTTTGCACATTTCCCTATGATGTTGCACACTTCAAGCACTTTTATATGAAAAAAACCAGCAAAACCCTTTTGTGTGAAACATCTAACATTTTAATACAGAAAACAGTGTGTTTTCTAGAGGTGTGCAATTCGGCAAAAAAGGCATGTCATTCCAGGTTCCATTGCCAACTGGACCCTCATTCTGTTTAACAAGAAGTTACTTTAAAGGGGAAAGGTATTTCCGTTTCATTTGACAGAGATTTGGCCGATTGGCTACAATGGGAAACTCTAAAAGCTTAGTCCTCAGCCATTTTAAGGCCTTTCTGCATAAAACCTACCTCAGTTTTAGACCCCATTTACAACTGCAGGCCTGCCAAGTTTCAAAACAATTCACCAATCTATTGAATTTTTATAAATATTTTAATTTTTAACCATAACATTTTTAAAAATAAGACAAACTGCAAGAGAGGATTTTGGGGATTTTACTTGCTGGTTGTGTCCATTCTCAGCCAATCAGAACATGGACACAACAAGGCTTTTTATTGTCTGAGAAACACACAGAGAGAAAAACTTCAGCTCCCATCATGCTTGAGATGAAATTTTCAAAGGCCACCCTATGCAAGTGCTGCTGGGAAAGTGAGTTCCCAGGGCCCTCTCTGGAGGAGGTAACTTTCCAAGAAAAAAATAGATAGGGGTTGCTTCTGCCAGGGAGAGAAAAAGATGTGGTAAATCCCTGCCTCAGGTATATTGCGGACTTAACTCTTTCCTCACCAGAACCGAAAAAACAGTTCTCTGAATCCGTTTTGCCAGGTTTTTCGTCTCCCCCCTCCCCATTCTGTTTTTGGATAATATTCAAAATGGCCCATGAAAAACTACAAATCTCTTTCATTAAAAGTGATTCGGACCCAAGCCTAGCGTCTTCTGCAGAAGACAACACTTTCAGATTGACAGCCCATACCCCAACATTTTCAGGTTGCCAGCCCATACCCAGTTGACATGTTGAGATCCATTTTTTATTGAGGACCAAAATGTTTGTGTGTTTACATCCTCAGGGCTAGAAACGTGTTCAGCCAGTTGAAAATAGTGTTTGGTTCTTGCATTGGTGGGGAGATCATTTGCAAAGATTTGAGGATCCTCAACAGGCTATTTACAAGTCATAACCAATGAGTAAGGTTATGATGTGTGGAAAGAAATCAGTCGATTCAGTAAGTTCATCATTTGCCTTTCATTTCATTCACCAATGAATTACTCAAAAATCAAATTACATATGATTAAACAAATACGTTGTCCTTGTGAGGTAACTGCTAGAATCCTCTTGCTGAGATGCATAGTGGTAAACTATTAGTCCAGTCTATGTGTTGCTAAGGTTGATGATCAAGTAGATAGTCATTATCTCCTTTGGTCAATCGCTCTCTCCATTTGCAAAACACTCCTGTGAAGCTTCCATGCTGTATATATCAAGCTGCCATGCCATATGTCAGGTTATTTGCCCATTTATTCCAATATTGTATTGTCAAAGGCTTCAATGGCTGGAATCACTGGGTTGTTGTGATCTTCTGGGCTGTATGGCCATGTTCCAGAAGCATTCTCTCCTGATGTTTTGCCTGCATCTATGGCAGGTATCCTCAGAGGTTGTGAGGTCTGTTGAAAACTAGGCAAGTGGGGCTTATATATCTGTGGAATAATGTCCAGGGTGGGAGAAAGAACTCTTATCTGTTTGAGGCAGGTGTGAATGTTGCAATTGGCCTTGCAGTTTCAAGGTCTGGATTCTTACTGCCTGGGGGAATCCTTTGTTGGTAGGTGGCCCTAATTTTTTCTTGTCTGGAATTCCCCTATTTTTGAGTGTTGTTCTTTATTTTCTGTTATGATTTTAGAGTTTTTTTTAAATAATTCCAATATTGTCTGCTCCGAGGTCTTTAGCTAATAAGGCATCTTTCTTAGTGGTGGCCCCCTTCTCTCTTTGATCTCAGTGTAAGCATAATAGTAGAATGTTATGCTCCACCAACTAAGGTCTTGATCCCAGTCTTTAATTCTATGGCAGGGTGTTCCCCATCTTTAAAAAGGGAGGGGGGAGGGGAAGGACTCAAACAATAACTGTCCAGTCAGCCTGACATCAATACCAGGAAAAATTCTGGAACAGATAATTAAAAAGACAATCTGTAAGCACTTAGACTGGAATGCCATACTCATAAAAAAGTTAACAAAGGTTTCTCAAAAACAAGTTATGCCAAAAAAAATCTTCTCTCTCTCTTTATACACACACACACACATACACGCTTGGGAGATGAAGACAATTCTGTGAATACAGCTTATCTTGATTTTAGTAAGGCCTTTGACAAGGTTCCCCATGAACCTTGTGCTGCTGAGCTGCTGACCTGAGGGTTGGCTGAATTGCTGACCTGAATGTTGGCAGTTTGAATCCGTGAGATGGGGTCAGCTCCTGTCTGTCAACTCCAGTTCCTGCCAACCTAGCAGTTCAAAAACATGCAAATATGAGTAGATAAATAGGTACCACTTTGGCAGGAAAAGGCAAAGAGACACCCCACACTGGCCACACTACCAGGAAGGTGGCAATGCAAGCTCCTCGGCTTGGAAACGGAGAACGTACCTTCCCAGAGCCAGAGATGAACACTGCCTCCAGAAGCTGGAAATGAAAGGAGAAGCCTCTGCCTTTGTTTGTGTTTGTGTGTCTCATTTTATATGATTGTAAAGACATTGATTTTTTTCCTATGTATGTAAATGCTATAATCTGCTCTGAGTCCCCTAGGGGAGAAGGGCGAAATATAAATAAAGTGTTATTATTATTCTCACAAAGAAGCTAGTGTGGGCTGTACAATACTACTGTCAATAGACTGGGAATTGTTTAGCAGACCAAACCCAAAGGGCTACCCTTCAGAAGTGACCAGTGGGGTGCCACGGGGTTCTGTCCTGGGCCCAGTGCTAGGCTGCGTCAGTAGGAGTCTAGTGCCAAGATCAAGGGAAGTCATCTTCCCACTCTGTTCTGCTTTGGTCAACCCTCACCTGGAAGAACACTGTGTCCAGTTCTGGGCAAAGCAATTCAAGGCTATTGACAAGCTACAACATGTCCAGAGAAATTGTCTGAATTCTCATTAGTCAAAGTGAGAGAGAACCTGGCTTTCTGCTGCAGAAAACCACAGTGTGGTCGCACATTAAATTTGTTTTGTTTCAGTTCTTTGTGTGTGCAATGCATGCTTGCGTGTGTCTTTCCTTCCTAATCAGCTTCATTTAAATCAAGACAATCAGATCTTTGTGCTTGGGAGGATATTAGGCAGGAGACATCAGCAAAAAGAGGTGTGATAAATGTTTGGATCCGCAGCTGAGAGAAGAGCTTACTCATTTTTGTGTGTGCATGTTTTGTGTGAGTTTTTGTAGTTTACGAAGATTGAAGGAAGCTTGAGAAAAACAGAAAGCTTCCCACGCACTCGAGTTCTTCTTCTTGTTCAGATAAAAATCATACTGAATAAAATAAGCAGACAATGGTTCATAAAAGATGAGCAGCCACATCCGCAAATGACTGATTTGATCCTCCGTGTGACAAGTTGCACAATAAAGGGGAAGGTGGGATCACAAGTGTTTCTTACAATCTCATATTTTTAATCAAACAGATGTAAAATAGAATGCACTCCTTACAACAGTTCTGAATATCTACATGCTAATGGTGGTGAGGAGGCAAAACCAGGAGGTTTTCCGTGGCAATCTTCAATCTGCCGCTCTCAGTGTTGCCTCCAATTGGTTTCGGGGTAGGTCTGTCAACAAGCTATTTTTTCAAAGCATAAACAATTAGGCAGGAAATATACCTTTGAACATTGAAACTATATCTATAAGTATGCCTTCACTTTTTTATTGCAACCATCGTCATCGCATTTTATTGAAGGAAAATGTACAAAATCTCCCTAGATCCTTTTGTTTTGTGGGGATACGCTACTCAATCTTCCTCCTCCTCCTCCTCCTCATGCTGGTTAATCTGGAAGTAGCGCAACTCGTAGATCTCCTTGCTGTTGGCCACCACGCACAGTCAGTTGCACAGATTGCTCTTCTTCAGGTATTTCTTGGTCAGGCACTTCAGGACTGTGTTGTGGCACAGCTGGTTGGGAATCAGCTGCATTAAAATCACCACTGACTGAAAGGTCATGAATTCGAAGCCAGCCCAGGTTGGAGTAAGCTCCCACCCATTTGTCTAGCTTGCTGTCGACCTTCGCAGTCTGAAAGACAGTTGCATATGTCAAGTAGGAAATTTAGGTATCACTTATGTAGGGAGGCAAATTTAACTAATTTACGATGCCATAAAAATCTCCAGCAGCGTGCAAAAGAATGAGGAAGTACTCCACCAGTGTGACAAGAGAACGGTGAAGCGACAGCTCTCCCGGTGGCTGGAATTCAAGCATACCCTCATGAAGCTGGAAAGTTAAATAGCCTCTGTGTGCCGGTCTATATATGTTGTGTGTCTATGGCAATGAATGTTTGCCATGTATATGTGTATTGTGATTCCATCTGCGGGGCGAGAAGGGCGGAATATAAATACTGTAAATAAATAAATAAATACTTTTTTGAGAAGGAGACCTCGGAGGTGACGGTGATCTTGCTCTTGCTCCTTTCAGTGGTCACAATGCCCCCCCCCCCTCCCCAGGTTCCCAGCTTTCCCATTGACTTTGATTCGCTCCTGAAAGAACTGTTCAAGATTTGCGGTCCATGATCCCGTCCTCGACGGGTGTGTGCAATCCAGGGTGAACTTCAAGACCTGCTCCTTCTTCTTCTTGCCGCCTTTCATCGCCAGCTTCTTTGCGGACGCCATGGCGGCAGAAGCAAGGAAGGGAGAAAAGCACCTTCACGTTTTATAAGTGTGAATGGAGTAACACATCCAGTGGTGCTCCACCTGGACAGTGCTTCGATGTGCCAACTGCATTTCATGTCAGATTGACCTCCTGTCAATGTTCTGCTGTGGGCAATTATTATTTTGATATCATCATCATCATTTGCATGGCGCTTTTTAAAACAGAGATTCAAAGCAGCAAACAATGCTAAAAACAATGTAAATATACAATATAAAACCTAAAGACTATAAACATTAAAATAGAATTGAACCTATGTTATTTCAAAATAAACAGTTTAAACTATGAAAAGCTTATTTAAAATACATGAAACACCCCACCCCACAACAAGAGGTAGGAATAAGACAGTAGTCAGGGCCAAAGAAAAGCCAAGAATATAGGAACATCTAAGGATAAGGAAGATTGTGTAGCTCAAGTAAGACTACATGTGAAATAAGGTTTTTCTGCCACTTTCTGGCCAGTAGGATCCAATGAACTGTTCATAGAATCATAGAGTTGGAAAAGACCACCTAGATCATGCAGGAAAAATATAATCCAAGCACTCCCAACAGTTGGCCATCCAGTCTCTGTTTAAAAGCCTCCAAAGAAGGAGCCTCCACCAGACTCCAAGGCAGAGAGTTCCACTCTTGAACAGCTCTTCTTACAGTCAAGAAGTTCTTCTTTAAGTTCAGGTGGAATCTCCTTTCCTGCAATTTGAACCCATTGTCCTGTGCCCTAGTCTCCAGGGAAGCAGAAAACAACCTGCTCCCTCTTTCTTATGACATCCTTTCAGGTGGGAAGATTCACAAAGGTACATTTTTTGAGGAGGCTGCAGTTCAATGGCTCACCAGAAGGGAGATGCACACAAATCTAGCAACTCTTAACTCCTGAACCGCAACTGGAAATTTGATTCCTTTGGAGGTGAAGTTTTCCAAAATGCTGATATTTTCAGAGAGTGCCTGGCTTGGTGGAGTGTCAAGTTTGTTCCCTAACCAGTGTACACTTGAGATTTTGATTCAGGTGGGTGGTAAATCTAATCTGAACTTTGACATTTAGTCTGAACTTTGAAGGAGCTCAGTTTAGAGTCACTAATAGAGGTGTGCAATTCAGTCAAAAGGCATTCCATTTCAGATTCCATTGCCAGCTGGCCTCTCATTCTGTTTACCGGGAAGTTACTTGAAAGGGGAGGGGTGTTTCTGTTTTTATTCAGCAGAGATTCTGCCCATTGGCTACTTTAAACGCTCAATCCTCTGCCATTTTGAGGCCTATCTGCATGAAACCTACCTCGTTTTAGAACCCATTTACAACTGCAGGCTTGCCAAGTTTCAAAACAATTCACTAATCTACTGATTTTTTATAATTATTATAAGTTTTAAATATAACATTTTTTTAAAATAAGACAAACTGCAAGAGAGGGTTCTGGAAATTGTAGTCACCAGTTGTGTCCATTATCAGCGAGTCAGAGCATGAACACCACCAGGATTTTTATTGACTGAGAAACAGAGAGAGAGAGAAACAACTTCAACTCCCATCATGTTCCAAGATGAACATTTCAATGCCCGCACCATGCAAGTGCTGCTGGGAAAGCAAGTTCCCAGCAGGGCCCTCTCTGGAGGGGGAGGGAACTTTCCAAGAAAAAATGGACAGTGGCTGATTCTGCGAGGAGAGAATAAGATATGGCAGATCCCCTGCTTCAGGTATATTGCGGACTTAACTCTTTCCTCTCCAGAACCGAAAAAAATGTAGCTCTCTGAATCCATTTTGCTCGGCTTTTTGTCTCCCTCCTCCCCATTCTGTTTTTGAATATTATCAAAAACGGTCCACTGAAAACTACAATTTTTTCATTAACAGTATTTCAGGTCCAAGTCTAGTCACTAGCCTCCACTGCTCCTAAAAGTTTGCCTGATGCTCCTCTGCTGCTGTTCTCAGCCTTCTTCAAGCCTTGGCTTCATGGACATCTTATCACAAATACATATCTAGGGGACATGTGGCTTCTGTTTCTTGTTGGACCACAACTACCTATCATATCACATGACCACACTGGCTAGGGATTATGGAACACATTCCTGTGTTATTTGGAGCACAGCTTGGGTAAAAAATGTTTGGTAGTCCAAAAACTAACTTTCCAAGTTCTGATCTGGAGGACCAGGCATTCTAGTAAAATACACTGACAAACATGTATTGATTTTCATGGAGAAACTGGTCAAATCAAGGAAGAATAGCAACTATTATCCGTTATGAGTAAATGAAGCATCTGTTGTCAGGGACACTATGTAAGCAGTTGCAGCAGGGTTGTGTGAAATGGTGTGGAGAGGAGCTCACTGAACTATGCATACTTTTGATCTGATTTAGGCCTGGTGTGATGTTGGATTAGAGTGCTGGACTGGGTTTTGAAAGCTCCAGGTGCACATCCATGCTCAAGCATGAATGATCGGTAGGCTAGTCATGAGCAAAATTAGCCCTCGCCACGTGTAGATTATTATTTTTTCTTGGATGAGTTAGTATCATGTTTTTGGGTCAGATTGACCAGCAGTGAAGATGTAGGCATGATGACTTTTTAAAAATCCATTAGTAGTTCCTGTTTGTTTGGGAGGATTTCTTTGTGCATGCATGTGTACTTTTGGCTGAGCAGAATGGAAACATATACCTCAATTTAAATGCAACCTTGATTTTAAAGCAAAGACTGATTGTTCTGGGAACTCAGGCAAGATCCGTTCTATTTCAAGCATCTTTTTCGCAGTAGGTACAACCATTCAGGCAAGTGAATCATGGGCTGTACCATGATTCACTTTTGTCTATCATTTGCACACTGACAATACAGTTCTGGGAAGAGAATTTTATAATCCAACTTATATTCACAGAACTAGAATAACTTTAATTTTTTATACCATGCCCCCATCTCCCCAAAGGGACTCAAGATGGCTTACATGGGGCCAAGCCCAAAACAAATTACAGTTAAAACAAGGCAAATAAAATATTAAAATAACATAAAAGCGACATCATAAACAATAATAAAACAAGTATCATAAGCAACAACCAGAAATACTTCTAGTCTCATTTGGGGGGGGGGGGGGCTGGTGTGCAAACAAGTTAGAGAATAGGATGCTCAATAAGGTGGATAGAATATATAGTATATAGAGCAGTTGTGACAGGATCATTTTAATTTAAAAGTGCAATAATCAGATACAGGAACTTGATTTTAGGCCATGGTTAGGGACCATCTGTCAAAGGAATCGTCAATCGAATGCACAACGGAACATCCACATCTGTCGTTCCTTACAAAATGCGGATAGGGAGGAACCACTAGGCTGTTAGGAGACCAAACCTTGTTTTAGAGGGTGTGAAGATATTTTTTTCTGAATATAATAGGACAAATTACAATACCCTCCCCACCTAAGAAAACACCAAACCAGCACTATGTGATGAGTAGTTGTCTTTAAGTTTGATCTCTATCTGGCTGGCTCATAACTTCAAGAAGACAAGAGACTTATCAATGCATTGTTGTAATTAGTTTCTTGTTTGAAGACCTGTTCTCAGCCTATGTATCAATTAAGTCTTGCCGGATGTGTGATAGTCCATGATGCTGATTAAGTTCAGAAATAATGCTTACACTATACATTTGCAGGATCTTATCACACACTGCAAAAAATCTCTTTTAGGGAGGCAGCCTGTGTTTTAAGAAGACTGGATGAGGACTGAATACATACCCACCCCATCACACATGGATCTCTCCTTTCCATATCTAATAGATTCATCTCTGAGCCTGGAAACCGAGGTTTTGGCGGTGGCCAGGGGTGCTTTCGTACAGTTAAAACTTGTACTCCAGTTGTGCCCATATCTTGGGATGTCGGACTTGGCCACGGTAGTCCATGTTCTCATAACAACTCAAATAGACTACTGCAATGTGCTTTGAAGACTGTTCGGATGCTCCAAGTAGTCCAACTGGCGGCAGCCATATTGCTCCCCAGAGTGACATACAGGGAGCATACAACCCCCCCTGTTACGTCAGCTCCACTGGCTGGAAGTCTGCTAGGAGTGGCTTGTTCCTGCCTGGGGGAATCCTTTGTTGACCTAAAAACTGTCAGGCAATCAAATGCAAATCAAGTTGGCCAATTGAAAAACTCACACCTAGCTCCAACAGACAAGAGTTCTTTCTCCCACCCTGAACATTCCAAAGATATATAAACCCCATTTTCCTAGTTTCCTACAGACCTCACAACCTCTGAGGATGCCTGCCATAGATGCAGGCAAAACATCAAGAGAGAATGCTTCTAGAACATGGCCATACAGCCCAAAATAACCCACAACAACCCAAGTTCTAAAATGCACATAGTCTTCCAAAATGGAGCAGTTTCAGTTATTTCCTTTCAGCAGAATGGAATTTGCTAAAGCTACTCATTGCTTCCTTCAATAATGAAATCAGCCAAGATTTTTAGCCCTATTTGTGAACAGTCTACTACAGCTATCATGATCACAATATCCCACCAGATCTACTGTTCCTACACATATTGCATCCTTATATTGTTTTTTTGTTCCATTTTGCCTGGTGAATTGTACCAGTGAACTCCAAAGGTCAGAGATGAGGCAGTCAAAAGGTGAAATAAATAAGTAAAAGTCACACGAACCCAGTCTTCCCTTCACTGGATTGTATTTTGACTGACAACTTCATGGCATGCAGCCAAACACCTTTGTAAGATACCACCTTCTCACTTCACCACACAAGCTGAGCAGAAAACAATTACTGCCACTATTTTTCTCCTTCACTTCATCTTCCTCTCCCATAGCCACCTAATTGTGATGAAAATCCTTTACCAGCACAGGCACCTCACCATGGGATTTTGCAAATTTTGCAAATTTTCTGTCTTATGTTTATTTCCAGTCTGTAATGTATGACCCTAGAGCCATTTGGAACACCAGTAATCTTTAGCAATGCTAATCTCAAAGAATCTGCACTAATAAGTGGAAGATCAAAGGACAAAACTGAAAGGATCACTTTAATCCCTCTAACAACAAAGCTCACCCTGATCTCAATGTCTGTGCATGTGTGTGTTAATTCTCTAAGAAGCATGCCTTTTAACTTTCTTTAATGGTCATTATCCTTTGTATCCTGCTGCAATCTGCTACAATTAGATGGGAGAGGAGGTAATTACTGGGGAAGTTCGCAGGATGATCCAAGCCTAGAAGGACTAATGGTCTGATCCATTAAAACACCACTTCAAGTGACATTCCTCAAAGGTTGCACTTCCAGGACTCATCTATACTGACCACTTAGGTAATGCGATTCTAGGCTGCATCATCATCATCATCGTAGACTATAACTCGTGGCCGAGTATGATTGCCTTCCAAGTGTAGGGTCTTGGTGGTGGGTCCATAGGTGACTGTGGAGACCTATTCTTGATCTGCCTGTACTTTTGCAGTAAGGACATTGATTTCGGATGGAAGGCAATCGGACACTAGGATGTAATATCTAGATCAGTGGTTCTCAACCATTTTTTTGACCAGGAACCACTTGACCAGGGACAAGTTGAACAAGGACCACTTTCCAACATTAGTACCAAAAGGGTTATAAATCAGTTTGTGATCAACTTTAGATTTGGTTTAGGATGCTGATTCAGAAAATTGCGTTGGATAGCTTTAATTTCTGATACAGAACATATGCCATCCATTAGTCGCCATCTGCTCACCCACAGAAAACCATATTTAATAATCTAGAGCTGATGTGGTAGTAGTAATCTTCCGTGGGTAGTCAGCATCTTCCCTCCTGACATACCCGTTACTTTGGCACTATAAGAGGGTTTCGCGAGACCAGTTGCTCTTGTTGCTGCGTAGTTTCAAGGCAACAGTGTAGTAATGGTGAGGCCGCGGATCATATTTTCGTTTTTGTGGACCACTGGTGGTCCATGGACCACAGGTTGGAAAGCACTGATCTAGATCATCTGAGTAGACTTGTTCTGCCTCCAGAAGAAGATCCTATATCAAAATTGGATGCTTATTTAAACACTCAACATGTCGATATTACAATCCTCCCTGAGGTAACAAAGGAAAGTGTAGTAACAAACCTTTAGTGCCACAACCAGAATTTACAGAGGTTTCTATACCCAAATAACATAATTTACAATATGCAGAAGTTACAGCTCAAGCCTCAACCTCATTGCATAATCCATCTCAATCGAAGTCAAAACAAAGTCTTCCAATAAATATACACACAGCCTCCAATCTGTCCTCTGTGTTAAAATTCCTTCCAATCTAACCCAAGTAACACAGAGGCAGAACAAGACTCATACAATGCAGTTCAATGCAGTTATATGCATATATACTGAACATATAATGCAGTTTCAAACTGCATTCTATGTCAGTGTAGATGGGGTCTAGGGAGGAAGGTGGGATATCAACCAAATTAATCAGAAAAGGAAAAGAAAATGAACAGTCATGTTGGGTTCAAGGAAGAGCTTTTGCATATGATTTTGACCAAATGAAAATCTCTGGGTCCTCTTTAATCTCAGTCTTTTCTTTCCATTTCACTTTAGTTGGATATTGGTCTCAATGGTGTCAATGTTGCATATTTTATTAACCACTGTTAATAATATATATATAAAAAGAAATCAATGGGCTTCAACATGATCTAGTGCCATTTTTAGTACAAGCTATTAGAGGTCTCTTTTTCTTTTAGCACATGACATTAACTTTTTTAAAAAAGCAGAATATTCAATCAATCACCAAGTCCATTAGGAAGTCATGCAATTAAACAACTATGTAACCCTCGGAGTGGTTTAAGAGCATTTTCCATTATGTAATGAATTACACATTAGCAAAAAGCAATGCTAAATGGATAAACTTTGTGACGTACAAAAGAATGAAGCCCTGGAAAAGATTGGCAAGAAATCAACAAAATCTTTAAGAGGCTGTTGTGTCTTTAAATATCTGATTGCAATCTTTCCATCCCCAAATCGATAATATGATAATGTCTTTGTCGTACACTAAATGACTGACTAATGACTAGACTGGTAAATCTGGGACTAGTTTGCAGTAGGAAGACACCGGAGGTGGCCACACATACCCTCCTGAACCTGCTAAGGCGGACTGGAGTCCATATAGTCCAGGTGGGCCGAGATTGCATTAGCCTCACTGGACTGTCACCTCACTTTTCATGTTGCCATCACCATTTCAGCCAGATGCAGAGCTCTATGTAAGCTCCTAGCCATTGTGGGCATATTGTTCTCACAGATGGTGTATTTCGGCATCGATGTCACTGCAAAAGACCTTACTTACTTTACTTTACTTAGGTGATCCCTCGTAGCTCGAGGATGATTCGCTACCGGGCTGCCAATTCGCTACCGGGCACAATTCAAGGTGCTGGCTTTAGCCTATAAAGCCCTAAACGGTTCCGGCCCCACCTACCTCTCCGAACGCATCTCCTCCTATGAGCCGGCAAGGACGTTAAGATCGTACGGGGAGGCCCTGCTCTCGGTCCCGCCAGCGTCACAGGCGCGGTTGGCGGGGACGAGAGACAGGGCCTTCTCGGTGGTGGCCCCTCGGCTATGGAATGCCCTACCCGTGGACATCAGGCAGGCCCCTTCGTTGCTAGCGTTCCGGAGGAGGACCAAGACGTGGCTCTACGAACAGGCATTCGGTCAACAATGCAATTGAACTCACAATGACGGCATTACTGAACAAGGAACGGCTAAAGGATTATGAGAACGAGATCTGATTTCATCCAGGCGTAGATGATTATTTGTTGTATGTCTGTGTATGTTATGTCCTATTTATTGTAATTGTTATTAATCGCACTGTAAACCGCATAGAGTCGCCGTATCAGGCTGATATATGCGGTATAGAAGAAAAGCAAATAAATAAATAAATAAATAAATGATTGTCTTTCAGATGTGATGTCTTGGCAATGGCTCCGTAGGTGGCTGTGGAGCCCTGTTCTTGATCTGCATGTTCTCCTGCAGTAAGGGCATAGGTTTCCAGGTGGAAGGCAGTCTCAGTCTGGGTTGACTTGACGTCCCTTCCTCTTTCGCCCTCCATTTGTGCCTCTTTGAATTCTGCAGCACTGCCGGTCACAGCTGAACTCCAGTTAGAGCGCTCAGGGGCCAGGGCTTCCCAGTTCTCAGTGTCTATGCCACAGTTTTTGAGGTTGGCTTTAAGCCCATCTTTAAATCTCTTTTCCTGTCCACCAACGTTCCATTTTCCATTCTTGAGTTCAGAGTAGAGTATCTGCTTTGGGAGATAGTGATCGGGCATTCGGACAACGTGGCCAGTCCAGCAGAGTTGATGGCAAAGGAGCATTGTTTCAATGCTGGTTTTCTTTGCTTCTTCCAGCATGCTGACATTTGTCTGCCTGTCTTCCCAAGAAATTTGTAGGATATTTCAGAGGCAGTGCTGATGGAATTGTTCCAGGAGTTGCGTATGATGTCTATAGACAGTCCACGTTTTGCAGGCGTATAGCAGGGTTGGGAGGACAATGGCTTTATAAACAAGCACCTTGGTATCCCTACAGATGTCCCCCTCAATGGATTATCACCTTGTCATGGTGAGGGGGCTTGTGTGTTCCAATGAACCTGCGGGCATAACCACTGAGTCGTGCACTCCCAGGAGTCGCCACAGGGGAGATTCCAGACCAAGCATAATCTGAAGATTCAAACACCTCAATGGCGGAGCAGGCGGAGGATAACATGGTACATGTTAAAACGGCTGTGAAGGCAGAAGAAGGCTACAACAGATTGAGAAGCAACAGTCATCGTGTTAACCATGCCACTAAATGGGACCTCACTCTGCAAAAGACCATGAGAATTTGAAATAGGTCTCTACAGTCACTTACAGACCTATCACTAAGACTCTGGAAGATAATCATACTCAGCCATGAGGGATCACCTATGATGGCAGTAATGACTGTTCTGACCTCCATCAGCAGAAGTGCCTGCTCAACCAGGAAAAAGGAAGAAGACTGGAAGCAGCAACAGCACTGATAATCCGTCCCTTTTTCTACATATGGATGAGCACGGGGAAAAAGTAATGGTGTTGTCCAAAATCTCAAGATCCATCCTGACAGCTCCAACGTTTCCCAATCTAAACACGCAAAGATGAGGACAGAGTCAGAGATCACCTTATTACGTTAATAACCAAAGAAGCATGCCAGGGGAAAATCTCAGATCTAATATGCCCTCCATTTTACAGACACCGATGTTTTCTGGGCATTTTCAAAAGAACAGATATTGTTCTGATTGGTACAGTTGCAAACCTGCATTGTTCTGTTGAAAGGGTGCACCAGAATAGTTCATTCATGTCATTGCCTGAAGCCCAGACCTCTAATATATCTGTGGTGGTGGAGCTTCTATCTTTGGTCTAATAGGGTACACAAGCAATCAAGTGTTTATGCTAAGTAAAATAATGTATACAAATGAACTATCCTGGGGAGAACTGCTTTCAAGAAAATGTGAAAGAAAAAAGAGTACAAAGGCATGTGATAATTTGTATGACCTTTTTCAAAAACAAAGTAAACTGATGCAAAAATGAAACAGAACTAACTTACCCTTACATCTGTTTTCACCCTCTCTAGCCATATTTACCCTGAAGGGACTGCAATTATTTAAGACTGAAATGTGACATCATGCTGAATGGAGTGCAATTCGCCACCATAGTCAATAGTTATGAACACTGAAACTCAAAAACCATCAATATCTGGCATGCTCTATCTTCCCACCCTTGTCTAGGTGAAGAATGGCAAGGTCTTAAGGTGGTTAACATGGGAGATAGAGCAATACATGCTCAACATGATGTACAACTGAAGCTACTAACTTAAGTGCTGTTCAGGGAGAGAAGCACTCCCATGCTGTGGCAGCTCCACTGGATGCCAGTCTGCTTCTGGGCTAAATACACACTGCTGGTCCTTACCTTTAAACCCCTTAATGGCTCGGGCCTAGACTATTCGGCAAACTGCATCTCCTACTATAGACCAACTTGGACTCTGTGGTCATCGGAGGAAGCCCTGCTCTTGGTTCCACCCTGGTCCCAAGTGCAGCTGGTGGGAATGAGAGAAAGGGCCTTCTCCGTGGCCACCCCCACCTCTGGAACTCCCTTCCTAAGGAGTTAAAGATGGACCCCCCCCTACCTTCAAGAAACAGCTGAAGACATACCTTTGCTCACTGGCTTATGAGGTGGAGGAGTAGTTGGTAATACTACCATTATACCTCTGATTAATAGCTGCCATCTGTATCCGTGCCCTGTTTGCCCCACCAGCTCAATAGATATCTTGAGCAATGATTAATCTATTTGCTCCCATGGAACTGGGAAATTGTTGCTTCTGTTTGATGTTTGAGGTTTTGTCTTATGTCTGATATAACAGGTTGTGTTTTTAAAATTTGATTTTAGTAGTTAAGTCATCATTTGTTTTTATATGTTGGGTTGCCAGATTTTGTTACTATGGGTGTATTGTTGTTGTTTACGGGCACTGAATGTTTGCCTTTTATGTTTGGAATCTGCCCTGAGATAGGGCAGAATATAAATAAAGTTTTGTTATTATTATTTATTATTATTATTACATAGCTTTTTTCTATACAGGTTCCTTTAATTTCTAGAAGGTAGAAAGTTTTTGTTTTGTTTTTGTTTTTGTTTTGTTTGTTTTTTGCTTTCTGGTGTTGCTTTGCCCCTGCACAGATTTCATGGCAAGGAAGAAGTGCGTCATTCCATTTACACGAACAAACTGTATCTTCTCCTCTTATCCAGAATTAATCACTGTCAAGTACACCGCATTCTCATCTCCCATGTCATCTATGCCGCAATCAGCTCCATTATCTCTATTACCCCCGGCACCCATTTGTACAATAGGTACAATGTGTAGCTTTTTGTAAAGTCATGGAGAGAAAATGCAAAGTTTCAAATTTACTTTTTTCTTCTTCCCTCCAGGGAGTTCATCCAATCAAGGTGACCATTTCTTGTGGTGTGCTTCCTTGGTAGCCCTTCCTCAGGCTACAAGGCAATATTGTTATGCCCCAATGCAGTTGGAAAGGCAATTTCTCTTTCCCAGTTCATTCCCTCCGCTTTCAACCTACCTTGCTGCTACATATAAGACTTCAATGGGCTCCTCAAGCCACACTAACAGGGAAGCCGACTCAATTTGAAATTCTCTTGAATTTATGTTGGCTTAACTCCAAGGCTTCAAGCTTCACCATTATCCAATGTGAAGATTGTATCTCTTTTCCCTTCCATTCTCCAGCCTTTATTTATCTACTATGTCATTTTCAACAAATGATTTGAAAAAATATATATGTTGAAAGCAAGCAAAGAAATTGCAGAGTGGGTGGGTCTTTGTTTGAGAGGAAGCTCTGGCCACCAAACTCCTCTTTTCCTCCTATGTGGCTGTCTGGGTGCCGCTAAACTGGGTTCAGTGCCACTGAGTAGCCAGAAGTCCTCCCCACCTCATCAGAGGCCAGGGGGCTAGTGGTTAAAACCATCCTGAAGCAGATCCAGAATGCAACACTCTGTATCAGCCCTGAGATAAATGATTGATGTAGATGTGCCCATAGTTATGTTGTCCAAATCTCGTGGGTCCATTTCCTGGCGTGCTGGTTCCAATCATTTACAAATAGAGACACGCAGAGATCAATGGTAAGATCAGAGATCTTTTATTGCTTTCTTGAACACAGAGGAATGCCAGTGGATTTTCCCAAATCTGACATAAACACAGTTGCAACACAGAGACATTTTGTAAACCTGTATAGCTCTTTGAGAGACATTTGAAAGAATGGAACATTGGCTGCAATTGGTACAAATTACTTTCCACAATCGTATTGGTTCAAAAGTAGATTCAATATGTTGTCAAAGGCTTTTGTGGCTGGAATCACTGTGTTACTGTGAGTTTTCCAGGCTATATGGCCATATTCCAGAAGCATTTTATCCTGATGTTTTATCCTGAGGTCCTCACAACCTCTGAGAAAGCCTGCCATAGATGCAGGTGAAACATCAGGAGAGAATGCTTCTAGAACATAGCCATATAGCCCGAAAGACCTACAACAACCCATCCCACTTACATGCCACTCCTAGTTACAAACAGGGGTGAGGCAGCAGGAAACAAGAGAAAAACTTACCCTCAGAAGAGAAATTCACTTCTGGAAGAGTTTTCATGGGGAAAAGGTATCTCCATTGAAGCTATATATCCACTTTTCAAAATTCGATTGTCACTGAGACAGAAAATGAGATGAAATCTGGAGTGCAAAACAAACATTATAGGGGGTGTCAACTCACTGTGTGCCAAGTTTGGATCAATTCCATCATTGGTGGAGTTCAGAATGCTCTCTGATTGTAGGTTAACTATAAATTTCAGCAACTACAACTCCCAAATGACAAAATCATTCCTCCCCCCAATCCCACCAATATTCAAATTTGAATATTGGGTATTTGTCCAGTGAATGAAAATACATCCTACATATCAGATATTTATATTTTTATTCATAACAGTAACAAAATTACAGTTATGAAGTAGCAATGAGAATAATTTTCTGGTTACGGGTCACCACAACATGAGGAACTGTAATAAGGGGATGCGGCATTAGGAAGATTGAAAAACACTGCTCTAGGTCATTCTCTGACAGTAACTTTTGGGGTCCCCACTTCAGACAACAGATGGGCAGTGGCTGACCACTTTAAAAGCATCCACCTGTCACAATTTATTCACTTTCATATCTAAGGTCAACTGTTATGTAAACGATGCCTATGATTTCCACCACCGCTCTGCCTGAACTTGCCCAGTGCACATCAGTACCTCAAAGTAGGAAAGTGAACAAACTGCAATTCAAAGGAATCAAACTTTTACCTTGCACCAGTCATGACAAGCTGACAGAAGGCACTAAATTTGCAGTGAAGGCTGACACTTTGGTCACAATTTCTTTAGTAATTAAGAAGAATTGAAGGGACAAGCAGAGTCACCTGGAAAGACAAAGGTAGTCTCAGCTGTCAAAAACATTTGCTGTTCCTTACAAACAGTGATGGATATGGGGTCACAGTCCAAAACTCCTGATAAATCTTGGGTCTTGTCCAGCATAGCTTTACTTATGTTTTGATCCCTGAAGGTGGATGTCAAGATCTCCTGTATATAACTTTAAGATAGTGGTTCTCAACCTTCCTAATGCTGCAACCCCTTAATACAGTTTCTCATGTTGTGGTGACCCCCAACCATAAAATTATTTTGGCTGCTACTTCATAACTCTAATTTTGCTACTGTTACAAATCGTAATGTAAATATCTGATATGCAGGATGTATTTTCATTCACTGGACTAAATTTGGCACAAATACCCGATACACCCAAATTTGAATACTTATGGAATCAGGAGCTATTGATTTTATCATTTGGGAGTTGTAATTGCTGGGATTTATATTTCACCTTCAATCAAAGAGCATTCTGAACTCCACCAATGATAGAATGAACCAAACTTGGCACACAGAACTCCCATGACCAACAGAAAATACTGGAAGGGTTTGGTGAGCATTGGCCTTGAGTTTTGGAGTTTACCTACATCCAGAGAAGCACCATGAACTCAAACGATGATGGATCTGGACCAAATTTGGCAGGAATATTAAATATTCCCAAATGTGAACACTGATGAATTTTGGGGGAAATAGACTTTGACATTTGGTAGTTGTAGTTGCTGGGATTTATAGTTCACCTACAATCAACGACATTCTGAACCCCACTAATGATAGAATTGGGCCAAACTTCCCACACAGAACCCCCATGACCAACAGAAAATACTGTGTTTTCTGATGGTGTTTGGTGACCCCTCTGACACCCCCTCACACCCCCAGGGATCCTGACTCCCAGGTTAAGAAACACTGGTCTGCGAGTTATAATGGTTTGCTTATCCACTCCAGGATTTCCTTATCCACTCCACAGCCCACTGTGGAATGACTGTAAATAGAAAAGCAGAATCTTTGTCATAGGTATCTAAAAACCAAATTATCATTCCAGACTCATGAATTGTCATTCTTTAGAGTAAAGTCTAGACATGTCTATAGCTCAATGAACATTTGTAATACTATCATGTATAGTGCTGAAAAGTAATATATCATTATAGCATATGCATCATCCCCACCCCCATTGCTTTCTGAGGATGTTTAAAAACTCCTTCTTAGAATCATACAACCATAGAATTCTATGGAGGGGAAATCCTAACCAGTATTCAGTAGTACCATCTTTTATGTACCGAATTTTATCCTGTGTGAAATGTGTGTTTTAAATGGAGAGAGATGCTTAAAAATCTCTATAAAAAAAAAGAGGAGACCCCACTAGACTCCAAGGCAGCATATTCCTCTGCCAAACATCAAGAAATTCATTCTAATGTTTTGGTGGAATCTCTTTTCCTGCAATTTGAATTCATTGCTCCATGTCCTGGTCTCCAGAGCAGCAAAAAGCAAGCTTCCTCCTCCTCAATGGAACATCCTTTCAGAAACTGAAATATAGTCATCCTGTCCCCTCTCAACCTTCTCTTCTCCAAGATAAACATCAGTAAACATCTACTCATTGAATTTGGCTTCTAAACCTTTAATAATTTTGGTGGCCTTTCTCTGCACACATTCCAGCTTGTCAACAACCTTCTTGAATTGTGATGCCCAGGATTGGGCTCAGGGTTATTCCAAGTGAGGTCTGACCAAAAGGCAGAATCGAGCAGAACTATGATTTCCCTCAGTCTACACCAAGCATGGACAAACCTCAGCCTTCCAGGTGTTTTGGAATTCAACTCCCACAATTCCTAACAGCCTAGTGGCTGTTAGGAATTGTAGGAGTTGGAGTTCAAAAGACCCAGAAGGACCCAAGTTTGCCCATGCCTGGTCTAGACATTATACTCCTATTGATGCAGCCCAAAATTGCATTGGGCTTTTAAACTGCGATATCACAGTGTTCAGCTTGTAGTTTACTAAGACTCTTAGATCCTTTTCACGTGGACTGTATTCAAGGCAGATGCCACCCATTTTCTATCTGTGCATTTCCTTTTTATTGCCAAAGGGTAATATTATCAATTTCTCCCTTTTGAAATTCATTTCGTTAGTTTTGTACCAGCTCTCTAATCTGTCATGGTCATTTTGGATTCTGACCCTGTCCTCTGGAGTATTAGCTAGCTATCCCTCCCAATGCGGTGTCAACTGCAAATTTGATAAGGATGCCCTCTATTCCATCATCCAAGTCATAGATAAAGATGTTGAATAGCACTGGGTCCAGGACAGAACCCTGTGGCAGATCTAATTCACTGTTCCATATCAATGTTCACATTTCTCATAATAATCTGGTTTTGTTTCCAGAGAGGTATTCTTCCTTCTATATGGAAATTTCAGATCTCTCGCTCTGTAAATGTTGTCAAGCCATAACACACACACTCCCCAAAAGTTTACAGACATGAAAGAAACTCCAAGCAAGATCTATAATTTTTTTCTTTATTTTAAAAACATTTTCCGTGGTTCCAAACTTGGGAAATTTCAAAGCTGCTAGAGATTCTGGGATGGATCTAGCAGCAGTTGTACCCTAAAAACTATCAAATCTAACTCTTCAATAAATGTATCAACTTGATGATTTATGTGTAACTTGTATCTTTTATATACTGTGTCATTTTTAAAGATATAAAATGTATAAAGTATATCCAATATCTGTATCAAAATGTTTCTAGAAGGCAGCTACCTCTCTTTACCCGCTGATTGCATAATCCCTTGGGAACAGAGACCACGTCCAGGATCCCTCCAGCTGTTTCCCAAGCCATATAAATATCAAAACCTTTGTATGTGTATGCAGACAGATGATCTTTTTTGTCACCAAAATGGGCTCAGGATGCTTGTCCATTTAACATGAGGCTGAGAGTATGCCGCTCCTGAGAAAGAGGAGGTTGAGTGAATATGAATTTGCTAAATTTCTGAATGGGCAGTCAATCCCCTGATTTTCTAGAACTGCCACCCTTGTTTCTTGAGTCTTGCACCCTTTGTCTCACATGGAATTGGACACTAGATTCATCGGCATATCCACATCACCACTTCCTCCAGATTTGTGCCTTACCATGGGGCACCTCTGCAACAGATTGTTTCTTCAAGCTGACCAATTCCAGGTGTCTTTCTTCCTGCCATGGGAATCTCCTCCTGCAGTCTGTGATGTCACAGATCCTAGCCTGCCTCTCTTTTTAGCCAACCAAGAGATGGAGTAGTAAGTCTGAACTATATAAACTGTATAAAATGTTATGTATTTTCTGTGCTTGTACCTTTTAAAATGTATTGCTTGTACTTGCATCCTATTTTGCCAAATCATAATAAATCTCTGTAGCTTTGCCTTCAACCCAGAATGCTTGTTCTCAATCTGGGCTGATCTGGTTTAGCGGACGCTCACTTGGGAAGGATCTCCTTATCCACAGTTCTAGCTGAAATCTCTACATAAAGACTCTCACCAATAAGACAGATATAGGATAGAGGTATGCCATAATTCACATTTGTGGGGTTAAGATATGTATATGTATGGCTCTATAGGATAACCTCTCATGATCTGCAATTATATCTCAATTTGCTACCGACTCCCATTCACCAAACTGTTAGAGATTAAGTCTAACTGCCAATGACAGAAAACTGATGTAATAAATGGGAACTTTATAAACACACATGATTCCATGGATCTAATTGGGATAGTCAATTAAGTGTAAGTTACAGTACGATATGACACTCTCTCTGGATTTGAATGCATTTATAAAGGGTTTTTTTTTTTTTGTTAGGATGCTGCATAGTCCAGAAAGGATAATATGTTATACTTAGTAGCTTTTGCATGGAACTGATGGTTCTTCAACTTATGCCTTTCCAGCTGATAACTGTGCTTCAGTGATCCAAGACTGTCACTCACCTTTTCCAACATACAGTTGCATGTAAGTGTTTGAAAGGTGAGATTCCATTGTGTGATCTACAAAAGTTCAGCTCCAAAAAGAGATGAATTTCATGTCTCTGAGAGATGTGCCTGCTGATTTATGGTGACCCCATGGATTTTTTAAGGATTTTCTTTGGCAAGGTATAGTTAAAGGTGGTTTTCTCAGGTCCTTCCTCTGAAATATAGCCTTCATATACTATGTAAATTAAGCTGATTTCCCATCATGATCCCCAGATTACATGAGGAAGAGGATCATAGATGTGAAATTGGGCACAGCAACCTATAACCTCTGAGATTCTATATACAGGCCCTGCATTTCAAGTTATCTAATAGTAAGAAATCCACAGACTAAGACATTTTGACATTTGAATTTGTATGAAGGTCAGGATGATAGAAAGGGAAAGGATCTTAACAAATCTGAGTTCTAAGCAGTGAGGTGCTGACAGGCTTTCTGATTAGTCATCCTTCCCACCCACCTTTCACCTGTCATCTTCCAAGCAAAACCTTTGCAGCAAAGGCTTTGGTAACAGACCCGGGTAAAGTAGACAATCTGAGCCACCAAGGACCCAAGGGACAAATTCACTGCATATTTTCTTCTCTTATAAAAGAAACTCGGCTCTTTCCCTGGAGTCACTTGCTCCAAGGATTACACTGGTGTCATCGAGTCTTAAGCAATTCATGTCATAACCCATTCTTTTTTTCTGTTCTTCTTTTTCTTTTTGACTATCCATCAGACTAAGAACTTATAAGAACACCTTTCAAAGTTGTACAGCTCTTGCAGAAGGTCAGATTTCCAACTCATCTTTAGAGTCACACGGTTCCAAGTCAGATTAAGTGTTCTTTACATGCCAGTAGAAGATCCACTTAAGGCAAGGGACTCCAAAAAAAGGTCCATGAGCCAGATATGCCCCCCCCCCCCCCCAAGGTCATTTACCCAGCCCTAAATTTTAGACTTAGGATTGCCCTAAGTCTGAAAGAACTTGAAGGCACACAACAACAACAATCCTAATTAACTTGACTATCTCATCAGCCAAAAGCAGGCCCACACTTCCCATTGAAATACTATAGTCTGGGCTCCCAGCAGTCTGTGGGACTGTGAACTGACCCTATGTTTAAAAAGTTTGACAACTCTGATTTGGGTGGTGGCTCATAGGAGCACCACCCTGCAAAACTTCTGAAGAGATGTGTAAAAAAACCCACTGTATTAGGGCAGCTTCTCTCCACTCATACTCTCCAGGGCCTTTCCACACAGCCAGAAAAATGCAATTGGAACAGGTATTAAAAATGCCAGTTCCAAGCCACATGGAGTCTAAAAACAGTCACCCTCAGGAGCCCAGCAGTTCGAAAACATGCAAATGTGAGTAGATCAATAGGAACCGCTCGGGCAGGAAGGTAACAGCACTCCATGCAGTCATGCCAGCCACATGACCTTGGAGGTGTCTACACACAACATCGGCTTTTTGGCTTAGAAATGGAGATGAGCATCAACCCTCAGAGTCGGACACGACTGGACTTAATATCACAGGAAAATCTTTACATTAAGCTGCCTCTGTGGCAGGGCAGCAGCCACACAGCCATGGAAAAGTCAGTTTGGCAGGGCAGGACATCAGCTGGATCTCCCACCCTACCTCCATCCTGATTCCATAAAATTACTGGCAGAGTCAATATTTCCTGAATCATTAGGAAGGGACAAAACCTGGAGAGGTAAGCCCCCTTCTCTTCTCCAAAGCACAGTCACTTCCTGCATGAAGCAGAATCAGGAAGAGAAGACCATGCAGTGACAAGGGCTTTCTGTAGTTTTTTGGGGGGGTGGAACAGGGATGCAGAGTGGGTAGAAAGGCACTGCCATCCCACCTCCCCAGTTTGACCCTTCCTGGATGATTTGGACAATTTTTTTCAATTTTTTTTAAACCCAGGGTCAAGCTAGATTAATTACCTCAAGTTAAAGTGCACTGATTGCATCTCTGCCCAGCAGCATACTGTATATATGGCCTGAAACTGGCATGGCCCCACAGGACAGTCATCCTTACCTTGATTGTTTTTTGTTGATGCAGCAGCCAGCTACACAGAGCTTATGCCCATCACTAGTGCCTTTGCTGACAACAGTCAAGATAGCCATGCAACATAGAAAATGAAGAGGTGGGATTCCCTCCTCCATTTCTGGTTGCACAAGCACCTTTGTTGACATTAGCAAAGGCACCTAGCAATGGCCACAAGCTCTCTAGAGGTCCAGAGTTGGTTGCCATAGTGAGAAAGAACAGCAAAGACAAGTTTCATCCTCTTATCCCTGTGCCACAAAGTGCAGGAAAAGGGGGATGGATGGTAGCACTGGCCAATGGGGACAGTCCCTGCAAAGTAGAACTGTCCACATCAACCCTGAAGTATTGAGCTGCCCCAGAGTTTTGGCCCTTAAAACTCATAGGCTCCCCCAATCCCACCCAAGCTCCCCAAAGCCTGCCCCTTATCCTTCCCCCAATGTCTGCTGACAGAGGAAGGTCTTAACCTGCCTGCAGAAGGCCAGCAGGGATGGGGCCATTCTGGTCTCTCTTGAGTGGGAATTCCACAGTCTGGGAGAAGCCACCAAAAAGGTCCTCTCCTGTGTTCACTCATTAGGGCTGGAAGTCCCTGAACATTGTGTGGACTAATGCCTTAATTCAGGGTTTGTGGCCCATATCAACAGTCCCATAGTCACAAACCCAACCAAATTCAAACTTCTGCAGATCTCTCCCATCTTCCAACAGTGCAGAAACAGTCCTAAATCTCCCCGATCCTCTTTTAACCTGTCACTGAGGGAGAGAAGGAAGCATCTTTTAAAGATAGATGCACGAATCCCATAAAGAATGCATTTAGGGTAGAAAATTGTGTAGTACCCCAGGGATGCCAGAGATGTGTTAGAACTATTTGCCAAAGAAATGCTGACAGCTAAATGAAATAATAAAGGACCAGGTTGAGGCACAGAAGATATTTTTTGCCTTGTGCTTGTTGTTATGTGAGAGATTGGTGCATTTTTTCTATTTGTGGATGTGAGGGAGTGCTTCCCATTGCACCCAACAGCCAGCAAAGAGAATGTTCTTATTGATTTGGTTGAGCTGTCAGTGGCAAGCTCTACACTGCCAAACTGCAGTGTATGGCTCTACACCGACCATATAATGTAGTTCAAAGTGTGTTATTTGGCAGTGTGGATCCAGCCAGTGTGGAAGAGACACCAGATGCTAATATAGGCCTTCTTTACAACAAACTAGAAAGAATGGCTGGGCAGGGAGCAAAGTTCTTTGGCAAAGGATAAAGCATATCTCCTCTTGACTCAGATTTCACAGGATCACCTTGTTCAGATTTGTAGAGAGAAGGCTCATTTGGGTTGTCAGCTTTCTTGTCAATCTTTAGAATGACAAGGAGAGAGAGGGGGGGAGACAAGAGCAAAAAGAAAAAGAAGAAGAAGAAGAAGAAGGAAGATCTCTTCAGGGCACTGCATGCCCTCAGATGCAACTAGGAAAATAACTTTGGGAGCTGTTATTCCAAGCCATTCCTTCAATGGCTTGTTTAGATGGGGCCTGTTTGGACCCATGTAGACTGCATTATATAAGGCTACACTGACCATGGAACAACAGACTGCTTCAAGATTGGGAAAGGTGTACGGCAGGGTTGTATACTCTCACCCAACGTATTCAACTTGTATGCAGAATACATTATGCAATGTGCGGGGCTTGACAAATGCAAGGCTGGGGTAAAAATTGCTGGAAGAAATATTAACAACGTTAGATATGCAGATGATACCACTTTGATGGCTGAAAGGAAGGAGGAGCTGAGGAGCCTTCTAATCAAGGTGAAAGAAGAAAGCGCAAAAGCTGGGTTGCAGCTAAACATAAAAAAAAACCAAGATTATGGCAACAAGAATGATTGACAACTCGCAAATAGAGGGAGAAAACATGGAGGCAGTGACCGACTTTCTATTTCTAGGTTCAAAGATTACTGCAGACGCAGACTGCAGCCAGGAAATCAGGAGATGTTTACTTCTTGGGAGGAGAGCAATGTCCAATCTCGATAAAATAGTAAAGAGTAGAGACATCACACTGGCAACCAAGATCTGCATAGTTAAAGCAATGGTATTCCCCATAGTTACCTACGGACGTGAGAGCTGGATGATAGGGAAGGCGGAGCGAAGGAAGATAGATGCTTTTAAACTGTGGTGTTGGAGGAAAGTTCTGAGAGTGCCTTGGACCGCCAGAAGATCCAACCAGTCCATACTTCAGGAAATAAAGCCCGACTGCTCACTGGAGGGAAGGATAGTAGAGGCAAAGATGAAGTACTTTGGCCACATCATGAGAAGACAGGAAAGCTTAGAGAAAACCATGATGCTGGGGAAAATGGAAGGAAAAAGGAAGAGGGGTCGACCAAGGGCAAGATGGATGGATGACATCCTTGAAGTGACTGGATTGACCTTGAAGGAGCTGGGGGCGGTGACGACAGGGAGCTGTGGGGCGGCCGACAGGGAGCTGTGGTGTGGGCTGGTCCATGAGGTCACGAAGAGTCAGAAATGACTGAATGAATGAACAACAAACAACAAACACTGACCATATATATAATGAAGTTTCAAATTGCATTATAGGGCAGTGTAGATGGGGCTAGGACTGCTCCTTGTGAAAGAGAGACCTTCTGATTAAGCAGCAACTCTCCTTTAGTTTTAAAAGGGAAGGCACTTTAAGACACAAAGTAGACAGAAAGATGACCTGAGATACGACTGATTAGCTAAATGGAGAGAAAGAAGGGAGGACTAAGGGGCTAAAACTGAAATCATCTTTGAGAATTATAGCATGTAGAACTCAGTCTTCTTTCACCACAGACTGTCCTGGTCTACTCATATTGCTTCCATTACCCTCAAGGCTCAAGTAAGCAGTTCTGCCATTTTACGTTTTATTGATACTAAAGGAGGGCAGTTCATACCTTCGGCAACTAAAGTCTTCAATGCTAAGTTAGCTCCCTGGCGGCTGTATGCTTCCAGCATCTGGATTGGGGGCCTAACATCAAAAATAGAGCAACAGCAAATACAGTTTTTGAGGGGGCCCTTCCAACTCCTCAGATGTGTACCATCCTGCATCTTATTACTTGAATCCGGAGAAGCACCTCTGTCAATAAGAGCCTGGTGGTGGGCACTTAAATATTGGATCAAGATTAGAGTTTTTAGTTTGGAGTCAGGTTTGATGCACCACTTAGCTCAGGATGAGTACATAAGCAGTTGGTTTGAGATCAATTCTAAGATTGCTTCCTCCATCGGCCTTTCTGCATCCCTCCTAACTCATCTGGATTTTGACATGGCCCTCAAATCAATCAAACAGAGACTGTGGGACATTGCCTTTTGTGAGCTGTGCTCTCACTCTTATGTATCTTTCTCTCCTAGTGCCCTATCCATACGTTATGTTAGGCCTTTTTCTGCAGCAAACTATCTAAAGAACTAGATGGTAGCCAAATATCACTGCCTATTTTCCAAAGCAAGGTGCAATGTGCTCCCGTCTGAATTGCTGCGTGGGAGATTTGCAGGTACCTCATATAATGAAAGACTCTGCCCATATAACAAAGAGGAAGTAGAGTGCATCTACCACATTCTACTGTCATGCAGTTTCTATGAACAGGCCCGAGCAGACATAATCAACCCTGTACTAAGGAATTTACCAACAAGTTCAATGAAACTTTATGTGAAGTTTCTACTTAGTGAAAACCTTCCTCACATGACCTTGGCAGTTGCCAAGTTTCTCTCTGAGGCAGCCAGAATTAGACATTTCCCAATTTTAGACACAGACTGAAACACACCAGCACTTTTTGTAGTCTTTTACCTATGCTTTTAGCCAACATGTATTTTGAGCAGTTTTGACTGTTTGCAAATTTTATCCAACTGAATGTTCTTAATCCCATTACCTGTATAACTTGTATGCTACAGTGTAATTAAAGGGTCTTTGGACCATAATAAAAATGTATGTATGTATGTATGTATGTATTATTCTTATTATTATAACTTTATTTCTACCCCGCTAGCATCTCCCGAAGGACTCGATGCGGCTTACATAGGCCAAGGCCTCAAAACACCATACAACAATACAATACTTAAAGCAAATTAAAAACAGTTAAGCAGTATAACAACAAACATAAACAATACATCAATACATACACTATAAAACTGGACCGGTCCAGAGTAATGGGTACAAGGTTAAAAGTGCTGATGTGGCAGGAGGTATGTAGGATTATAAAGTAAGTGCAGTGTGCGGTGTGCAGCAATCTTAGTTCTACTAAAGTGCTTCTAGGACTTGGTATTGGAGATTCCTAATCTGAGAAGGCACATCAGAAGAGCCAAGTCTTCAAGTTCTTTCTGAAGACTGTAGGGGCCTGTATAAGATCTTTTGGGAGGGCGTTCCAGAGTCGGGGGGCCACCACAGAAAAGGCCCTGTCTCGAGTCCCCACCAAGCACGCTTGTGACGCAGGCAGGATCACGAGCAGGGCCTCTCCAGATGACCGAAGTGAATGCGTGGGTTCGTAGACGGAGATGCGGTCACGCAGGTAGGGTGGTCCCAAACCGTTCAGGGCTTTGAAGGTAAGCACCTGCACCTTAAATTGGGCTCGGAAAATAAACGGCAGCCAGTGGAGCTCCTTGAACAGGAGGGTTGACCTCTCTCTGTAATGAGCCCCGGTTAACATCCTGGCTGCTGCCCGTTGGACCAGTTGGAATTTCTGAGCCGTTTTCAAGGGCAGCCCCACGTAGAGCGCATCACAGTAATCCAATCTATGTATGTATGTATGTATGTATGTATGTATGTATAGCTCCAAGGTCCAAGAACGTAGCTGGTTACTAGGGTTATAAAAAATCCCTAAAATCAGTAGATGTATGAATATTTCTGAAAGTTGAGGGGAAAACTCCCCTGTTATCTCCTGCCATTGCATAGAAAATTCAAGGAGATAGCTCTTGTAGTTTTTTAAAATAATTTTTAAAATAAAAATTGAAATTTCCCTAAAAATCTGTGGATAAGTAAAACATTCTGAAATTTGGTGGGCTAAAAATGGCAAAGGTGTTCTACCATCATAGCAAGTTTCAGTCCAATAGCTTTAAAAATAAGGGAGAAAGGAGCCCTTGACCTTTCCCCAGTTGTAGTAATTTAATTATGCGCATGAACAATTACTGTAATGAAATAGTAGCAAAATTTCATTGCTCTCATTATAGTAGCGAAATTTTCACCAAGTATTATTTAGAAACAATTTAGAAACAAAGTGTCAGCCCCCCTCCCTTTTGTAATTAATTTTGAACCATTTTAAAGGATCACACATCCCTTATTATTATTATTATTATTATTATTATTATTATTATTATTTGTGTTCAAATAATTTTACAGAGATTCTCATCTGTCCCAGGAATCCATATTTTAAAGCTCTTAATCCTGGGATTTTTATGGCAAATCCTATAGGAACAAATAATATAATGAAAGGGATGGTAAGGAGATGACATTATAAGAGAGAGAGAAAGGAAAACCAAGACAGAGCTTTTGGGTGATTGGGTTAAAATAGTCAATGAGACTAATATTAATATCAATAATAACATTTTTGAAATTTATAAATTATTTCCCACTTCTCTTTATGGCTCAAGGCAGAGCACAACATTGTTAAAATACAGCATAATAATAAAATATGTTCCATAAAAGCACAAATATAGGGCTTTCAAAAACTCATGCTTTTTTCCAGAGCACAGAAACAACAGGAGGGAAGAGAGCAGTCAAATGGTGTTGGCCAGCTTTGTTCCGGTCAGGCTTTAAGTGCAGGCATTTCAGTTAAATTTAAATGGCTATTCAACAGAAATGTAACAGTTAATTTTCCCATTCTGATGCAATTGCATTTGAATTAGATGTTTAAAGCTTGTTAATGTTTAAATGAACACATTAATACCTTTTTTTTGGTAAACTTTGCTATGTATGAGGAAATCACTTCCAAGATCTGCCTTGCAGAGATGCCATGAATTGCAGCTAGGGCAGTCATTTTATAAAGCATGTATCCCACCACCGTCTCTCCTCCTTCTCCTTCTCCTTCTCCTTCTTTTGCATGAAGGCAGAATCCCATGCCACTAATGATCTTTGCAGGCACCAGCAGGGGAAGTAATGGAGGGAAAATGCATATTAGTGGGCTCAGGGTTTCAGATTGAACTCCAAAGTGCAGAACCTATTTTGGGGATTGGGTTCAGCACCTTGGATACCTCCTCTAATTTTGAACTGAAATCCAAAGTGTATTCACCAACCTAGAATCATAGAATCATAGGATCAAAGAGTTGAAAGAGACCTCATGGGCCATCCAGTCCAACCCCCTGCCAAGAAGCAGAAATATTGCATTCAAATCACCCCTGACAGATGGCCATCCAGCCTCTGTTTAAAAGCTTCCAAAGAAGGAGCCTCCACCACACTCCGGGGCAGAGAGTTCCACTGCTGAACGGCTCTCACAGTCAGGAAGTTCTTCCTCGTGTTCAGATGGAATCAATGGTAGTTTGAAGCCATTGTTCCGCGTCCTAGTCTCCAGGGAAGCAGAAAACAAGCTTGCTCCCTCCTCCCTGTGGCTTCCTTGCACATATTTATACATGGCTATCATATCTCCTCTCAGCCTTCTCTTCTTCAGGCTAAACATGCCCAGCTCCTTAAGCCACTCCTCATAGGGCTTGTTCTCCAGACCCTTGATCATTTTAGTCGCCCTCCTCTGGACACATTCCAGCATGTCAATATCTCTCTTGAATTGTGGTGCCCAGAATTGGACACAATATTCCAGGTGTGGTTTAACCAAAGCGGAATAGAGGGGTAGCATTACTTCCCTAGATCTAGACACTATGCTCCTATTGATGCAGGCCAAAATCCCGTTGGCTTTTTTTGCCGCCACATGACATTGTTGGCTCATGTTTAACTTGTTGTCCACGAGGACTCCAAGATCTTTTTCACACGTACTGCTCTCGAGCCAGGCATTGTCCCCCATTTTGTATCTTTGCATTTCGTTCTTCCTGCCAAAGTGGAGTATCTTGCATTTGTCACTGTTGAACTTCATTTTGTTAGTTTTGGCCCATCTCTCTAATCTGTCAGGATCGTTTTGAATCCTGCTCCTGTCCTCTGGAATATTGGCTATCCCTCCCAATTTGGTGTTGTCTGCAAACTTGATGATCCTGCCTTCTAGCCCTTCATCTAAGTCATTAATAAAGATGTTGAACAGGATCGGGCCCAGGACGGAACCCTGCGGCACTCCACTTGTCACTTCTTTCCAAGACGAAGAGGAAGCATTGGTGAGCACCCTCTGGGTTCGTCCACTTAACCAATTACAGATCCACCTCACCGTAGTTTTGCCTAGCCCACATTGGACTAGTTTGTTTGCCAGAAGGTCATGGGGGACCTTGTCGAAGGCCTTACTGAAAACCTCCTGCATGGAACCCAGCAGTTGCCACAAAGTGAAGGTAATGGTGAAGAAAGAATCAGTGCAGAAGAGAGAGAACCCAAAGAAAAGTCACTGCATGCCCCTCCCAGTTTTTTCATCAAGTATTATGTAGGAAGGGTAATGTAAAGATAAAGGTTTTCCCCTGACATTAAGTCCAGTCACGTCCGACTCTGAGGGTTCATTTCTAAGCCAAAGAGGCGGTGCTATCCGTAGACACCTCCAAGGTCATGTAGCTGGCATGACTGCATGGAGTGCCGTTACCTTCCCGCTGGAGTGGTATCTAATGATCTACTCATATTTGCATGTTTTCAAACTGCTAGGTTGGCAGAAGCTGGGGCTAACAGAGGGAGCTCATGCCACTCCCCGGATTAGAACTTGCGACCTTTCAGTCAGCAAGTACTACAGCGCAGCGCTTTAACCCACTGTGCCACGGGGTAGCATGTTGTTGTTGTTGTTGTTGTTTAATTTTCTCCTGCTTTTTTCCCATGGATGGGACTCAAAGCGGCGTGTGTATCTTAGCAATTTTCAGGATAAACATTTCATTATTCTGGCACCAAGAAGTGGGCTCACATCACAGGGATGGATGTATTTCACACAGAATTATTGAATTGCTCACTTTTCCTTATATTTCTACAAGGGAAAGGGATTAGAAACATCACTTTCCCCAAATGAATACATATGCATATATATAATTTGCAGGTGAAACCAAATTATATGTATATATTATAATGTATATTCATTTTATATGTATTTTATATGTATTCATTATATATAATGAACACATATACATACCCATATAAATACACATATAAATATTTATTATATATAATGCATACATATGAAATTAAATATGTATATAACATAGACATAATCTTGTGTCATATGCAAACCTGAGAAACATGCCTTCTATTCCATCATTCAAGTCATTGTTGTTGTTTTTTTATGTCAGGAGTGACGAGAAACTGCAAGTCGCTTCTGGTGTGAGAGAACTGGCTGTCTGCAAGGACGTTGCCCAAGGGATGCCTGGATGTTTTGATGTTTTACCATCCTTGTGGGAGGCTTTTCTCCTATCCCCACATGGGAAGCTGAAGCTGACAGAAGGAGCTCATCCATGCTCTTCCCGGATTCGAACTTGCGACCTGTCGGTCTTCAGTCCTGCCGGCACAAGGGTTTAACCCACTGCACCACCGGGGACTCCTCAGTCATTGATAAAAATGTTGAATAGCACTAAGCCTGGGACAGAACACCCCCCCCCCCCCACACACACACACACATACACAGGTCAACTGATCCACAAAGAGGGATCACCTTTGGCTCTCTCCTCAGAAGCAAATTATGGATGAATTCCTATGTTTGTCCTCTGTATTAAATAAGATAAAACCTCATATAGATTAAGCATACTCCCCTCTGGACACAAAAAAGATTTCTTACATTTTCAAAGCCAGGAGAAATTGCGAAATTCCCACTGTATTTAGCAAGACCCACATACCAAAAAGTTTGGACTGCAGCCTAAGTGACAGCAGATTTCTGGGAAAGTGCAAATAAAAGCTAGGAATGCTTCAAAACATAGAGGTACAAATGAGAAAAAAAAAATACTTCTCTCACCTGTTCTGGAAGTTAACATTCAACAATTGTTACTCCAAATGGTATTTCTTTATTTATCGTGTCAGAAGCTAATTGAGAATAGAATTATGATGTATAGGAAAACCACAAACAAAGTTTAAAAACTTGGCATTATACTAAATTCCCTTTGACGAGAAGCTGGCCACTTCGAGTGTGTCTGGTGTCACTGTAAGAAGATCCTCCATTGTGCATGTGGCGGGGCTCAGACTGCATTGTAGGAAGTGGTCTGTGGTTTGCTCTTCTCCACACTCGCATATCATAGACTCTACTTTATAGCCCCATTTCTCAAAGTTAGCTCTGCATCTCGTGGTGCCAGAGCGCAGTCTATTTAGCGCCTTCCAAGTCGTCCAGCCTTCTGTGTGTCCAGGGGGGAGGTTCCAATCTGGTATCAGCCACTGATTGAGGTTCTGGGTTTTAATCTGCCACTTTTGGACTTTTGCTTGCTGAGGTTTTCCTGTGAGTATCTCTGTCGATCTTAGGAAGCTGTTTCTTGACTTAAGGCATTGGCTAGCTGGCTGCTATCCGAACAGAGGATGGGCTGGAGATGTCAATACCTTGGTCCTTTTATTCCCGGCTGCTACTTCCCAATGGATGTCAGGTGGTGAAATACTGGCTAAACAGTATAATTTCTCCAGTGGTGTAGGATGTAGATATCCTGTGATAATGCAGCATGTGTCATTAAGAACCACATCCACTGTGTTAACGTGGTGAGATGTATTTTACACTGAGCATGTGTATTCAGCAGCACAGTAGCAAAGCGAAAGGGCAGGTTGTGATCCCCAGGTTGTGCCAGTCAGCTTTCATATGATGTTGTTTCTAGCACCCACTTTTTGCTTGATATTTAATCAGTGCTTCTCGCAGGTCAGAGAATGTTCCAGGGTAACACCCAGGTATTTGGGTGTGCTTCAATGCTCCAGTGGGATTCCTTTCCAGATAATCCTCAGAACTTGAGATGCTTCTCTGTTCTTAAGATAAAAAGCACACGTCTGCATTTTACATGGATTAGGAATCAGCTGATTTCCCCTGTAATAGGCAGTAAGAGCACCTAAAGCTTTGGAGAGCTTCTGTTCAACCATTTCAAAGCTCCCTGCTTGAGCAATGATGGCATGATCGTCAGCATAGATGAAACTCTCTGTCCCTTCTGGCATTGGCTGATCATTTGTGTAAATGTTGAACATGGATGGAGCAATATTGGAGTAAATGTTGAACATGCTCCCCTGAGACAGGCAGTTCTTCTGTTTTTGCCATCTGCTTCTCTGACCCTGGAACTCAACAAAAAAGCTCCATATGGTAATACTGGTTAAGACTAAAAGAAGAGTTACAGGCACAAATGATTAGCATATGCAACACTGACCCTGCTCTTCCTCATTAGAGAAGACGCAGCCTCTATTTATTTTTTTTTACTTCTGACTGCCTCTGACTGGGATCCTTATGGATTCAAGAGTGATTTGTCTTATGCTTTGGGAACAGATCTGCTCTTAACAGCTCCTTTGATATGGGAAACAACAGGGGTGGTATGTTGGATCTTGATCACCCAGAACCCCTTCATTGGTAAATTTATTTAGAAGGACAAACTATAAAAAATGTGATACAGGGAAATGCCCTTCTATGTAGGATTCCAGCCAAAAATAGTACTTTTTAGAATAATTCATTCTACACTCCCTTATTCTTCAAGTGTCATAGTCCACCTTACCAATATCCATCAGTCCTTCTTAGGGATTCCCTCTATCTATATGGAACTAAAAAATAGAAATTGAAGAAGAAAAAAACAAAATTGTATAACAATAGACCTCTTCCACAAGATCTGAGAAATAAAAGAGACATTTAAATCAACAATAGAGATGCTGGATGATCAACGGGGGAACACATTATGCTAATATAAAAAGATGATGGGAGCAATACACTGAATAATAATAATAATAGCTATAAAATAGATTACAAATGGCAAATTCTTTCGAAATAGGACTTTTAGAAGGGGGCTTATGTGAAGTGGAACCTGCTTTCAGAACACTCGAGATTTTATAACAAATAATTTTTTTATCATATATGGAGTGAGAAATGACAGATGTCCAAGATGGATTGAGAAAAGGAAGGGGCATTAAAAACTATATTTGGAATTTGTGTTGGCTTAGTGAGGTACACCAAATAATTTCAGGGGAAAATCATCCTGTGTTTTACAGGTTACAACAAAGCCTTTGTGTAGATAATAGCTGCCTTCAAAGGGCCACTGAGTCTATGGACGGAGAATCTGTCGATACAGAAACAGGGGCAACTACTTTTTTTTTACATGGTGGTTGGGGCTCTTTCATTTTTAGCTAATTTGGGCCCCCAGGTGTTATTGTACAACAACTCCCATCCCTTTTGATTATTTGCCATGAGGACTGAGGATCATGGGAATGGCAACCCAACAGTCCCTGTGGCTCTGAAGTTGGGGAAACGTTTAAGGACATTTTAATGTCAGGCATCATATCCAAACCCCAGTATTCTGAGAGAACAGAACAAACTGCAGCCTTACAGATAATAATAATAATGATAATAATAATTTGAACTTATGTCACAAGTACCACCAAATTCTTTTGAACTGGTGGGATCATAAACCCGCAAAGGTCGTGGAAACGGAACATGCAAAAATACTGTGGGACTTTCGAATCCAGACTGACAAACTTTTGGAACACAATACACCAGACATTACGATGGGGAAAAGAAAAAAGTCTGGATTATTGATGTCGCCATACTGGGTGACAGTAAAATTGAGGAAAAACAACAGGAAAAACTCAGCCGCTATCAAGACCTCAAAATCAAACTGCAAAGGCTCTGGCATAAACCAGTACAGGTGGTCCCAGTGGTCATTGGTGCACTGGGTAGCGTGCTAAAAGATCTCAGCTGGCATTTGGAAACAATAAACATCGACAAAATCACGATCTGTCAACTGCAAAAGGCCACCTTACTTTGATCTGCACGCATCATTCGAAAATACATCACACAGTCCTAGACGCTTGGGAAGTGTTTGACTTGTGATTTTATGATATGAAATCCAGCATATAGATCTCGTTTGCTGTGACATACTGTACTTTTGTGTCAGTAAAATAACAACAACAACAACAACAACAACTTTATTTATAAACTGCCCTCTCTCCCCAAGGAGACTCAGGGCGGTTTACACACACAAAAAGGCAAACATTCAATGCCCGATCTCAAATACAACAATTTAAAAATAAACAGGATAATATAAAAATAATAACCATAAACTTGTAATAAAAGAAAAAATAACACCAAAATGAGGACCAAATACGAATAATCAAAAAACCTAATTATACTAATAACATAAATTAACCATTTAAACATAAAGCCTAGAAAAAGCAATTAAAATACATTAAAATGACTATCAAGGTTGTTCTTCTCATGTACCATAGCAGCAGTGAAATACAGATAGGTTACTGTATCACAGCTCCCATCAGGTTTGGCTATGATGTCTAAGGATGTGGAATACAGAAGCTGTAGTCCAGAATATGAAGGGCCAAAGAAAAGGACATGATGAGCCAGATTTGGCCTGCAGGGACTTGAGTTTGACACATGTGATCTATACTAACCCCATAGTGCAGCACATGTCTCACAATGCCGGGTAAAATGGGAATAAATAGTTTGATTCTGAATTATGCACCTGAATTTCCTGGCCAGCTTGCTGACTGGTTATAGTGACCCCCACCCCCCACCCCCAATGAAAGAGCTTCACTGTCCTTTGATTGTTAACTGGCCATTTCAGAAAGTCTTTTAATGGCATATGCATCCCATTACCATCATGATTCTGCTTTAATGGGTTTTTAAAATATTTGCTATAAAATTAATGTTTTTAATATAACTAATAATTTGATTGCTTTTTAAAATTATGATTATTTTAATGCATTCTCTTTAAGTCTTCTTATGTGCCACATTGGGAGCCAGGCAGGATGTAAAATAAATCCAAGCACAAACCAGCCCAATCCTTCAAAGTGTCGAAAATCAGAAAGGATGGATATATGCTTACTTTGGGTGATATGGGTGAAGCAATCCTTCTTGATTGTCAATGCTTTCAGAGGGCAGATGAAAAGGCATTCTCAGCAAGTGAGAGAAGCAGGAAAAGGAGGTGGGCTTCAGTTAGAATGTGGGTATTGGCAGATATTCAGTGATGCCAATCCCTAGCACTGTCCCTGGCTATATATGCTACTTTTAAATTAGTGGTTCCCAACCAGTGGTCCACAAGAACTAAATGTGAAACATTTAAAAATTTAAACCTTTATTCATTTTAATGAATCCGTTGCTATGGGGAAGGTGCTGACGAGTAGGACATCAGGTGAGCACGGGCCAGTGGGAGGCCAGTGGGAGGGCAAGCAATCGATGTCACGTGTCACGTACTAGTGCCACCCAGCGTTAGTCAGCCACACACAGTTACTGACCATGAGTCCTCAATAATCATGTTAATTTTTAACTTAACGATCATGATTGAAATGTTAGAGAAGTTGCAGAAGAAATACAGGAAGAGCTCATTGAATTTCAAAATGATAGAAACTGCAAGGACACGTTTGAATCTGATTCTCTTGAGTTTTGGTGTAAAAAAGTAATTTTATGCTAACATTTGAGGAATCGCCTTGCTCTTCTTCACAACTTATTTATGTGAACAAGGGTTTTCTGCTTTGCTGGTATTAAAAACAAGTCCAGGAATTGATTGACAGTAAGTGATGATATGTGTGTAGCTTTGAGCAATAATATTAGCCTCAGGATTACCCACCTTGTAAAGAAGATGCAAGCTCAAACATCACATTGATGCAAACGGAATTTAATTTTCTATTTAAAGTGTTCTTTTTTATATTATAATAGTACTCTTAATTCCTGTTACTATTAAGTTTAATAAATATGTTAAAAGTTTTGATTAAAGTTTTGAGATTAACAGTTTATTATTCTTGAACCTTGTGGTCCCTGTTAACAAAAAAAGTGGTCCCTGGTAATAATAATAATAATAATAATAATAATAATAATAATAATAATAAACATTGGGAATCACTGTTTTAAAGCCAATGTTAGAGTCTCTTCTTAGACAGCTCTAACCCTCCTATTCAATACTTTCTAAAAATATATATTTTTATTGAGATTTTTTATACAGTGAAGATTTAAAAGTAAAAATGAGATCTCCATTAGAGAAAACAGAAAAGATGTGAACGTGAAAAGAGATAGGGAGAGAGGGAAAGACAAAAAGAAAGGAAGGAAAGAGAGGAACAAAAAAAGGGGGGGGGGAAGAAACAAGAATATATTTTTTAAAAGTATTCTGTGTTGATCTTCCCAGTCTTCTTCTTTGGGGTCACATATTGTTATTTCTGTTTTTGTTCGTCTATCTGTTCCTCCTCTATTAGAAGGTTTTGAAGTGACTTGTTGTGTGTTCTATTTACTTTATATTATCAAATTGATTTTAATCTGTTTCAAATAATCCTTAAATAGTGTCCAGTCCATTGTTTTTAAACATCTACCTTGTGATTTTGCTAATAAAAAGGTCAGTTTGTCCATTTTCATTTGTTTTTGTTGATGTCCCAGTCAATGTTGGTCATTCTGAGGAGGAAAAGTTCCAGTTTAAATTGGATTTTTGTCTTCAATTTTTTTGACCAATTTCATGGATTTGTTTCCAGTAATTTTTCGCCTTTTCACAGAACCACCACATATGCATGAAGTTCCCTTCCTATATTTCACATTTCCAACAGTTGTTATTCATCTCTTTGTTGAATTTAGCTAGCTTCTTTGGTGTTATGTACCACTGGTACATCATTTTCAGCCAGTTTTCTTGAATATCGTATGATTGTGTGTATTTTAATTTTTTCCTCAACATCTTATCCCATTCTTCAAGCATAATTGCCTCCTATTCATTACTATGGTGCACCTTTAAGAAAAAAAATCACCTTGATGTAAGTAGTAACATGTTAACATGTTAAACCCCTTTGCTCACAAATACGTGCCACGTATAATCTACCTTTAAGGCTATGAAAACTCATGTTTTTGATAGCACACAACTCAACATTTTCAGAAACCTATTTTGGTTCTCCAACAAATGAACAGCTAATAGTAATTATTCACAGTCTACATTTCCAATTCTGAAATGTCATTGTGACATTATTGAGCTTTTATTAATATGGGTTAGGAGTATCACATCCTCCCTCGACCATTACATGTGTTTTATACTGGATATAGTAGAAAACCACTTGTATGCTACCTGAAAATTGCATCTCTGTACATAATGATTTCAAAAGTATAAGTCCCATTAAAAAATACATTTTCTCAAATGAGACAGTGAACCAGCATGCGCTTCCATTCAATACATTGATTCACATATAAGATGTGGTAAAGAAGAAGAAAAACCTGCAGTTGAAAATTAATTCAATGTTCAATTAGAAATCCCCCTTCCATAATAAATAATTCCCGATGACCAAGAAGACAGGGAAGAATGAAACTAAATCATCCAGATTGTCTTAAAAATCTATATCCCTTTCTGAATGTATTAGCTCATGCTCAGCCTTGACCTGAATTAACCAAAAAGGAAAAAAAATGGAAAAGGTCATAATACGGCTGTTTTCCTATTTTACAAATTATCAATGCTTAGATCCACTCTCATCCCTATTATTGTAAGAATGAGATGGTTTAGACCAGGCATGAACAAAATGCCTACCTTTCGCTCTTATTGGACTGTAACTGCCTTCAATTCCAGTGTGTTTCATCAGACTAATTGGACGTTGTAGCACACCAGGAGGACCCAAGCTTCCAGACAACAATACTCCCAGACCTTTTAGAATGGAAAACCTCAAAAAAGATAACGTATATATCTCACAACCTCACAACCTCTGAGGATGCTTGCCATAGATGCAGGCGAAACATAAGGAGAGAATGTTTCTAGAACATGACCATATAGCCTGAAAAACCTACAACAACCCAATGTATATATCATTCAGCATGTTCTACTGGAAATTTAAGCCTAAATCCCATTAGTAGTCCTCATTCAAACAGACCCCATGAAATTGTGCATTAAGCCCTATGTCAGTCTTATTGAGCAATCAGTCTACTTATCAACATTATTCAGGCTCGAATGCCCCCCCCCCTCCACCCAGAGAAACAAATGCTTTCTAAGTAAATAAAGTGGCATAAGCTGGGGTGGGGAAGAGACTTCTATAATTAATACAAGTTTCAGATGTGCCACTTTCTGTTTACTGAAGAAATTTGTCAGGGAAAATATGGCCAGGTTGCTTAACAGGTTGTTTGAAGTCTCATTAATGGCGAGAAGACATATCCAAACAGACAATTATCACCGCATTGTGCTTTTATCAACTGGGATTGTTTATGTTAAACTGTTTGACAGCTGTGTTCAATTTTTATATCCCTGATATGCCAGGCTTCACCCTTTTTCTTGCTTTTTAAGTTATGAAAAACAATATGAACATATTTTCTCCTGTGTTCTCCCCATCCCATGTTGAGTCTACTTATATATATTGTTGCACTCTGGCCTGAATTCACCTTTGCATCCAGCACCACACAAGAGCCCAATAGTACTAACTAAACAGTTTACTGAAGAAAGTAAATATAAAAAGGCAGAAGGCAATGTAAAAAGTCATGTACAAAAAGCAATAGGAAAAAGGCTTGCAAAAAGCAATAATCCAAACATCAAAGTTCTTTTCTAAAGTGACAAGGTACACGAAAAAAAACAGGAGTCAAAATATAGGAATAAATCCATAACCAGGAACACAGGAACTTCTTCCAAAACATGAATCCACAAGACTTTCCCAAAGATCTTAGACATAGACTTGAACGTGGAACAAGAACAAGACCCAAGGTGTACATGGTAATGCAGTGTTAACATGTTTCAGTAAACAACACTATAATTTAAGGCCCACAAGCCAAGAAGTCTTTGTATATCTGGTCTGTTTCAAGGATTTCTCACAGAGTCTCTGTGACCACCGTAATCTGACTCCCTCCTCCCAGAGATCGAGTCTCCTACTGATATCAGGTGTTTTCCTAGGGAAAAGATCTTTCCCTTCCAGCTGCTTATCTTCCATTGCCAAGGAACAACCAGGGGAAAGGACTTCCCTATCTTCTGATGCCAAAGCCTCTCCATCTTCTCCCTGCTCTGAAGCCATTTCATAGAATCATAGAATCATGGAGTTGGAAGAGACCTTGTAGGCCATCCAGTCCAACCCCCTGCTAAGAAGCAGGACAGGGTAGAGAGTTCCACTGCTGAGCAGCTCTCACAGTCAGAAAGTTCTTCCTAATGTTCAGGTGGAAACTCCTTTCTTTCCTGTAGTTTGAAGTCATTGCTCCACATCCTAGTCTCCAGGACAGCAGAAAACAAGCTTGCTCCCTCCTCCCTATGACTTTCCCTCACATCTTGATCCATGGCCTTCATCATGTCTCCTCTCTCCCTTCTCTTCTGCAGGCTAAACATGCCCAGCTCTTTAAGCTGCTCCTCACAGGGCTTGTTCTCCAGACCCTTGATCATTTTAATTGCCCTCCTCTGGACACATTCCAGCTTGTCTGACCAGACACAGACCCATCCTCCCAGACAGAATCATAATCAAAAATCCCCTTATTTCCCACACTGGAAAGCCCATCATACCTCACAACCTCTAACTGAACAATCCCCTCATCTTCCGCCTCCGACTGAACCACAACATATATATCCAATCATTATTCTTTTTCTTTGTTTAAATGTGATTAGCGTGTGTTGATGTTCTTTTATGTTATTTGGAGTCAGAGGGGCAGAATTCTGAGAGCTTGCTTTGGGCAGCAGGTGACTTGATCTTACTTTTAAAAGAGTATCCATGATAAGGGACCTTGGTGATGGCTCTGGCCAACACACATTTTGGTGCCTCAAATGTTACCCTGATTTCTGGCTATATTTGATTTGCTGATAACAAAACTGGCACCAATTTTCCCCTTTTGGCTCTAGTTTTTGAGATACAGAATATAAGCCATCTACCAGTCTTTATCTTTTGTGAAATGGAAATTTCCATAACCTTTTGGAAAATGGCATTCACCATAAACTTTTGAAAACATTGGGAATTTCCCTGAGAAGAGTTGAAAACACACTTGAACCAACCTTCTCCTTAGTGGTGAATATCCACTAGTATTCATGCAAGGCGATTAGGTTTCTCGGCTGTTAAACTGATATATCTAGATATCTCTTTGAACTGTTAGGGACAAATATATGCCAATACACAAAAACATATATAGCAGAGTTTCAGAAGTGGCCCAAAAACATCTACTCTCCCTTAAAACCTCATACTTTTAAATGAAGCTCTCAAGAGGCAAAACACCTCCAGACAGAAAGGCCAGTCGTACGGCTGGAGGGGAGCCTTTGAGTGCCCCCATCAAAGAGACCAGTGTACTTCTGAGACTGGCATCACTGCCAGTCTGCAGTGGGGAGGGGTTTAAGGAAGCCTACTTCAGTTCACCTCTCCCCACTACATTCGACCTTTGGCAGCACAACCCACCTTTCTGCCCTCAGTTTAATATGAGTTAATCCTGGTTGCACCAGGGCCAGATAGAGTTTTTTCCCTCCTTAATGAGGGTTTTTTTGCCTACCCTATATTGAAACAGTTGGGAGTAAGGAATTTAAATGGGTGGGACTGTCATAACTAGATGTCACTGGCAAGAAGTATGTGTGTGTGTGGGGGGGGGGGGGGGACATGGATTGATGTGCACCTTGGCACCCTTCCCTTTTGGGGAGACTTTTGGGTTGACTCTATAGGTTCAGTGGCTTAAGGGTTTCCCCAAAATATCATCTTTGGGGCTTGCATGGGGGGTTCACCTCTTATTTATATATTTACGCTATTTCTACCCTGCCCATATCAGCCTGAAGGCGACTCAGGGCAGTGAACAGTCGGCACTATTCGATGCCATATATAAAATACATACATCAATAAAAATAAAAAACATCACATTACAATGTATCTAAAAACATCAAAACAGTAAACAATAAAAAAAATTAAACTATGTTGTCATGTTTACTCCTCGTCTGTTCTGTCATCTTAGCCGTTCCTAGGTCATTTTCCAATTCAAGTTTGTCTGATTATTCTGAGGCTCCAAAGGCTTGCTCGAAGAGCCACGTTTTCAGTTTTTTTCAAAAGGTTAGGAGGGAAGGGGCCGATCTGATATCCCTAGGCAGGGAGTTCCACAGCCGAGGGGCCACCACAGAGAAGGCTCTGTCTCTCGTCCCCACCAGGCATGCTTGTGAAGCAGGCAGGATCGAGAGCAGGGCCTCCTCCGATGATCTCAAGTCCCTGGTGGGTTCATAGGGAGAGATGCGTTCGGATAGATAATCTGGGCCAGAACAGTTTAGGGCTTTATAGGCTAAAGCCAGCACTTTGAATTGTGCCTGGTAGCAAACTGGCAGCCAGTGGAGTTGACGCAACAGCGGAGTTGTATGCTCCCTGAGCACCTCTCTCCTATTGGGTTCTGCGACTTGGAAGGGAAGTCCCCAGGAACGGCCTTCTAGTAATGACCGGCCAGGATAGCAAACCATTGCTGTGGAGTGCCCCTGGGGTCAGGTGCTTTGCTTAGTGGTTGGCTTGGTAGGTAGTCAAATAATGATACATGGCCTCACACCGTTGCCCATGTCACAGTGCTTCCCCCACAACTACTTACTTGATTCAATTACCAGTTTTTAAATAGGTCAATAAAATACCCATTATTTCTCCATATCTTTGTGTCTGATCTCTTTTTTTACGGCGAGGATTCAAATAAGTAGTCTTCTTTAAAATAACATAGTTGACTTACTCACAAACTTCATGTATTCAGCATACAGGTATATTGCTTATCAATCTAGTTACAGATAGGATTTGAAGTAGTTTCTCTGTGCAGATAAAAGGGGGCATCTTTCTTAGAATCTTAGCAGTCCAAAGCATCTCTCTGTTCTGAGAGTCTAATGGAGTCTGTTCTCTAAAGCATTCTGTTTCTACTGACTTCTAAAAACATAATGCTTCTACTGACATCTAAACTGTACTGTTTCTACTGTCTTCTAAAAGCATACTGTTTCTAAAATGGAGTCTGAGATCTGAATAATTCCCAGATCTAGTTGCATGGCTTGCAGCCCCTCCCACAACATAGAGTTAAGGAAAACTGCACACGAATACACTAGGCCTGGGTAACAACGCAAAAATTTGTTTCTAAAATCGTTTTGTAATTGGGGGGTTTTTTTGTTTCGATATTTAAAATAATTACAAAATTTTCCAAAAAAAAAGTTCGGTATTTACGAAATTTCGTAAATATTTACAAAACATTTTGTAAAGATGGCGCCCTTTTTTTTTCAATATTTTTAAAATATTTTTTAAATTTAATTATTAATTTAGTAGAATAGGGAGGAGAAATTAAAATTATTATTATTAAATTTAAATTATTATTAAGGAGGGAAGGCAGGCACTCACTCTGGCGGGCCCTCTCGCTCGCCGCTCGCTCTCCGCTCGCCCGCCCCTCTCGCTCGCCGCTCGCTCGCCCCTCTCGCTCGCCGCTTGTGGGGTTCAGAACGCTCTTTGATTGCAGGTGAACCATAAATCCCCGTAACTAAAACTCCCAAAGCCCTTCCCTGACAGATGGCCATCCAGTCTCTGTTTCAAAGAGTCTCCACCGCACTCCCTCTGGGGCAGAGAGTTTCACAGCTGAATGGCTCTCACCGTCGCCGCTCGCTCGCCCCTCTCGCTCTCCGCTCGCCCGCCCCTCTCGCTCTCCGCTCGCCCGCCCCTCTCGCTCTCTGCTCGCCCGCCCCTCTCACTCGCCGCTCACTCGCCCCTCTCGCTCGCCGCTCGCTCGCCCCTCTCGCTCGCCGCTTGTGGGGTTCAGAACGCTCTTTGATTGCAGGTGAACCATAAATCCCCGTAACTAAAACTCCCAAAGCCCTTCCCTGACAGATGGCCATCCAGTCTCTGTTTCAAAGAGTCTCCACCGCACTCCCTCTGGGGCAGAGAGTTTCACAGCTGAATGGCTCTCACCGTCGCCGCTCGCTCGCCCCTCTCGCTCTCCGCTCGCCCGCCCCTCTCGCTCTCTGCTCGCCCGCCCCTCTCACTCGCCGCTCACTCGCCCCTCTCGCTCGCCGCTCGCTCGCCCCTCTCGCTCGCCGCTTGTGGGGTTCAGAACGCTCTTTGATTGCAGGTGAACCATAAATCCCCGTAACTAAAACTCCCAAAGCCCTTCCCTGACAGATGGCCATCCAGCCTCTGTTTCAAAGAGTCTCCACCGCACTCCCTCTGGGGCAGAGAGTTTCACAGCTGAATGGCTCTCACCGTCGCCGCTCGCTTGCCCCTCTCGCTCTCCGCTCGCCCGCCCCTCTCGCTCGCCGCTCGCTCGCCCCTCTCGCTCGCCGCTTGTGGGGTTCAGAACGCTCTTTGATTGCAGGTGAACCATAAATCCCCGTAACTAAAACTCCCAAAGCCCTTCCCTGACAGATGGCCATCCAGCCTCTGTTTCAAAGAGTCTCCACCGCACTCCCTCTGGGGCAGAGAGTTTCACAGCTGAATGGCTCTCACCGTCACCGCTCGCTCGCCCCTCTCGCTCGCCCTCTCGCTCGCTTGCTCAGCCAGCGGCATCGGCAGGCGGCCATCTTACGTATTTCCGAAATGGACGGAAATACAAAATTTTTTGGCGCCTGCCGTTTCGATATTTAAAAACACTTCCGGGTTAAAAAAAAAGTTTTGTAATCGTTTCGTAATTAAAAAAATAACGAATTTTTAACGAATTAACGAATTAACGAAACGAATTGCCCAGCCCTACAATACACACATAGATAATGCAGTAAGCAATCTGAATTATATAAATAACAAACAACTAGCATAGGAGTCTTGAATAAGGTTGCTATTGCCAACATTATCTGCTCACTCATAGAAAATCATGATTATCATATCTTTAAAAAAAACTAGAGCTAGTGGTGTCTATCCAATACGATTTTATGACTCAACACCACAATTAACCCCAGGAACAGGTCTAAAAACCAAGACACCAATATTTTCTTTGTTGGGATGTGTTATCTAGTCTAATCCTGCAGGGAATGTACAATGTGGGCTGCTGTTGTAAAATCCCTAGTTTTAGGTAAACATTTCCAGCAGGCCATCATCATGTCAGGTAAATGGTGTCACTGTAGACCAGCTTTCCTTAAAAGCTGAAATTTACTGCCTTTAAACCTCCTTCCATTGCTTCTAGCCATACCTTGTGGAGTAACAATGTACACATATGCTTCATCTTCTCCAGTGACAGCAATTTAGGTATTCAGCTATCATATCTTCCCTTTGCTCTCTAGGCTTAAAATGTGTAGCTTTTTCAAGCATTTGTCAGGACACCTGGTTTGCAGGTGCCTCATTATCTTGTCTGGTATCCACTGGGCATGCTTGAGACTGGCAGTGCCCTTTGTGTATATCCTTGACTTTTGTAGTGTCCCTGAATGCAGGGAAGAGCACACCCAGTACCAGCAAGGTGTTACATTAGAAGGAGAGTTGCTATGTCTCCCTCCTCCCACCACCACATTGACCTTTGTAACATTATCTCTTGTCCTAACTCAAGACTTCATGTCATTTTTATTGCTCAAAGGAACAGGGCAGTCTAATTTCTTTCCCTTTTTGGATACCCTTGCCAGAGAGTGAAAATATGATTTTATGGTAAGCAATCCCAACTCCATGCTCCATCTTCAATGCCACAATAAAAAACCAAGACAAGAGCAAATGAAATTAAATCATAAATCAGGGCAACTCGAGAAGGTTACCTGAGTGCTCAATGCCAAAGAAGACAATGAGATACAAGGGAAGAAAGAACCTTGTTTTATTACTAAATAATAAAAAATTGAAGTTTTTTTAAAAAAAAGAAGAAACATACATATTTTAAAAGCAGGATATTTTATTTGAGCATGGGAAATGTAAGCTTCTACATTATAGAAGAATTCCAGTTAGTTGATCCAAGTGATTACCTAAGCCAGTGGATGCGATTACCTTAACTAATGATTCATTTTCTAGGATAGAGTGCCCTCCTCTGCAAACCACAGAACATAAACGATATAAAAATAGATGTTTGGATCCATGATAAGCTGTACAGAATCATCTTCCATGGTCCAGGAGCTTGAGGCCAGAAGTCAAATAAATATCCAATTAGTTTTGTGTAATGGAGGAGCTATGATCTTCAGAACATTTGTTCTGGATCACACCAGTGGCTATTGTAATTTTTTCTATGATGTCCAATCAGATGCCTGCTGTAAGCATGAAGAAATCTTTTGATGCTTCTGTTGAATTTTATCACCTGGAATTTCACAGGTATACCATCATATCATAGGGTCAACACTTCAAGGAAATACCTATCCTAAAATATTGGGAACCAAGAAACTCAAGTATAACCCATACTCATAGTTCAGAAGCTACAACTCATTCAGAGATCAACAGGCAAGTTACTAACAGGAGTGCAATACAGGGAGAGTACTACTCCCATGTTACGGCAGCTCCACTGACTGCTAGTCTGCTTCCGAGCTAAATACAAATACAAAGTGCTGGTTATTACTTATAAAGCCCTAAATGGTATAAGCCAAGACAGTTTGAGAAACCACATCTCCGTATACAAGTCGGCATGGGCATTGTTATCTGAAGAGGAGGTCTTTCTCTTGGTCCCACCCCCGTCTCAGGCATGGCTGGTGGAAATGAGAAATGGGGCCTTCTTGGTGATTGCTCCCCACCTCTGAAACTCCCTCCTGAAAGAATTAAAAATGGTTCCTTCCCTCCTTTCCTGTAAGAAGCTTTTAAAAACCCACTTATGTACACTAGCCTATGGGGGGGGGGGGAGGCTTAGCACTTTACTAAACATTCTGACAGCCAGGAAACCAGAAGACATTTACTTCTTGGGAGGAGAGCAATGACCAATTTCAATAAAATAATGAAGAGACATCACACTGGCAATGAAGATCTGCAAAGTTAAAGCAGTGGTATTTCCTGTAGTAACCTATGCATGAGAGAACTGGACCATAAGGAAGGCTGAACGAAGGAAGATGGATGCTTTTGAAGTGTGGTGTTGGAGGAAAATTCTGAGAGTGCCTTGGACTACAAGAAGATCAAACCCATCCATACTCCAGGAAATAAAGCCTAACTGCTTGCTGGAGGGAAGGATATTAAAGGCAAAGATGAAGTACTTTGACCACATAGTGAGAAGACAAGATACCTCAGAGAACATAATGATGCAGGGGAAAATGGAAGGAAAAAGGAAGAGGTGCTGACCAAGGGCAAGATGGATAAATGTTATCCTTAAAGTGACTGGATTGTCCTTGAAAGAGCTGGAGGTGGCCACAGCTGACAGGGAGCTCTGGTGTGGATTAGCCCATGAGGTCACAAAGAGTCGGAAATAACGGAACAAATAAACAACAACAAAAACATTCTGACTCAGATAATGGAAATCTACCTTAGTACTGTCGGCTTGCCACAAATTACCCAAAACTTTTAATGTTTTAACTGTTCACTTTTATTTATTTATTTATTTATTTATTTATTTATTTACAGTATTTATATACCGCTTTTCTCACCCCTAGATGTATAAGTCAAATGTGTCCCACATATTTTATCTGTATACTTAATTTTCAATTTAGTTGTTTATTTTTGTTGCACTCCAAGACTGGGAACCACCTCTGTGCTTAACACACACTCCAATCCAAGGTAAAATAGTAAAGCAGTTTATTGAAGAATATATATAAAAGCAAAATAGTATAAAAACCAAAGTCCAAATATCAGGAATAATCCAAAGAAATCAAAGTACAGAAGTGGCATCAAAAACCAGGATACAAAAGCAAAATAAATCCAAAACATGACATTCAGGAATAGTCCTCAAAACTTGAATTCGTGAAACATGAACAAAAGGAAGCATGGAACATGAAACTAGAAATACCTTGACTTGACAATAGGTCTATACTCAACACCAGTGTTGCCTGCACTAATGGACCCATCTGCGGGGCTAGCTAATATAGAAAGAAAATCATGCTTTCTCCCCTGGGAAACTGATAAGGACTTCTTGGCTAATAATAGGCTTGGGCGGTTTCGTTCGTTAATTTTGTAATTCGTTATTAATTCGTATTTAAATTAGCTTACGATCCAATATTGAGCCATGCAGGAATAGTGTGAGGAGTAAATTAGATTCAAAACAATTTTTTCAATATATTTCGTAATTATTTTGTAATTATTTTGTAATTATTTTGTAATTATTTTCGCATGTCTGGTGCAAGTTTTATAGTTGTTGTGTGTTTTATCACACCAACAGTCAACAACAGAGGGAGAGGGAAGCTTCAGAAGTTCCCCCTGTCCCATTTGGAGGTTTTTTTAGCATATTGCGCAATCGCGCCCGCCATTAACGAATCGATTCGTAATTATACGAAATTTCGTATATTTTGAAATTTTTAAAAGGAAAATTTCGGAATTATTAAAAAAAACGAAATGCAAGGGCCCCCTAAAAACAAAACGAGTTTAGAACCAAATTTTTCCGTGGTTACCCAAGCCTAGCTAATAAGCGTCTTGACCTTCGTACACTCTTCTGAGAAGCTCTGTGTTGATGGAACGTAAATCTCCTATCTAACTGCTCATTAGTCTGTCCACCTGGACTTTCATGTTCATCCTCTGAGCTCAAATCTGTTCTTGACCTTGCTTCCTTAGTGAATATGGCCTTCAGTCACAGACTGCTCATTTTCAGGGCTTCAAATCTGTTGACTTTCCTGCTGACTTGCAGATCCAGAATCCCTAGTGTCATGAGACTGACTAACAGGCCCAGAATCCCCAGGGAGAGCATGTGCAGGCACAATCAAAAACTGAACTACATCAATTTTATTGTTTATGATTTGATTTGATTCTCTTGCTTTGCCGGCAAAGCCAAACTTTTTTGTTGGACTTGAATTTGGATTTGTTTAATCTTTTAAATGGAAGTTTATAATTTAGTTGTTTTTAACTAATGTTTAATTGTGATTTTACTGCTGCTGTTTGTCTGGCATCTAATGGTAAGCCACCCTTGTGGTACTGGGTCCATCTCTCTGAGAGAGAGGCTGCAGGAGGGAGGGGGAGGCTTCTTGGCCCTTGGCTGCACATGCTTAGCATTGGTCTCCCCTCTCCTTCTGCCAAAGCGAGCTGGAAACCTGGCTGTTGCTGCTGCTATAGTTATCCATGTTGGTGGCAGTGGAGGAGGAGGCCAGACCTGGGAAGGTTAAAGATCCCCCTTTTTCTAGGATTGTTTGTCCTTATCCAGGTTCCTGCAGCATGAAGAGAGGCTAAAGGAGGTGGGGGGGAGCTCCTTGGCCCTTGGCTGCACATTTCAAAGACACCCAGGGAAGGAAGAGCCGATGATCTAGAGCTCAGTCAAGCTAGGAGTGCTGCATAGTCACATAAGCAGAGGGGGAGCCGGATATCGACTCCCGCTTGCTTTCATGTTGAACTGATTTTCATATTGGGAGGGGGCTTCCCATTCCATTCTCCTGAAGGAAACTAAAACATGAATGAAATGGAAGAAACAAATTCTGTGCGCAACTCTAGTTGGCAGTCAGTTGAAGCTGTTGCAGCAGGCGGTTATACGCTTCCTGTAGCCAACCCCTGTTAATAACCTGCCACTCCTTGGACTAGTTGAAGTTTCCAAACACTTTTCAATAGCAATCTCATGCATTGTCTAGAATAGCTGGGAGTTGTAGTTCATAAACAAGGGTAACACTTTTTCCAATCTTGGCTTCAAAAAAGGTCCCACTTTCTAAAGATAGGCTTACTCCTATGGAGGTATGTGTGGCGTTTCTGCCATAAGTGCAGCTATGAATCTTTTTGGCACTTGATTCCAGAGAGGGAAAGAGAGGGGGAGAGGGAGGGAGAGATCCTTTTCCGTACATTAAACTTGGTCAGAGGCCTGAGTAAATGTTAAATTAGTGCCATCACCACAGTGGCTAATCATGAGGAAAATGGTTTTTTGATTCCGCTAATTTACTTTTCACTTTGTCCCTGAGTGACAGTACGAGTTTATCACACCATCTTAGAGCTGACAACTGTTTCCGTCTCTCAGTGGATTAGACCCCATTAGCTATGCAAGGGCTGTTTGAAAATTCGACAGCAGTGCAGTTCAACATGCAAGATGTTCACCGGGTAGGTGATGGAGACGGAATACGTTTATTCCTTTGGGATGGAGCAGGAAGAAGAAAGACTTTCTTTTTCTCAATCTCTGCTCAGAAAACAAATGTACTTAATTGTCCTGGGGAGGAAAGGAAACCATCAGAATTCTAAAGCAAACCAGAAGAAAAATACATGAACCATACATAAAATACATAAGCACCACAATTGCAAATGTAGTCACCCCCCTGCCCTTTGCAAAGCAGCTTCCAAAACTGTCACCAATCTCCTTTCCATAAATAAATCTCTCTTTTCCCTATAGCACCAGCTCTCTATGTGTCTCAGCTGGATTCTTGATGCCTATTGTTGTAATTTTCTGTCAAAGATATATGAGAAGCTCATGCCCTCAGCTGTTCAGCATTGTAGAGTCATAATTCAGATGGGCTTTCCTCTCTCCTCTTCCACCTCAGATGGAAGCAAGAAAAATGGAAAAGAAACAGTCTGAAACTACTTTTCTGGTTCCCTGAAAACTTTGTTTTCATACCAGTCAACACCAGAAATCAGAAAACTCTGGATTCTACAAACGGAGGCCCCTTCTACACTGCCATATAATCCAGATTATCAGATAATCTACATTATCTGCTTTGAACTGGATTATATGAGTCTACACTGCCATATAATCCAGTTCAAAGCATATAATATGGATTTTATATGGCAGTGTAGAAGGGGTCTAAATGTCAAAACTCTGACCTGCCTTGGAGTTCCTTAGTTACCCTGGGGTATGACAGACATATATATTGCATGCATTTATGCAGTCATATTTATTTATTTGTTTATTTTATTTCAATTACTTATACCCCGCCCTTCTCACCCCCGAGGGGGACTCAGGGCGGCTTACAAACAACGGCACAATTCGATGCCTGAATCAATAAAGAAACAATACCTACAACAATTTAGACAGTTAACAAGTTAAAAACATTAGTACATAAAAAATAGCAAAACAATCTCATGCTCAGTGTTCAGAGTTCCGTATATCCATTCCATTCCATTCGTCCATGTTTGTCGTCAGATCTTCCTTTAGCTGCCAGCATGTCCAAAAGCTTGGTCCCATATCCAGGTCTTCAGTTTTTTCCTGAACGTCAGAAGGGAGGTCGCTGATCTAATCTCCCCGGGGAGTGAGTTCCACAGGTGAGGGGCCACCACTGAGAAGGCCCTGCTCCTCGTCCCCGCCAACCTCACTTGTGATAGTGGCGGAGTCGAGAGCAGGGCCTCCCCGGACGATCTTAAATTTCGAGGTGGGATGTAGAGGGAGATCCGTTCGGACAAATACACTGGGCCGGAACCGTATAGGGTTTTGTAGGTTAAAACCAGCACTTTGAATTGTGCTCGGAATTGGATCGGCAGCCAGTGGAGCTGATGTAACAGGGGGGTGGTGTGGTGTGCTCCCTGTATGTCGCTCCGGTGAGCAATCTGGCTACTTCTCGCTGGACTAGTTGTAGTTTCCGAGCAGTCTTCAAAGGCAACCCCACGTAGAGTTCGTTGCAGTAATCCAGACATAAATATCTGATTTACAGACATAAATATCTGATTTACTGGCATACCAACTGCTGTTCAATAAATAGCTATTTTATTTTCAAAGGACCTTTATTGCTAACACACAGAAGTGATTCCAAACTTTTTTTTTGTCAAGAGTAAAAGGTTTCCCTATGATTACCAAATAAGGCGTACATGTCAATCTCCTCGCATCTCAGTGAGAGAAAGAGTGCGAGAATGGGTTTTTCTCCCTTCTCATGATCTTGGGGATGTTAACATTTCATTGTTTTCTGATGATACCTCACATCCACCACCAACACATATCCCCATTTGTCCTTCCAGTGACATGACTACAAGGATCTGTAGTCATGACAATGAGATAATAATGCACGCACACATGCACACTAAAACCAAACATATAAATACTTACACACACACGCACCCCGCATAACCCAGCTGGAGATACAGTCACATCCTTAACACCACTTAATGATCTGTTCTAGGCCAGCACTTTCTCGTTGTTTGTATACAAAGAAATTGTATTGCTAGCAGGCATCATTATAGTTCGTGGGAAATGGATGCCTTTGTAATCTACAGCTAAGTGTGTTAGAGTGTAAAGAGAGAGCACTTGAGATTCTCCTGTGACAATGATTTCCAGAGACAAACAAGCTTCCAGTCAGATGCCCTCAAGTATTTGGGAACAACAGAAACTTACTTAGGATCACCTTATGCAGGTGATTAAAAAAAAGTAATTCTGAGCATCTTCATTTATATTGAAAAACAAAGGAAGAAAAGTTGAAAGGCAATTATCTTAAATGGCAAGAGATCTGAATAAAAAGCTGAAGGCCCTTCCACACAGCCCTTTACCCCAGGATATCAAGGCCGAAAATCCCACAATATCTGCTTTGAACTGAGTTATCGGAGTACACACTCCGAAAATGTGGGATTTTCTGCCTTGATATTCTGGGATATAGGGCTGTGTGGAAGGGCCCTGAGAGTTGAGCTAGTGCACATGATGACTGGCATCCTGTCTGTGACTTATTTATTTACCTTGGCGGGGACTCGAGGTAGCTTACATGCTTTGACAAAAATTCAGTGCCACATCATAGACACAACAATAGAAGAAGAAGAAGAGGAGGAGGAGGAGGAGGAGGAGGAGGAGGAGGAGGAGGAAGCAGCAGCAGCAGCAGCAGCAGCAGAAGAAGAAGAAGAAGAAGAAGAAGAATTTTATTTTTATACCCTGACTCCATCTCCCCAAAGGGACTCGGGACAGCTTACATGGGGCCAAGCCCAAACAAATACAATTAAAACATTGCAAATAAAATATTAAAACAACATAAAACAACATTATAACAAAAGAAAAACAACATCATAAAATGAACCCTAACAAACTATAAAACAGTCAAAACATATGAGCAATGAAAACACATAAATACAATAAAACAGATTAAAACATACAAAGTGCCGAGTCTTGATTTCCATACTTTGATATCCCATAGTCATTATTCAAGGTGTTGAAGTTGATATCCATATTTCCTTCTCTCCAAATGCCTGTGTACAAAACCAGGTATTTAGCTTTTTCCTGAAACCAGGAGGGATGAGGCTTGCTTGATGTCACTGGGGAGGGAGTTCTGCAGCTGAAGGGCCACCACTGAGAAGGCCTTGTCTCTCGTCCCCACCAGTTGCACTTGCGAAGTGGGTGGGACCAAGAGCAGGGCCTCCCCAGCAGATCTTAAAGCTCTAGTTGCCTCATAAAGGGAGATACGTTCAGACAGGTAAGTTGGACCAGAACCATTTAGGGCTTTATAGGCCAAAGACAACACTTTGAATTGAGTCCAGTAGCAAACTGGCAGCCAGTGGAGCTGATGTAACAGGGGAGTTGTACGCTCTGACTGCCACCCGTTGAACTATATGAAGCTTTCAGACAGTCTTCAGAGGCAGCTCCACATAGAACGTGTTCCAGTAGTAGACTTACGAATCCTCATGTTCCTCTATAGTACTTGGATATTTTTTGTCCAATGGGAAGTCTGTATTCAGTTCATCTGGTGCCACTGCATACTGCATGCGCAGATGTAACATAGGGCATTGTATATTGCAACCATGCATTTCATATTTTCTTGCATGCTTAGTAGTGCACTGTTAGAATTCATTCATGCACAACTGTCACAAAAGTCAATGGGAATAAAGTTACTGTACAGTCTGGCCATGATCTAATATCACAATCTACATTTCATCACTTTACAAATGCACAGCTACATCGCAGAAGTGTAGTGACACCATTAGTGAATTGTAAAGATGGGTGTATGGTCATGAATTGGAGCAAATTTTTAAGCTAGATTTACCCCTTTCTGCAGAGACTGCAAAACTCAGCAGCATCCAGCGAAACGAATACTTTCCTTAAATAGAATAGCCTTTTTGGCTATATCATCATTATAAAGGATTGTGACCATTCGCAGTCTTTTATAAAGGGCTACTACCAAGGGGAAAGATCAGCTTGAGCTTCATGTAGGAGAATCCAAAACATTTCTACCAACATCAACGGCAAAACAAGACTCACAGTAAATTCTGCCTCTACTATCAATAAATATCATGAGCAATTTCTTCCCCATTTCTATCAAATGCTAAACACCACCATTAGCTAAAAGGTTATATTAGTATGGAAACCAGTGGCAAGCTAACCTTTTCCTACCTTACAGAGAAGGACAATAAATCCATCCCCTTTCAACATGGGTTATCGCTTCCATGATGGCTCTTTAATAAATAACAGAGAGGTCTTTATTCAACTCTACATAAAGCATAACTAGAATTTTGTTTAATGGCTCAGAACAGTAATTCTCCTGTTTTACCTCACCCCACCTCTTTCCTTCTCACATCTCCAAATCTGTCTTAATAGTATTCACTTGACATTTCTCTATGATCCTTAGAGAAAGATTGATCACCACACCATTCAAGAGTAAAACCTTGGAAACTTTTTCTTATTGCATTTTATCTTGAGTAGATTTTCAAGGCTGGGTCCAAATGCTGATGTTGTTGGTGAACTGAGGATGGGGCCACTTCGGACACTTGGAGTCAGGACATTGAAGAATTCATCTCCAGATGGTTGGACTACCTCTCCACAATCCCTGACCATTAGCCATATTGGTTGGCGCTTCTGGGAGTTGAAATCCAACAACTGAGGATCCAGGTTCTAGGGTTCATTCACAAGAAAGCTTTTATACGAGGGGCGTTAATTAAAGATTTCCCCTGACCCACTTCTATTTATCACAGGATGCTGAAACTACACATGTGTAATGATATGTGTCTATAGGTTATGTGCCAATTTACATCTTAGAACTGATAACAGTCTGGATTTTACAGGTGCTTAAGTGGTGTGATGTTTGATAATGGACCCAGTGGAATACAGAGCAGTCATGAAGTTCCTTTACTTGAAAGACTGCACACCAACGGAGACGTTCGATGAGATGAAAGAGGTTTATAGTGATGATTCCCCATCATATGATGTAGTCAAGAACTGGCATCATCAATTCCAATGTGGTTGGACTTCGATACAAACAGCTCCAATTCCAGGGCACCCCACTCTGCTATTGATGAACACACCATCCAGCAAATGGAGATCGCCATTTTGGAAAATTACCATGTAACCATTCGCCAGCTAGCCCATAATGTCAAGATTAGTGTGGGGTCTGTGGAAAAAATCATCCAAGACCATCTTCACATGAATAAGGTTCCGCTTTCTGGGTCCCCCGGCTGCTCACACTTTCCAGAAGCAGGAATGAATCAAATGCTCTCAAAGGCTCTATTGACGATGTACCATGGAAACCAGGAGGACTTTTTCCACAGACTGATCACACAGTATGAAAGCTGGGCCATCACTATGGTCCTGAGACTAAAGTCCAGTCAATGCAATGGAAGCATCATGACTCACCACCGCCAAGGAAGGCACGTGCCCAACTCTCAGCAGGCAAGGTCATGCTCACAGTATTTTGGGACCAGCACAGAGTAGTATTGTTGGATTTCCTAGAAAAGGGTACCGTGATCATTGTGCAGTAGGCCATCAAACCAAGAGACATGGCATGCTCACCAAAGGTGCCCACCTTCTGCAAGACAATACACCAGTTCACAGCTCACATGTTGGCCAAATTGAAGCATGCCCCTGTGCCTTTGAAATTCTACCGCACCCCCCTTATTCACCTGTCCTCGCACCATCGGACTTCCACCTCTTTCCAACAATAAAGTTATTTTTGAAGGGCAAGCATTTTTCAGATGATGGGACTCTGTAGACTCTTGTAGAAGTCAACAGGTTGCTCCAAAAGCCACATTGTGACTTTGGAAATCAAACGTGGCTTTTGGAGCAACCTGTTGACTTCTACAAATGAGGTGTTTACCGTTGCTTAAAAAAATGGGAGAAGTGTGTGTCCCTAGGTGGCACGTATGTAGAGAAGGAGTAATAACTATGCCAAGTTTCATTGCTCTCAGTCCACAGGGAGTGGATCAGAGGAAATTTTTAATTAATGCCCTTCGTACCGTCATGTAGAGTACATAAATGGAGCTGGTGGTTCTCATGGCCCCTTGATCTACTTTCACCAACCACCTCCTCTTTTCTTCTGATGAACATATTTTGGACATTTCCAAATGGTGCCAGAGGGCTGTGTTGGATCCATAACTTTGCCACAATGTATTGTCGAAGGCTTTCATGGTTGGAATCATTGGGTTGTTGTAGGTTTTGTGGGTTATATAGCCATTTTCTAGAAGCATTCTCTCTTGACGTTTTGCCTGCATTTATGGCAAGCATCCTCAGAGGTTGTGAGGATTGCCATAGATGCAGTGAAACGTCAGGAGAGAATGCTTCTAGAACATGGTCATATAGTCTGAAAAACCTACAACAGTCCAACTTTGTCACAACGGGTGCATCTGCTGCCAAAATTCAGCAGCATTTAAATTGCTCTCTATGATGCAGAAAGATGCCAGAGCATCTTCATGAACCATATAACACTGCAGAATAGGAGGACAGGGGGTCTCCTTGCCTTCCAGAAGGGAGCATAAAAAGGAAGGCACTTTTTTTGGAGACAACTATTGGGGCAATGGGAGCTAGGAAAACATCTGAACAGTCTGCACATGTCTCACACCTATTGTGAAAGCTTTCCACTCATGTAGTAGATATCTCAGAAGGGTGTTGTGCCTGAGAATCCTCCAGGCAGTTTTCCCCCATGCAATTCTTTGCAGAATTTGAAAATTCCAGACTTAATTTCTTCGTGTCAGATAGCAAATGAAACATAACCTCTGAACCGTTTCTTTTGTTTTCAAAGGACACATCTGGTGAAATTACACCAGGCAAGCAAATCAGGAAGTTGGGTTGAGGCAATTGGATGTTTTCAATCAGAGCTGGAAATAAGAAATAAGGAAGGCTGCGTTGGATGTCATTAAAGAGGACTTCTCAAAGTGGCTGGGATGAGTTTTCTCTGGCACCTTCTACACTGCCATATAATACCCACTTTGAACTGGATTATATAAGTCTACACTGCCATATAATCCATTTCAAAACAATAATCTGGATTTTATATGGCAGTCTAGAAAGGGCCTTAGAAAGCCACAGGGAGTTTTTTTTAAAAAAAAAAATAAAATAACGAAACTCCCCTTCAAATTATATTCAATATTTTTGCAGAGTAATCAGGGACATTGATCCAATTGTTTTTGATTCAATTCAGACAGCAAGTCTAGATCGCAGAAATTCAGAATTATGTGGAACATGAGGTTCTCAGGTCCAGATATTTGTACATCTATGCCCATATTAGCATGTTGGTAAACAAGTTTGTTGTGTAGGCAGTCCATAGACACACTATCAAAGGGATTACAAAAATGCCACTCATATGAACCAACCAGTTCTAGTAGGCAACTGAGCTGCCGAGTCTAAATTTATACCCATCAGATGAACCTGAGTGAAGAGGTCTTACCTTGTATCTGCCTCTACTGGCCAATCAGACTGAACCGAGAGGTTCAATCTGATTGGCTGGGATTTTCTTGCATGCCAGGAAGCGCATGGAGAACTGAGCCACCAGGGAAGGGGGAGAATACAAAGATGGCGGGTGGAGGGAGCGTCTAAAGCCACAGTTGATGTTGATAGACTGCTGTATCTAGCTGTCCTTACTGTTGGCTATGCTGGGCGGAGATCATGGGAATTGAAGTCCATTTAGTGCCTTCAGTACAGGAGAACACAAATAGAGGCTAGGTCATTTGAGAAAATTACTTTTTAGAGCAGAACATGGGTTTCTTGGACTCATAGCCCCAAAAAGGTAACTTTTCCCAACTCTGGCTGGAATGACCATATGTAATTGAATATAAGCCGACTTGAATTTTACCACATAAAACTGGGAAAACATATTGACTCAAGTATAAGCTGAGGGTGAGAAATGTAGCTGCTACTGGCAATCATCAGTAAGTTAAATGTTTTTGAGTATTTACTATTTACATAAAATGTGCTTACCTATTACCAATAATAATTGAGTAAAATAATAAATGTAATAACATGCAATAAAAATAATAATAGAGTAAATAATGGAAATTTAATAATAAAAATAATAACAATAATAATAAAGTAATAAATGTAATAATAACAATAATAGAGTAAAATAATAAATGTAATAAAATAATAGAGTAAAATAATAAATGTAATAATAATAATAATAATAATAATAATAAGTAGTGTGCCATCATGCCTATAACTCTTAGTGAAAGAGACATAGACGTGACATCTTTCACCCAGGGGATTGCTTCTTGCCTTCCTTTAGAGAACTGGAATTCCCAAGGACCAAAACACTGTAGATAACTCAAAATAGGTTTTATTGTTCACAAAGAGTTATCCCTTTAAGGAAATAAGCTGGATGTTTCAAAAGGGGTAAAGGAAATATACATTACAGTCTCTGGTTGTCTTGGGTCCTTTTGATGCCAAAGGACCAGCTTGAAGGCGCTTGGGTCTCCTCAACATTGCCCAGGGCAATCTGGACATGAAGTATGAGTCTCAAAGGTAAAAACCTTAGAATTGGTGGTGAGAGGTAACTTAATTAAGGGCTTTAGAGCCAAGTCTCTTTCTCACGTCTATCTGATAGAAAGTTTGATGGTAGAATGAAAAAGGAAAAACTCTGCCCTCCTCCAGGAAGAGGTGGAGCCAAGCAATTGAGCTGAGGAAGCAATATAACTGGTGCAAACAACATTGATTGACAGCTATAAGTAACCAATCAATCCAACTACACATTTACAAACTGAACAAGTTTGGGCATGTTATACAGTTTAAACCTTTGCACTTTAAAGTTCAACACACAGGTGGCGCCACTTGCGCCGTCACAGGTAGAGTAAAAATGAATGTAATAAAATAATAATACAGTAAAATAATGTAAATGTAATTATAATAACAGAGTAAAATAATAAATGTAATAAAATTAATACTAATAAGAGAGTAAAATAATAAATAACCTTGACTCGAGTATAAGCCGTGGGGAACTTTTTAAGCCTAAAAAGGGGGCTGAAAAACTAGGCCTATACTTGAGTATATATAGTATGTCTTCTCACTGCTCCTCCAATGTTCCTAGAAGGTTTTCTATCCACTCTACTTATCATTATTCAGACCAAGCCAAACAAAAAGAAAAAATAAAGAAAAGCATCAGCAAATGAAATCGAAAAGACACGGGCAAGAAAAGGGTTATGTAGAAATTATTCCGCTTGTGTTATCTGATTGCTGAAATTCTTCTGGCCACTCCACAGCTGTGTTTCTAGAGAAAAGCAGAATGACAGAAATGTGCTGAGCAGAGAAAGGGGTTTCACAATAATAGCCCAAGTTCACTCTCTTTCCCATCTGCTAAGGCATCCACATCACTGTTCACATTTTACATAATGCAAAGTCTATTCAGAGGCGGAAATGACTCCCAGTGGGTCCCAGATGTACATGAGCTGAGTTGCTCTGAACAATTCAGAAAGCAGATCTGAACAGCCTGATCAAGTCACTCCAAGCATTTCTAGGAAGGGAAGATACTAGGGAGGATGCCAGAGAGGCATGAGGCTATAGCAGCAGAGGTGAGGCATTGTTCACTGGTTGAGCATGGCAAGCAGAAAGTCCCAGGTTTAGAAGGACCTGCTAAGGCTTTTATTACTTTAAAGACTTGGCTGTTTATTGTGTATTTATTTGTCTATTAGGAAAATGCCACAAAACATAATACTGTATCCCCACTTACCTTGGTTTCCAATCTTGCAAAAGGAGCATCTGCATGGAGGGTTGTCCTTTCCTTGGGCCTCTAATTTTACAGTCGCTGCTTTGGCCATTTGGACATGACTGGCATTGAGCAAGATTTATTTTCAAGGTGGGTAGTCCTACTAGCTCCTAAAGGGAAGGAGGTGCCATTCCAACCACAAGAGTCCTAGAGGTTGGTGCTCATGAGGAACATGCCCAGCAGCAACATCAACTATCCTTGTATGCTGATATTGGAGGAGATCAATGTAGAACTCTGAACTTCACCATATCTTTGGTTTATCAGCAAACTGGGATGGCAGCAGACCATATCCAGTGACTGGATCCTTACCTTATGCAGTGCCAAATTCTGCCAAGGCTGTATCCAATGAAGATGTTAATTTTCAAGTTGAGTTTGATTCGATCTGTTCTCATCTTTCCCTTCTCTTCCCTTCCGGCATTCCCACCAATGCGCTAACAAGATGGAAGAGCTGTCACATTGAAGAGGCAAAAGACTTGTTTTCCATTATGTCAGAGGATAGGATGGAATCTCCTGGGCTTCAGAGACAGCAGGATAGATTTGGGTTGAATGTTAGCAGGCACATCTTGGTGGTAAAAGCAATTTGACAACAATTACAGTAATTACCTAGGCATTCTGGCATAGGATTGCAGCAGCAATGTTTTAACTGAGTTTGCCTTTTTGAGATGTGATAGTTTTAAGTGCATGATGAATGTTATACCACTGCCTTTATATTCTGCCTGGATGTGAGCAACCTTGAAAGGCTTTAACCTGGGATAATTGTGAAACAAACTAAGTAGGGACCATAGTAATGCAATGGGTTAAACCCTTGTGCTGCTGAACTGCTGACCTGAGGGTTGGCAGTTCTAATCTGCGGGATGGGGTGAACTCCTGCTGTTAGCCCTAGCTGCTGCCAACCTAGCAGTTCAAAAGTATGCAAATGTGAGTAGATCAATAGGTACCACCTTGGTGGAAAAGGCAAAAAGACACTCTATGCAGTCATGCTAGCCACACAATCAGGAGGTGTCTACGGACAATGACAGCTCTTCAGCTTAGAAATGGAAATGAGCACCTCCCCCAAGAGCCAGAATTGAGCACCACCTCCAGAGCCAGAAATGAAAGGAGAAGCCTTTGCCTTTGTCTGCGTTGTTTGTGCTTCATTGTAACACTGTAAAAAGGCATTGAATGTTTACCTATGTCTGTTTATATGCTGTAATCTGCTCTGAGTTCTCTCAGGGAGAAGGGCAGAATATAATTATATTATTATTATTGTTATTATTATTACTATTATTAGTATTGCCTGTGTGGAAACCATGTCCTGCATATTTATTTGGTCTCCCAAACTATCTCATCTCCATTCAGACAGGCACAGGATTACTTGGTGGGACAACAACACATGTATGAATTATCTCTCTAAAACGTGTGGATGAGAGGTATCTGGGTATTGAATAAGAAACATCTTATCCAATTGCCAACTTGCTACAGGGAGGGGAGGCAAACCAACAAAGAAATCTACTGACTGTCATACCTGTAAGCAGACGGCTTTCCCCCTCTTTTTCCACTCACTACAATCATTATTTTGCTCAATTGCATTTGTCTGAATAAAAAATCCCACCTCTGGTACTGTTGATTATCACCTAGGTGCTGTTGACAGCTGGTAGTTTAGCACTAAAACCTCCATAAAAGTGAGAAAAAAGCTGCCAGCAATAAAAAAAGGACCAGGGCAGTGAAAACCGCTCTGGCAAATTTCTACCGTCTCTTTAATCCATATTTTTTATTAGTCTGGAGGAGACAATTAATGGGCAATAGCCATCGAAAGATTTGAAGGACTGTAAAGTAGATAATGGGATACATCCATTAATTATATCCAAAGCATATGTAGGCAACCTGATGCCTTCCAAACATTTTCAGTTACAATCCCCATCATCTCTGACCATTGACCATGCTCTCTGGGACTCAGAGACCTATGGTCCGAAACATTCAGAGAGTTGGTTACCTAGAACCATAGAATCATAGAGTTGGAAAAGACCTCGTGGGCCATCCAGTCCAACCCCCTGCCAAGAAGCAGAAAAACTGGATTCAAAGCACCAACAGATGGCCATCCAGCCTCTGTTTAAAAGCTTCCAAAGAAGGAGCCTCCGCCACACTCCAGGCCAAAGAGTTTCACGGTTGAACAGCTCTCACAGTCAGGAAGTTCTTCCTAATGTTCAGATGGAATCTCCTTTCTTTTAGTTTGAAGCCATTGTTCCACGTCCTAGTCTCCAGGGCAGCAGAAAACAAGCTTGCTCCCTCCTCCCTGTGACTTCCTCTCACATATCACATATACATGGCTATCATGTCTCCTCTCAGCTTCTCTTCTTTAGGCTAAACATGCCCAGCTGTTTAAGCCGCTCCTCATAGGGCTTGTTCTCCAGACCCTTGATCATTTTACTCGCCCTCCTCTGGACACAATCCAGCTTGTCAACATCTCCCTTCAATTGTGGTGCCCAGAATTGGACACACTATTCCAGATGTGGTCTAACCAAGGCAGAATAGAGCATGGGTAGCATGGCTTCCCTGGATCTAGACACTAGATTCCTATTGATTCAGGCAAAAATCCCATTGGCTTTTTTTTTGCTGCCGCATCACATTGTTGGCTCATGTTTAACTTGTTGTCCACGAGGACTCCACGATATTTTTTCATACATACTGCTCTCGAGCTACGCATTCCCCATTCTGTATCTTTGCATTTCATTTTTTTCGGCCTAAGTAGAATTTCTTGCATTGTCCCTGTTGAACTTCATTTTGTAAGTTTTGGCCCATCTCTCTAATCTGTTCAGATTGTTTTGAATTCTGCTCCTGTCTTCTGGAGGATTGGCTATCCCTAATTGTCTTTCTCTGAGCTAGAAGACTAGACCTGAACTGATGGGTTCAAAACCAAGAAAGGAACTCTAGCTTCTGTCACCAGTTCCTTTCACAGTCAAGATGGGTCAGATGTGCTAGTATATGGAGATCATTTTTGAATATATGTGTGTGTGTGCACGCGCGCACACATACGCCTTCTATATGCTGGAAATGAAAACAACCACATCAACAAGAAATATATGTGGCCTTATCTCTTTTCTCCCCACCCCAGATTGGTCTCATTCTATGCCCTCAGATCCATCTACTGCTAGAATGTGTCCCAAAGTCTTTCCAAAGTTGAAATTCAACCCTGTCTAAATCAATCAATCAATCAATCTCCATATCCATATTTTTAAAGATATCCTGAATTGCAACTTTGGTGGCTTACTATATAGGAATGTAGATCTAATCTTACAGGTCAAGTTTATTTTGGTTGCCAATTTCGAGAGCTAGAAATATACCAACAAAGTATAACCTATACAGAATAGAACATATGTGTTATTTACATACGTGTTATGCTAGCGTTTAGCATTATAGACATAATGCTAAACGCTAGGTGAATTGGGATATGTCCATATTACTGCCATAGTGACAGCTTTAGTGATGCCCAATGCAGAGTGAATGCATGTCTATCAATATTGAGATATGAGCAGAATTGACCACTGTCCAAGCCCACTAGCACAGTCACCAAGCTTGTAGTCAGAAGCTAAGATTATAGGAAGGAAGGAAGGAGGTAGTCCAAATAGGGGGTCAAACAGGATGATACTCAATAGAGTTCATTTCAAAAGGTCAATCACAGAGAAGCTCACTAATGTCCAAGACAGGATCCATACACATAGTCATTAGTCCAAACACAAAATCCACCAACAACACATGTACCAGCTGTAACTCTATCAAAGACTTTGCTCCCAGCAAAGAGCTGCTGCAGCCACCAGCTAGTTATGCGAACCAATAAAGTTTGTACAGCTGAGCGGTCCTCTCTGAGCCAGACAATTGGACCTTCTCAGCTGGATGGCATCAACCTTTAGCTGGAGCCAGATGGGAGTGAGTCTGCTCCTGATTTTCCCCCTGAGGAGCCTTACCAACCCAGATATGCTAATGCTAGTAAGAAAAAATAAGGTTGTGGTAAAATAGAAATGAGGATGTGTATAGATGTGTCATGCTCAGGGATATCAACCCTTGAAAGCCTTAAAATAATGACAATACAATGCGTTATATACCACGTTATGCAGTGGAATGGAACATAAGTAATTAGAATTATATTTGGGGATCTCCAGAGGAGCTTCTCCCAAGGTGTGGCAGAAATTAGAGAAGAACATTAAGTAGACACCTAACCCCAGAAAGCATAGACACCAAACAGTATGGCTTTGCTCATTTACCAGATGTAGAACCTTCCACCAGATTTGCTAGGTATCCTCATTGGCAGACATTGGGTGGCTTTTTTGTAGTCCTGTCTAGCTATCCTACTTGAGATCCAAATCCATTGCGGAAAATTTTCACCCTCAAATCACATAAAATTGCTGGCAACGGATGGCTTCCATGTGAGTGAGAGGGTAAATTTTCTGTTAGTGTGAAAGCAACTATCCAAGGTGCTGAATCTATTTTGAGAAGGGAGTCCAGTACCTTCATTAAAATCCAAGATGAAGTCCAGCCTGGATTCACTACTCCACTCACATGAAACCTACCATCCATCACTGCCCAAAGTGTCAGAAGCAATGTCAGTGTGACCTCTTGGAGTGATAGATGTACTCTACTTCCAAGCCCCATCTGCCCCTTTCCCAAGCCCCCCAAAACAAGGAAAAATGGCCTTAGCACTTAGGCGAGCTGCAATGCAACCAGAAGTGACTTATAGATATGATTCTCAATGCAGCCAACTTGAGGAGGTGGCATAAGATTGAAAATTTGCCTTTGTCACAGTTGTTTATCCTCACTCATAAATTAAAGAGGAGATTTATGAACAGGGCATTCCTTGCAAGTAAACAAATTCAGCAGGTAGGTTTGAAGAGTTGCAGCTATGTTCTGTGTGAGACACTCAAGGCTCCACACTTACAGACTTCAATGAGAGACACCTCTTGTATCTGCTGACTATCTACCAGCAGTTCTCTAGATTCTTTGTCCCTAAATGTTTAGACTTCAAAACTGAAGAGTCGGAAGGAACCAGCAAAGGTCATCTATACTCCTCTCAATCATTTATTCCAACATTGACCCAATGTGACCTCTCAAACTGCTCTCCAATGATGAATCCAGCACTGCTATTCTGTAGCACCTCAGCTGTCACATTGCCTAAAGCAAAGCAAGAACTTGTTTCTGTTAACTCCTGACCTGGGCTATTGCCAGCATGTACTTAGAGGATTAGGAAGTTACTACCCCCAATCTCTTGTTGTACCACAGGGCTCTCTGCTGTGTAATCAAAGCTAATCATTGAACAAACATTGGATGCTGTAGAGCCAACAAAGAGTACTGTAACATCATAAATACCCAAGCAGTCTTTCAGGAAGATGTGAGAATCACAAAACTGGGAAGGCTTGACCCTTGAGCGCTCTAACTAAAAGTCAGTTAACACCAACAGTGCTGTGGATTTTGAGGAAGCATGAATAGGTGAAAGGGAGAAACATGCCAAGAGGAAGGCACGTCTAGCAAACCCTTGTCTGGAATGCTTTCCATCTGCAAAAGACCATGAGGATCCAGAATAGGTCTTCATGGTAATTTGAGGACCCACCACCAAGACCTTACACTTGGAAAACAATCATAGCTACGAGTGATAGCCGATGATGATGATGGTGAACCAACACTTAGGTAAATCTCAATGATTGAATGGGTTTACAGGCCACTGTCTTGCTTTACACAATTGTTGTGTATGGATTACAGATGTTGTCAGTCTGCAACTCACAGCATTCCTCATCATAAGCCACACTACCATAGTTGGGATTGATTGGACTTGCAGCACAGCAACATTTCATGGGCCACTCTTTGCCCATGCATGAGTTAGAAAATAATGCACATGAAGCACTTAGAATCGCCTAAGTGCTATACAAATAGTAAGGACTGATGATATTTTTGATGTTGAGTTTTCTTTGAATCTGAAAGATGAGCTATACATAAAGCAAATGAAATAAATAAACATGCTTTGGGGTCAATGCATTTTCCATTAATCTTCATAAATCTTCTCAGCAGACGTTGGGCTTCCTTTCACCCAACTCTGGTCCTCCAACCACCCTGATTTGATTTTAACTTTGGAAATGCCATAGAACCAGGAGAGGGCACCACATGCACTGATGAGATGCATCAAGTTCCGACTTTGGTGGAATGTATAAATAAGCTCTCAATCAAAAAGATGTGCACTCTGCATTAGTCGACATGTGATTTCACCTCTTGTTTCTAAAGAAAAAATATTTTAGCCAAAGTTCATTGGCTTTGTCTTTTGACAAGGCTCACCAGTTGAGCAAAGCTTATTCAGGAAGAGCTGTATGGTTTTTTATTTCAAAACCGCATTACAGGTTGTCAGCAGAGCTCTCACACCAGAAGCGATTTGCAGTTTCTCAAGTCACTCCTGACACGACAAAAGAAAAAGAAAAAGAAAAGAAAAGAACCAGAACTGTAACTGCTGCAAATGAACACTGATACAAATATTTGTGTTTATACTGTGCTGATTTAACTTAGGTTGGTTCCATAAGCTTCTTTTCCTCTCTCCCTCTTTCTTCTTCCTAGAACTATGTAACTGAGGTCTTACTGGTCAGAAGAATGTAGAGTCATGACAAGGCTCTTGCTTTGTATGGAGAAGGTTCCAGGTTCAGTCCCCAACACCACTACTTAGGGATGGAAAGGCCTTTCCCCCATCTGAAACCCTGGAAAACTCCTTCCTGTTGGTGAAGACCAAGAATGGGCAAATTGTGGCTCTTCAGAATTTTGAGTGTAACTCATTACCAGCCAACACAACTAGTGGTAAGCTATGGTTTAGCAAAATCTAGAGGTCACATGTTGCCCAACAGAGTTCTTTCTCTCACCCTCGACTTTCCACAGATATATAAACCAAATTGCCGAGTTTCCAACAGACCTCACAACCTCTGAGGATGCCTGCCATAGATGCAGGTGAAACATCAAGAGAAAATGCTTCTGGAACATGGCCATACAGCCCAAAAAACTTACAGCAGCCCAATCTATGATTCTGTTTGCTTAATATTTATGTATGTATGTTCTGGTATGCAGCTTCTTTTGCTCTATGTTTCTGGAGAGGTTGTGGGAGGGGCTGCAGACCACATAATCTGCTCTGAGACAAGCGCAGAGCACAAACTCCATTAGACTTTGAGACTGCTCAGACCAACACTTGGTTCCTGCTGATTGTAAGAAAGGTGCCCTGTGCCATCTACACACAGAGATTATCTCAAACCTTTCATTTGGATTTTCAAAAAGATGCTAGCTGTATCCGGTCATGCGTTGCTGTGGCCCAGTCTAGTTAAATGGAAAAGAAAGTAAAGAGAAAGAGCTGGTAATTTCATAATGCTTGTGGGTATACAATATTGTTGTTCCATTATCTGTGAAATAATAATAATGGTGTAAATAATAATACTGGCATATATAATCTATATAATAATAATAATACCAGTGTGTATAATAATGATAATAACAATGATAGTGGTTTATTAATAATGATAGTGGTCTATATAATAATGAAGGAAAGGAAACCCTTTCCTTTCCTTCCCTCCACTCAATCCTTCCTTCCTTCTGAGCCTCCAGTCTTCCTGGAGACACAGGAGTGAGGCAATGCCAGGCAAGACTGGGCAGGGAGTGAGGCTATGGGAGCCCAGGGCTTGGGCAGGGTCTTCCCCCTTGCCTGCCTCCTTCCCTCCCTCCTCTGTCCCTGTGCCCCGCCCCTCTCCCTGGCCTGGATTTCCCTCCCTGCCCTGCTGCCCATTTCCCTGCTCTTCTCCTGATTCTGCTCCTGAGGGAGGCAGGCAGGCAGGCTCAGTGAGGAGCAACCAGGCCACAGATCCCTAATGGCTGCTCTGGCCCTGACGGGAGTCACTTCATGATGTGTTGCTTGGACGTCCAGCAGATGGTGCTGTTTTTGATGCCATGCATGTTTTTACATGTCACAGGTGTGGTATCTATGTAATAGTAGGTATTTGAATACATAAAAACATTCACCTGTTCGAATGCTATGTTGTGTCCAAAATTCGAAGCAATCGGTGAAGTATTTTGGGAGATTTGAGGTCATTCACAAACGGATATTTACATTTTTATTTATATAGATGATTTCTTGCTTACTCACATAGATTCAGAGGTTTCTCATTATATTTATGCGACACACCTACACATAAAAGCCGACACACTAATGTGTCATGACACACAGTTTGGAAATCTCTAATGTTCAGGTATGGAGACATCAAACACTGGGATCTTCACTTTGTAGTTTAGAGTGACAGGCAGTCCCTGGGTTATGAACAAGATAGGTTCTGTGGGTTTGTTTTCAAGTTGAATTTGTATGTAAGTCAGAAATAGCTCCCACTATTTAGGAGACACCAAAGGCTATCCCTCCAAAACCATTGCAGGTTACAGTGAGTGCCATGGACATGTACAAAACCCCTGCCAATATCCTCCAAAACACAATACTGCCCATCACCCAAGTGAAGGGCAATTTCCTCCTAGATTTGATGTGTTTCCTCCACATCCCAGTATTTCTGACTCTCTCCATTGGTGTGTGATTTGCATGACCTCGCCCACTGCCTCTCCTACCCTTTCCTATGGCACACAGCAAACAGAGAGGAAATGGTCAGCAATTGAGCATACTGGGGGGGGGGGGGGGGGGGGTTGGGGGATTGAGTCAACATGATGGATATTGTAGTTCACCCTGCATCAAGATAGAGCACTGTGACTCCCACCAGCAATGGACCTGGACGACATTTGGCCTTCACCTATTTCCAGAGAATATCGTGAACCCAAAAGCTGAAGGATCTGGACCAAACTTGGCATGATACCTCATATGCCCAAATTTGATTACTGGAGGGCTCTGGGAGGAATTGACCTTGAGTTTTGAGAGTTGTAATGCTCCTACAATCAGAGAAGCAGTGACCCCTACCAATGATGGACCTGAGTCAAACTTGGCACACAGAACCTCCATGACCAACTGAATATAATGGAGGGGTTTGAGGGGAACTCACCTTCATTTCTGGTTGTAGATCACCTACATCTGGAGACACTGTGAACACCACCGAAAATACACCGGGACCAAACTTGGCACACAGAACCCGCATGATCAACTGAACCCACTGTAGGAGTGTGAAGGGACTGACTCACCATGGTGGGAGTTGTAGTTTATACTGCAGTCAGAAGACTCCACTCATGATGCATCTAGAGCAGGCATGGGCAAACTTTCTAAGTTGGGGGCTGCATGCTAGCACTCGCTGCTCAGAGGACTGGCTTCCCAGTGACAGAAGGGGGGAAGGAAAGAGAGAAGGGAGGGAGGGAGGGAGGGAGGGGAAGGAGGGAGAAAGGAAAAGAGGGAAGGAAAGAAAGATAAAAGGGAAGGAAGAAAGGATGAAAAGGTGGAAGGCAAGGATGGAAAGAAGTAAGGGAAGGAAGGAAGGAAGGAAGGAAGGAAGGAGAAAGAGAGAGAGGGAAGGGGGAAGAAGGAAGGACAAAAGTGAAGGAAGGAGAAAGGGATACAGAGAGGAAAGAGGGAAGGAAGGAAGGGAAGGATAGAAGGAAGGAAGGGAAGGAAGGATGAAAGAAATAGAAGAAAGGAAAGACAAATGGGAAGGAAGGAATGAAGGAGAAAGAGGGAAGAGGGAAGGAAGGAAGGGGAGGATAAAGGAAAGAAAGAAGAAAAATGGGAAGGAAGAAGAAAGAGGGAGAGAGGAAAAGAAGGAAGGAAGGGCAAAAGTGTGGAAGGGAAGAAAGGAAGGAAGAAAAGGAAATAGGAAAGAAAGAAGGGAGAAAGGAAGGGAGGGAGAGAAAGATAAAGGAAAAAAGGAAGAAAAGAAAGACAAATGGATGGAGGAAGAGGGAGAGAGGCAGGAAAGAGGGAAGGAAGGAAGGAAGGAAGGGAAAGAGGAAAGAAAGGAGAAAGGAAGGGAGGGAGAGAAAGATAAAGGGAAAAGGGAAGAAAAGAAAGACAAATGGATGGAGGAAGAGGAAGAGAGGCAGGAAAGAGGGAAGGAAGGAAGGAAGGAAGGAAGGAAGGAAGGAAGGAAGGAAGGAAGGAAGGAAGGAAGGGCAAAAGGGTGGAAGGGAAGGGTGGAAGGAAAGAATGGTGGAAGGGAATGGAGGGGGAAGGGAAGGGGAAGGAAAGACAAAAAGGAAGGAGGGAGGAAAGAGGGAAGGAAGGAAGGGTGAAAGGGTAGAAGGGAAGGATGGAAGGAACAAAGGGAAGGATGAAGGAGAAAAGGATGGAAAGAAGGGAAGGAAGGGAGGAAGGAAGGAAAGAAGGAAGGAAGGAAGGAAGGAAGGGAAGGAAGGATAAAGGAAAGAGAGAAGGAAGGAAGGAAGGAAGGAAGGAAGGAAGGAAGGAAGGAGAAAGAGGTAGAGAAGGAGGAAAGAAGGAAGGAAGGACGAAAGGGTGGAAGGGAAGGATGGAAGGTAGGAAGGGGAGGGGGAGGAAAGAGGGAAGGAAGGGAGAGAGGGAGGGAAGGAAGGATAAAGGAAAGAAAGAAGAAAGAAGACCAATGGGAGGGAAGGAGAAAGAGGGAGAGAGGCAGGAAAGAGGGAAGGAAGAAAGGGAGGGAGGGAGGGAGGGAGGGAGGGCAAAAGGGTGGAGGGGAAGGATGGAAGGAAGGAATGGTGGAAGGGAATGGGGGAGAAGGTAAAAGGAAGGAAAAACAAAAGGGAAGGAAGAAGGAGAAAGAGAGAGAGGGAAGAAGGGAGGAAAGAGGGAAGGAAGGGAAAAGTGTAGAAGGGAAGGATGGAAGGAAGGAAGGGAAGGAGGAAGGAAAGAGAGAAGGAAGGAAAGGCAAAAGGGAGGGGAGGAAGGAAGGAAGGAAATAAGAGGTAGAGAGGGAGGAAAGAGGGAAGGAAGGAAGGATGAAAGGGTGGAAGGCAAGGGTAGAAGGAGTAAGAGGGAGGGAAGGGAGAGAGGGAAGGAAGAAGCAAAGAGAGAAGTAAGGAATGAAAGGGTGGAAGGGAAGGGAGGGGAAGGGAAGGAGAAAGAGGGAGAGAGGGAAAGAAGGAAGGAAGGACTAAGGGGTAGAAGGGAAAGAGAAAGAGGGAGGGAAGGAGGAAGCAAGAGAGAAAGTAGGAAGGATAGGATGGTGAGAGAGAGGAGGGCCTGAGAAAAGAGCCCAAGGGGCCGCATCTGGATCCTGGGCTGAGTTTATCCATACATGATCTAGAGCAAACTTGCCCAACATGACAAACTAAGTACTGATGCAGTTTCAGGGGGTTAACCTGGCATGGTGTGAGTTGTAGTTCACCCAAAACCTTATGCATTTTGTAAAATAAAAAAATGCTGGGTCCCCAAGCTAGTACCTTTATAAAAAACCTCCCACATGTCAGGCTTCCAGCCTTCTTCCTTCTCCATTCCTCTTGAACAGTGGTTCCCCACTTTCCTAATGCCGCAACACTTTAATACAGTGCCTCATGTTGTGGTGACCTCCAACCATAAAATTATTTTTGTTGCTACTTAAAAACTGTAATTTTGCTACTGTCGTGAATTGTAATGTAAATATCTGATATGCAGGATGTATTTTTATTCACTGGATAAAATTTGGCACAAATATCCGATACACCCAAATTTGAGCACTGGTAGGGTTGGAAGGAATTGATTTTGTCATTTGGTAGTTGTAGTTGCTGGGATTTGTAGTTAACCTACAAACAAAGCGCATTCTGAACTCCACCAACGATGGAATTGAAGCAAACTTGGCACACAGAACTCCCATGAACAACAAAAAATACTGGAAGGGTTTGGTGGGCACTGACCTTGAGTTTTGGAGTTGTAGTTCACCTACATCCAGAGAGCACTGAGGACTCAAACAATGATGCATTTGGACCAAACTTGGGACAAATACTCAATATGCCCAAATGTGAACACTAGTGGAGTCTGGGGAAAATAGACCTTGATATTTGGGAGTTGTAGTTGCTGGGATGTATAGTTCACCTATAATCAAAGAGCATTCTGAACCCCACCGACGATAGAATTGGGCCAAACTTCCCACACAGAACCCGCATGACCAACAGAAAATACTGTGTTTTCTGATGGTCTTTGGTGACCCCTCTGACACCCCGTCGCGACCCACTCAGGGGTCTCAACCCCCAGGTGGAGAAACACTGCTCTAAGGGACAGAGCGCTTATATTAGGAGCCTCTGGAAGGGAGGACTGAGGGGTTTTGAAAAGCTCGGTTAGTTCTCCTGTGAGTGAACATAGTTCTGTGGAAGACAAGTTAAGGAACCATTTTCTTTTAAGGAAATATCTTGGTAATCTTCGGAAACCATTAGGCGTCTGACCCTCTCTTAATATCTGAGCAACCTTCTTGTTCTAGTTCAAATAAACTTCACAAATCCATTTATACGTTACCACAAGTATTCAGTGTGTCATTCTGTGCATCAGTATAAGAAGGGGGCCTGTCTGGATAACAGCCATCATGCTTTAAGTTGGAGTTTCCCTCCATTTTTTGGTGTTCTACCAGTGGGACAGGGAAGAGTGAATGTTGTGGTCATAGATTTAGAGTGGTGGCAGCGAGGTTATATCATGATGTAACCGACGGTCAGCGGTTGGGATTGAGCATTTTATTATGCATTTTGTAAAATTAAAAAACTTGACTTTTTCAAATGAGCCGGGCAATGCTTGGTACCCAAGTTAGTACCTTTATTTTTAAAAACCACCCACATGTCAGGCTGCCAGCCTTCTCCCTTCTCCATTCCTCTTGAAGGAGGAGGCAGAAGGAAAGTTGGGTGCTGTATTGTCGAAGGCTGTCACGGCGAGAATCACTGGGTTGTTGCAGGTTTTTCAGGCTGTATGGCCATGTCCCAGAAGCATTTTCTCCTGACGTTTCACCTGCATCTATGGCAGGCATCCTTAGAGGTCGTGAGGTCTGTTGGAAACTAGGAAAATTGGGTTTACATATTTGTGGAAGGTCCAGTATGGGAGGAAGAACTCTTGTCTGTTGGAGGTAAGTGTGAATGTTTCAATTGGCCACTTTGATTAGCATTTGATGGCCTGACAGTTTTTAGGCGTTACTACCTGGGAAAATCCGTTGTTGAGAGGTGATTAGGTGTTCCTGATTGTGTCTTGTCTGGAGTTCCCTTGTGTTTGAGTTTGTTCTTTATTTACTGTTATAAATGAAGAAACCATGAAAATCAACAAAATCTGGCTACCAGTATTAAAAATACTCTAAAATTATAACAGGTAATAACAAGCCAATCCCTCTCTAATGCCAGCGATACAGCTTAATGGTGTAACATTAGAAAATGTTGACCATTTCCACTACCTTGGCAGCCACCTCTCCACCAAAGTCAACATCGACACCAAAATACAACACCACCTGAGCTCTGCGAGTGCAGCATTTTTCCAAATGAAGCAGAGAGTGTTTGAGGAGTGGGACATCCGTAGGGATACCAAGGTGCTTGTTTATAAAGCTATTGTCCTCGCAACCCTGCTATATGCCTGCGAAACATGGACTGTCTACAGATGTCACATGCAACTCCTGGGACTATTCCATCAGCGCTGCCTCTGGAAAATCCTGCAAATCTCTTGGAAAGACAAGCGGACAAAATTCAGTGTGCTGGAAGAAGCAAAGACCACCCGCATTGAAGCAATGGTCCTCCACCATCTAATCCGCTGGACCGGCCACGTTGTCCGGATCCCCGACCACCATCTCCCAAAGCAGTTGCTCTACTCTGAACTCAAGAATGGAAAACGGAACGTTGGTGGACAGGAAAAGAGATTTAAAGATGGGCTCAAAGCCAACCTTAAAAACTCCGGCATAGACACTGAGAACTGGGAAGCCCTGGCCTGTGAGTGCTCCAGCTGGAGGTCAGCTGTGACCAGCAGTGCTGCAGAATTTGAAGAGGCACAAATGGAGGGCGAAAGAGAGAAACGTGCCAAGAGGAAGGCGTGTCAAACCAACCCCAACTCGGACTGCCTTCCACCTGGAAACCAATGCCCTCACTGAGGGGGATGATGCAGATCAAGAACAGGGCTCCATTGTCACCTATGGACCACCTGGAGGATTATCCTACTCGGACAACGAGGGATCGCCTAAGTAAGTAAAAATAGTTGTTGTAGGTTTTTTTGGGCTATATGGCCATGGTCTAGAGGCATTCTCTCCTGATGTTTCGCCTGCATCTATGGCAAGCATCCTCAGAGGTAGTGAGGTCTGTTGGAACTAAGAAAAAGTGTTTTATATATCTGTGGGATGACCAGGGTGGGACAAAGGACTCTTGTCTGCTGGAGCTAGGTGTGAATGTTTCAACTTACCACCTTGATTAGCATATAATGGCCTGACCGTGTCTGGAGCAAACTTTTGTTGAGAGGTGATTAGGTGTTTTTGTTTGTTTCCTCTCTGTTGTTGTGCTGTTGTAATTTTAGAGTTTTTTTTAATACTGGTAGACAGATTTTGTTCATTTTCATGATTTCCTCCTTTCTGTTGAAATATAAACCCAATTTTCCTCGTTTCCAACAGACCTCACAACCTCTGAGAACATCTTTATTAATGACTTAGATGAAGGGCTAGAAGGCATGATCATCAAGTTTGCAGACGACACCAAATTGGGAGGGATAGCCAATACTCCAGAGGACAGGAGCAGGATTCAAAACCATCTTGACAGATTAGAGAGATGAATGGCCAAAACTTACAAAATGAAGTTCAACAGGGACAAATGCAAGATACTCCACTTTGGCAGGAAAAACGAAATGCAAAGATACAAAATGGGGGACAATGCCTGGCTCGAGAGCAGTACGTGTGAAAAAGATCTTGGAGTCCTCGTGGACAACAAGTTAAACATGAGCCAACAATGTGATGTGGCGGCAAAAAAAGCCAATGGGATTTTGCCCTGCATCAATAGGAGCATAGTGTCTAGATCCAGGGACGTCATGCTACCCCTCTATTCCGCTTTGGTTAGACCACACCTGGAATATTGTGTCCAATTCTGGGCACCACAATTCAAGAGAGATATTGACAAGCTGGAATGTGTCCAGAGGAGGGCGACTAAAACAATCAAGGGTCTGGAGAACAAGCCCTATGAGGAGCGGCTTAAGGAGCTGGGCATGTTTAGCCTGAAGAAGAGAAGAATGAGAGGAGATATGATAGCCATGTATAAATATGTGAGAGGAAGCCACAGGGAGGAGGGAGCAAGCTTATTTTCTGCTTCCTTGGAGACTAGGACACAGAACAATGGCTTCAAACTACAAGAAAGGAGACTCCATCTGAACACGAGGAAGAACTTCCTGACTGTGAGAGCCGTTCAGCAGTGGAACTCTCTGCCCCGGAGTGTGGTGGAGGCTCCTTCTTTGGAAGCTTTTAAACAGAGGCTGGATGGCCATCTGTCAGGGATGATTTGAATGCAATATCCCTGCTTCTTGGCAGGGGGTTGGTCTGGATGGCTCATGAGGTATCTTCCAACTCTTTGATTCTATGATTCTATGAATGCCTGCCACAGATGCAGGCGAAACGTCAGGAGAGAATGCTTCTAGAGCATGGCCATAGAGCTCGAAAAAGCTACAACAACCCAAAGTTGGGCGCTTCTTGACCTGAGAGCTCACTTTGGTGCTTCTCACTCCAGACTCAAAGGAGGGAGGGGGGAGGGGGGGGAGGAGAGAGAAGCCCCGCCCCTTGTGCTCTGATTGGAGGAAACCCTCAAGGTGGACGCCCCTGAACCCCTCCTCCTCCCCCCTCCGCCCGGGTCTGCGCCGCTTTTCCGATGGAGAATCCTCTCCCCGAAAGTCTGCGCCTGCCTTTCCTTCCCAGAATCTTGGATGGCTGGAGGCTTGCTTTAGTTCTCCCTTCCACTGAAGGCAGGGAGAGGGAATCCAAGCCAAAGAGGGCAAGCAGCTGGGCCGAGAGAGGCGGTGGGGAACCCCCCCCCTCCCTCCCTCCTCCTCCTTCCCTTTGGATTCCCCGAAGAGGGAGAGGGATGGAGAGATGGAGGGATGAATAAGTAAACAAGGTCGCCTTTTTTCCGCCTCTGGACTTGCTTCCAAAGGGCGCGAGAGGGGAGCGAGAGCCCCTCGAGACATCTCCCACGCTCTCTCCCTGTGTTGCGATTTTGAGGGAGGCGAAAAGGCCGTCCAACCGAAAAGAGAGGAAGAAAAGTTTGCGGAGAGTCTGCTTTCCCCTTTCCCCGCGGCTCTGGCCTCTTTCGGCTCCTTTGGGGAGAAGCAGGCTCTCTGAATGAGTCCCCGGCGGGGAGGAGGAGGCGGCGGCTTTCCGAAGGGCCCGCGGGCTCACCTCCTCCTCTCGCTCCTGCCATCCGAAGAAGGGTCGGAGCCCAAAGACTTGGAGGAGATGCTCCGGAGCGCAGGGTAACCGCTGCCGGCGGGTCGGGAAAGCAGCACCTTCTCGGGAGACTTTGCGGGGAGCCTTCCTTCGCCATGGCCCCTTGGCCCCGGGGAGGCTTGGCTTTGGCCTTGCTCTGGGCAGCGCTGCTGGGAAGAGGTGAGTCTCTTGGCGCCGCCAACTTGCCTCGGGAAACAAACCAGGCAACAACATGCCTTTGGGGGCTCCGGCGCTGTCCATCCAGCCAACAGAAGCCTGCCTCTTGGGTGCTTTAGGCCAGAGGGGCTTACCAGTGGGAGGCCCACAGGCTCGTGTCCTTAGGCTTGAAACAACAACAACAACAACAACAAAGGGAGACACAGCTGCAAGGGGCAGAGGATGGCTTGGCAAGTGGATAGATGATATCCTTGCAAGTAGAGAGATAATATCCCTGCAGGTAGAGAGATAGTATCCTTGCAAGTAGAGAGATAATATCCCTGCAGGTAGAGAGATAGTATCCTTGCAAGTAGAGAGATAACATCCTTGCAAGTAGAGAGATAATATCCTTGCAAGTAAAGAGATAATATCCATGCAGGTAGAGAGATCATATCCTTGCAAGTAGAGAGATAATATCCTTGCAGGTAGAGAGATAATATCCTTGCAGGTGCATAGATCATATCCATGCAGGTAGAGAGATAATATCCCTGCAGGTAGAGAGATAGTATCCTTGCAAGTAGAGAGATAATATCCCTGCAGGTAGAGAGATAATATCCTTGAAGGTCGATAGATAATATCCCTGCAGGTAGATAGATAATATCCTTGCAGGTCGATAGATAATATCCTTGCAAGTAGAGAGATAATATCCCTGCAGGTAGAAAGAGAATATCCCTGCAGGTAGAAAGATAATATCCCTGCAGGTAGAGTGTTAATATCCTTGCAGGTAGAGCATATAATATCCTTGCAGATAGAGAGATAATATCCTTGCAAGTAGAGAGATAATATCCCTGCACATTGATAGATAATATCCTTGCAGGTAGAGAAATAATATCCCTTCAGGTAGAGAGATAATATCCCTGCAAGTAGAGAGATAATATCTTTGCAGATAGAGAGATAGTATCCTTGCAGGTGGATAGATCATATCCCTGCAGGTAGAGAGATAATATTCTTGCAAGTAGATAGATAATATCCTTTGGCAACAATTGCATAGCACACTATGCAATAGGCATGGGCAAACTTCGACCCTCCCTCCAAGTGTTTTTGGACTTCAACTCCCACAATTCAAGATCTGGCTTCCTCCTGCTGGGGGGAATCCTTACTGCCTGGGGGAATCCTTTGTTGGGCGGTGATTAGCTGGCCTTGATTGTTTCTTGTCTGGAATTCCCCTGTTTTTGAGTGTTGTTCTATATTTACTGTTATGATTTTAGAGCTTTTTTTAAAGTAATCAAACAAAGGATCCCCCATTTTCCTAGTTTCCAAGAGACCTCACAACCTCTGCACAACCTCTGAGGATGCCTGCCACAGATGCAGGTGAAATGTCAGGAGATAATGCTTCTGGAACATGGCCAGACAGCCCAGAAAATTCACAACAACCCAATATTTATTACAGTCCACAGACCCATCAGTGAACGAACATCTCAACTCTAATTACATATAATGTTTCATCGGTTTCTCTGTCATGTTATGTTTTGTCTTTCACTATCACCAACAAGTTGCTTACTTCAGCTTGTTTGAACCTGTACATATGACTAGCCCTACATTAGTCTACAAATCTGTACCTAATGTCTTTTCTTCAAATATATCTTCCTAAAATGATTTCTTCTAAGGATGTGTCCTACGACAACATTGTTAACTTGCCCATTTCTATTTAGTTCCCACATCATCATTGTCTAATTTTCTATAGTTGGTAGAATCATAGAATCATGGAGTCTGAAGAGACCTCATGGGCCATCCAGTCCAACCCCTTTCTGCCAAGAAGCAGGAAAATCACATTCAAAGCACTCCCAACAGATGGCCATCCAGCCTCTGTTTAAAAGCCTCCAAAGAAGGAGACTCCACCGCACTCCAGGGCAGAGTTCCACTGCTGAACAGCTCTCTCACACAGTTAGGAAGTTCTTTCTCATGTTCAGGTGGACTCTCCTTTCCTGTAGTTTGAAGCCATTGCTCTACACTCTAGTCTCCAGGGCAGCAGAAAACAAGCCTGCTCCCTCCTCCATATGACTTCCCCTCACATCTTAATGCATGGTCCTTATCATGTCTCCTCTCAGTCTTCTCTTCTGTAAACATATTTATTCTAAAGATGTGCCCTACAACAACATTGTTAAGTTGCCCTTTTTTATTTAGTTCCCACTTCATCACTGTCCAATCTTCTATAGTTGGTAGAATCATAGAATCATGGAGTTGGAAGAGACCTCGTGGACCATCCAGTCCAACCCCTTTCCGCCAAGAAGCAGGAAAATTGCATTCAAAACACCCCCAACAGATGGCCATTCAGCCTCTGTTTAAAAGCCTCCAAAGAAGGAGCCTCCACCATACTCCGGGGCAAAGAGTTCCACTGCTGAACAGCTCTCCTTAAAGTTTAGGAAGTTCTTCCTAATGTTCAGGTGGAATCTCCTTTCTTTCCTTTAGTTTGAAGTCATTGCTCCATTGTGTCCTAGTCTCCAGGACAGTATAAAACAAGCTTGAGCTTCCTCTCTCCTCCCTATGACTTCCCCTCACATCTTAATACATGGTCCTCATCATGTCTCCTCTCAGTCTTCTCTTCTGCAAGCATGTTTCTTCTAAGGATGTGCCCTACAACAACATTGTTAAGTTGCCCTTTTTTATTTAGCTCCCACATCATCACTGTCCAATCTTCTATAGTTGCTGTTTCTGTCTTTCTCCACTGTTGAGCATACAGGATTCTTGCATCTGTTAACATCTGTGCGCCATTCCCGAGGACATGGGAACACCAACTTCTCACTAAACGTCCCGGGAAGATTTTCTAAACTGAAAGAGATGCTCTCTATCTCTTCTTTGACCCTAAGCATGCCACAGAGGGCCAGTGTAAACACCAAGAGGCAGGAAGGATGTGTGTTGTGACACTGCATTACAGACTCGTTCCTATCAAATTGTTGGCATTCGGGGTGAGAAGGATGACTGCCGAGTCAAATGCGTCTCCATGCTTCGAGCTAAACAACCACATTGTGTTTGTCAAGGGGGCATCCTTCTCGAATCCCTATGTATGTTATGGCTTTCCCTACCAATTGTTATTTTGCAGTTGTTCGTTTTGCTGAATTCGGCTTGCTCTCTCTTTCAGAAACCATTCAGCAGTATTTTCCCCAGTGCCCGTTTGCCTCTAGGGCAGACGCTGTAGGCTCTGCTTCGGAGAAAGGAACTGTCAAAACTACCTCTGATGATGCCTTGACTCAGAAAACCCTATGAAATCCATGAGGTTCACAATAAGCCAACAGGCAAATTGGAGACAAATACTCAAATTCCTTTGGGAGCTCCTTCCCATAGTACTACACTCCCAGGCTGTCAATTAACTGACAGCTAGTCGCTTCCAACTTTTTGAAACACTTTGCCGTACTATGTAGAGCTGCTTGCCTTCCCCTTCCTACCTTATTCTGCATCCTTTTACGGGAGGGGAACACCTCCCTGGTGCAGCAGACTTTGTGCCTGAGGCAAAACCGAGGAGAGAATTATTATAGTTGCTGTTGCTGTTGTTGCTGTTGTTGTTAACTTTATTTCTGTCCCACCTTTCTTCCCATAGGGACTTAAGGCAGTTACCAATCATATTACCTACTGAATAAAAATTTAAAATGAGACAGATTTTTTTAAAATATAGTTAAACAGTTGTGCGTGAATACAAAGTTAAAATACAAGAAATGCATTTAATATTACATTAATGCCTGCCCTTTCCCCACTCCCAAAGGAGAGGGAATATGGGCTGAGATAAATTCACATAATAATAATAATAATAATAATAATAATAATAATAATAATAATTTATTTATGTGTTGCTGTGAGTTTTCCGGACTGTCTGGCCATGTTCCAGAAGCATTCTCTCCTGACGTTTCATTTACATCTATGGCAGGCATCCTCTGAGGTTGTGAGTTCTGTTGGAAACTAGGAAAATTGGGTTTATATATCTGTGGGAGGTCCAGGGTGGGAGAAAGAACTCTTGTCTGTTGGAGCTAGGTGTGAATGTTGCAATTGATCACCTTGGTTAGCACTGAGTAGCCTTGCAGCTTCAAAGCTTGGCTGCTTGCTGCCTGGGGGGAATCCTTTGTTGGGAAGTGATTACCTAGCCCTAATTGCTTCTTGTCTGGAATTCCCCTGTTTTTGAGTGTTGTTCTTTATTTACTGTTCAGATTTTAGAGTTTTTTAAAAAATACTGGTAGCCAGATATTGTTCATTTGCACTTTATTTGTATTCCACCCTATTGCCCCGATGGAGACTTATATCATAGTGTTGTTGGTATCCAGTTCTCATTAATCCTTGCCAGCCATACCAGTGCTGAAGGATGGTGGCATTTATAGTTCAGCAGTATCTGAAGCATGATAAATTCCTCACCTCTGCTTTATATTAATTATTTATTTATTAATTTTATTATTGCACTTATATACCACTTTTCTCACTCCTAGGGGGACTCAAAATGGTTCCCAACATAATCAATGGCAAAATTAATTGCCTTACATGTACATAACAACATATATCAAAACAACAACAATGACAATAGATTAACACCATTAAAATTTTAAAACGAAAACAACAGTCACTCTCAATACATAAAACATTTTAGCCTTGCACAATCCCAAGGGTATCTTTAACTACTTCCATATTTGCATGTTTCTTTCACTCACCGAATGCCTTTTTAAATAACTTAAGTCTTAAGTTATTTCTTAAAAGCTAGGAGAGAGGGTTTAGAATTTCTAAGTCCACGGGGTTTGGAGTAAGCATGGCGACAGTGTATTGCGGTGGTTAGAGTAGTGCGGTGCCAAATGCTAGTCCCCACTAAGCCATGAAAATCACTCATTTGCCATGGGAGAGTCACACGTCCTCAATCTCATCTACTTCAGAGGCTTGTTGTCAGATTATAAATAGGGGAGAAGGTCCACGTGGACCATCTTGAGCTCCCTGAAGGGAAGGGATAGAGAGAAGTAACAAATAATAAATATAGTAATCCACTAAGACATCACCATCGAGCTATTAGGGTATCAGCAGAAACTTCCTCCTGGGACAATCCAAATATTGAAATTTGGAGAAGTCATCAAGGCAGAGAACTATAGCTAGCAAGGCTCCTTTCCTCTCCTTCTGGGGGAAAGTTGAAGGAAACTTTCTGTCAACTTTCAGAATCATAGAATTGGAAGAGACCTCGTGGGCCATCCAGTCCAACCCTTTTCTGCCAAGAAGCAGGGAAATCACATTCAAAGCACCCCCGACAGATGGCCATATAGCCTCTGTTTAAAAGCCTCTAAAGAAGGAGCCTCCACCACACTCTGGGGCAGAGAGTTCCACTGCTGAACAGCTCTCTCTCACCGTTAGGAAGTTCTTCCTCATGTTCAGATGGAAACTCCTTTCTTTCCTGTAGTTTGAAGCCATTGCTCCATTGCGTCCTAGTCTCCAGGGCAGCAGAAAACAAGCTTGTTCCCTCCTCCCAATGATTTCCCCCCAGATATTTATACATGGCCCTCATCATATCTCCTCTCAATCTTCTCTTCTGCAGGCTAAACATGCCCAGCTCTTTTAGCTGCTCCTCATAGGGCTTGTTCTCCAGATCCTTGATCATTTCAGTCGCCCTCCTCTGGACACATTCCAGCTTGTCAATATCTCCTTTCAATTGCGGTGCTCAGAACTGGACACAGTATTCCAGGTGTGGTTTGACCAAGGCCAAAAAGAGGGGTAGCATGAAGATGGATTAGCGTTTCAGAGCATCAACCACCTCATCTTGGGGAAAATACTTCCCCCATGTTTATCTCTATCAATGGGAATGCACATCCAGTGTGGAATAGTGATGTAAAAAAGGGAAAATATGTTGAGCTGAAAGTTTTCTGGAAAACTTTAATTAACGTGAGTGGAAGTTATAAGCTGCCTTGAGTCACCTTCGGGTTTGAGAAAGGCAGGATAGAAATATCTATATAAATAAAAAATATAGGACGAATTGACATGAAATTTGGACACAATACACCTATCAGGCCAACGAGTGACCATCACTCATAAAAACACAGAAAAACATAGCAGAAGAGACTTAAAAAGTGAAAAAACAAAATTTACATTACAACACATGTGCAAAACCACACACACACACACACACACACATATACACATATATAAACACACAAAACACATATACACAGACTGGGCTACTGCAATGCATGGCAGGAGATGGCTAGTATCTATATAAATAAAAATGTAGCGTTTGTTTGTGGGATTAACATAACTCAAAAACCATCGGACGAAATGACACTAAATTTGGACACAAGACACCTATCAGGCCAACAAGTGACCAGCACTCATAAAAACACTGAAAAACACAGCAGAACAAACTTAAAAAGCCAAAAAATAAAAAATACATTAAAATGCATGCACAAAACCACATATATACAAGTATACACAAATATATACACACACATATACACATATATACACACACAAAACACATATACACAGACTGGGCCCCAGCAATACATGGCAGGGGACGACTAGTCGTTAATAAAAAAAAATAATACAGATGTGGCATTAATGTCTTCTTAGATTGTCTGGAAAAATTTATGTATATATAAGTAGAAAACCTATCTCTTTTCTGCTGTGAGCAAGTGCAAAAGACAATATTTGAATGATCCCCCCACCCCAAAATATACACAATGACTGCAGTACAGGGCTGCCAAGCAAAACAAATCTTGGGCTCTTTTCTGAAAGTCCTTTTCATCTCGTCTTAATATCTTGATCTGAATTCTACAGCAGGTCTCCCCCATCTCTCCCTGCCAAGATGCCAGCAAGGCTTTTTGTTTCTTCCTTTTTTCCAAGATGTGATGTTTGAGCAGCTGGCACTCAGTTTGGACTAAACGTCTTCTTGAAATGAACTGTCTGGCTGTGACTTTGACGGCTGAAGGTGCTAAGGAACAATATTGGCGACTTTGTGGGAGGGGAGCGAGAGAGATGTAGGCCTTCGCTCTTCTGTTGTCGGTGTTGTTTCCTCTGTATTCTTCTTGACCCGTAAACAAATTTATTTCTTGTCTTATCCTGTTGGCATTGGCTGTGCTCTTGAGAATGACGTAAAGAGCTTACTAAGAAAAGACTTGGCTTTTGTCACTGTCTTCATGGGCCTCTGGCTGCCTCTTGGCTCCCCCTTCCCAGATGAGAGTCCTGAAGTTTTCGGAGGGTGCCTCATTGTGTGTGTGTTTGGGAGGGGAAGATAGGCTGGGTGAAATGAATTCGGGTTTCCCTCGCCTCCTTTTCCTTGCAAAAAGAACTTGGCTGGAATGGGCAGAGAGGAAGTTGTGCAAGGAGGCAGAGGGGAGGGAGGCGAGGGAGAAAAGATGATTTATATAGGGCAATTAGTGTGCCTGACACTTTATGAAGTTCAAGAAGATGACAGGTTGTTGCTGCAAGGGGGATCCAATCTAAAAATGGACACCAGGACATGACAAAGGAAGACGAGAGAAGGAGAGGCTGGAGTCAAGTAGAACCATGGGCATTTATTTCATTTGGTTCATCCTGAACCTCTCACCATTCACATTAGGTGATCTCTCATTCATCATTCACGTTTGAGACAGATACACAGAGAGAGTGGCTCTTTTATTTTCTCCTTACCATGGCTAGAATCCTGTCTATGTCTTTTACATAAGTTTTCCTAATGAAGCTTGAAAAGCCTGATCTGGCCATGGTGGGGGATGCCTTAGTCACATCCAGACTAGACTACTGTAACGCTCTCTGCGTGGGGCTGCCCCAGAAGAGCGTTCCAAAACTGCAACTGTTACAAAGATCAGCAGCTAGACTGCTTACAGGAACGGAATACAGGGAAAGAAATACCCTGCTCCTGAGGCAGCTACACTGGTTTCCAATTAGTTTCTGAGTGCAATTTTAGGAGTTCGAAGTCAGCCTGGGTTGGAGTGGGCTTCCAACCAATTGTGTAGCTTGTTGTTGACCTTTGTAACCTGAAAGACAGTTGCATCTGTCAAGTAGGAAAATTAGGTACCACCTTGTGTGAGGAGGCTAAATTAACTAATTTATGAGGCCATAAAAAAGACTCTAGCAAAGCACTCCAGTAAAAGCATGCAGGGAATGCAGAAGTACTTCATCAGTGTTGCAGATGGACGATGAAAGTGACAGCTCCCCTGGTGGCCAGAAAAAGTTAAATAGCTTCTGTGTATGTCTGTATACGGTGTATGTCAAATTGGCACTAATTCCAAGCTACAAGCTTTCTTCTCCTCGGATTTCTATGAGAGCATCCCAAATCCCTGCATATTTCCAATTTCCTATTCTGGACTGCAACTCCCAGCAATCTTCCAGATAGATAAGAACACAATATTCTGTGTTCTTCTTCACAGAATATTTCCCCTACAGCTTCAGGACATTCAAATACAAGGAAAGTACAGGGGGATCATTGTGCTTTCCCACAGAGGGAAGAAAACTTCTGTATCTATGCCTCCTTATATGCAAAGGTGAAATAGTTGAAGATTTGGATCCCTAGCATGCAGTGTCATTCTGAATCAATGTATGAGGGTGGGTCACAAAGCTTTGCCTCCTGTGCCATAAAAATGTTCTGAATGAACCCATAACAGCAGAAGTTGCTACAGATCATAGCCTGAACTGTTCTCTACACAAAACTACTGTTCAACACAGTCACCATCAATGTGTACACCTTGGCACATTATTTAACCCAGGCATCAAACCCATTCTGGAAATAATCAGGGTTTTGCTTTGTGACCCATGATTTTAAAGCTGTTTTAACGTCATTCAAGTAATTGAATCTGAAACCAAAGGTTGATTTTTATAGGTCCAAACAGGTCAAAGTCAGAAGGGACCAAATCATAAACATTCTTCAAGTGATTATGGATTTCCTTAGGTACACAACCTTCTTTTGCCAGAAATTCAATGGCGACTCTTTCTTTGAGCTTCAGATTCATGGTTCTAATCAGTCAATCTGAGAAAGAACAGACTATATCAGTAGAGTAAGGTTACCTCTGTCATATCATGCATAGATAGTCCAGTAGCTGTGAAAGAAATAAAAGTTAAAGCGACTGAGGTATTACTTTTTGACCCACCCTTGTACTTTGTATATGGGCATGTTAATGAGGCACATTGTACACTACAGAGGAATGCACATTGCTCATTTGGTTGTGCATTCAGTTGCACGTTTGGTGTCTTCATTCCATTGTGCAATGTTCCCATTCAACACAAGGGCGGCATAACACAGTTGAACTCTACATAGCCTACTTGTGTGTGCAACCTCAGTGCAGGTTTAAGGCCATCTCACTTGTCCACTTTCTTCTTAAACTAAAAACAATGCCAACAACACATTCTTTGGAGGAATTGTCATCCAGCGGTTTGATAATAGTGGTTGGCCTTTTCTGCAGCTTTCTCAGTTTTCCCATGGGTATTCAGAATAATAAGGCCTCATCCAAATTTTGTTTCATATCAGGAATGAATTGAGAAACTGCAAGTCGCTTCTAGTGTGAGAGAATTGGCCGTTTGCAAAGACGTTGTCCAGGGGACGTCCGGATGTTTTGATGTTTTACCATCCTTGTGGGAGGCTTCTCTCATGTCCCTGCACGGGGAGCTGGAGCTGACAGAGGGAGCTCATCCATGTGGTCCCCAGATTCGAACCTCCAACCTGTCGGTCTTCAGTCCTGCCGGCACAGGGGTTTAACCCATTGCGCCACTGAGGGCTCCATCCAAAATAATAGCACCTAAATTCACTCTAAGGCAGAGCTTTCCAAACATTTCCTGTTGGAGATGCACTTTTTAGACATGCATCATTTTATAAAACAGTAATTCAGTTTTATCATCAAAGCAGAGATTCAATCAACCCCTCATAAGAGATACAGACACACACATACATTGCAATACTAAAATGTTTGGGAACGCAACATATCTCATGAAAACTTTTCATGATTTTTTTTAAAAATACATGGTTTGTAGGATAATAACATACATTTCTAAGATTTTTGTCATTTCTTGTTATGTTCACGTGACACAGCTACATGCTGCAGCCAACACAATAATGTGTTGACACACAGTTTGGAAAGCTCTGCTCTAAGCACATATTTTCCTACAGTGCTTATTGTATGATTTGAGGCAGGGGCACATTTCACTGGATGCTCCCTCCTCTGCTAATAGCCAAGTGCAGTGGGGTCACTTGTATGGCGAAGCAATGAGCTATAGAACCTAAATTGGTTCCACCCACCAAGGCTGTCCAGGGTAGAAGCTAAATATTTTGGAAGGCATAACCTTGGATGATTTTTGAGATCATACTTTTTGGCAAAACAGAATCTCCAATGCCTTTTCGAAGTGTGACCTTTTGGAGATTAATTGGCATTCACACCATTTGGAATAACCATATAACCTTTTGTAAAGTGTGATCTTCCTGAGAAGAGCTAAAAACTTATTTGAGTCAATGTTCTCTTTAGTGTTATATAAGGCAAATTAGGTTTCTTAGCTGTTAGACAGATACACTTGATTATCTCTTTGAACTGTTAGGAACAAAGATTATGCCAAATGCACAAAACATATAGCAGATCTTCTGAAGTGTTCCAGTATTTCAGTTGCCCCCAAAACATCTACTCTTCCATAAAATATATTTGGTTTTAAATCATGTTCTCAAGAGACAAAAATAACGAATCTTTGTTAAAAGTAACATAGTTGGTTTACTTAAAAACTTCATATATTCAGCATACAGGTACATTTCTTATCAGTTGAAAATTTAAACAGTAAGTTCTCTAAGGCATTCTGTTGCAGTCTCTTCTCTGTCTTATGTCTAATGCATAACAAACACTGACTATACCAAACAATACACAACACAACACAATATTGACTTCTAAAAATGGAGTCTCAACTCTGAGCAGTCTCAAATCTGATCACATGGTCTGCAGCTCCTCCCACAATCTCAAACAACATAGAGTTAAGGAAACTGCATACCAATTTCCTTAACACAGAGAAAAGATATCGTAAGCAATCTGAATTGTATACATAACAAATACTAGTAGAGAAGCCTTGTAGAGGGTTGCTATTTATGATAAAATAATGTCGAAGTTAGTGTCTCCAGTTATGAGAGGAAAATTTGCAATATAAATGGATGTATAGTTTTTTTAAAATCCAGTGGGACATGTTAAAGTTGGCATAATTTGGAGCAAGGATAAGGAACATGTGACCCAGAGGCTGCTTTGTGGCCCTCTCCCACTAGGAAAAAATTACAAGAAAAGTAGAATTGTTCTCTCTTTAAAGCAAGGCATACCCTCACACAAATATTTTTAAAGTGAAAAGACAGAGAACATTTCAACAAAACTGGAGGTGGGCCTCCAACTTCTTTTGACTTTCCCCCCCTCTTGTTTTTTTTCCTGTTTTGTTGTTTATTTTATTTTATTTTATTTTATTTTATTTTGGTGGGCAAGATACCTCCCTCCAGCTGATGCTTAGACCCTACCCATACTTAATCTATTATTTCAGTTCCTTTGGTCATGCTGTAACCTTTGGTCCTCACTGCTGACTGGTCTGTAGTTCACCCCAAAGGTCCACTTATGATCCAACTCTGAAGGAAGCATCCAAAAATCCTATGTAAAAAGTTTGTTTGTGGAGGGAAAACTGACCTAATAACTTCCCTACTGATGTTTGTTTTCTCCATGTGAGGATTATTATGTTGTCTGAAGGGGCTTATCGTGTTGTACGTGTTCCAGCATCAAGTCAGAAGAGGCACAGACTGCACACAGGCAAAACACATCAGAAATAGTGAACGGCTATTTTCTTCAAGTGGGCAAGAGGGGCGAGTGCAGTGGGGGTCTGGAGCAGGTGGCATAAACAACCAAGCCTTGAAAAAGCATTTGGTTCCATCAGAACCAGGTAGCATTGGCAGTGAAATTGTCTGCAGAGGTGCCAGCGCAAAGTTTTGATAGCAGCTGCTGCTGGGAACCTCTGAGCCATTAGCTTTCCTAATAAAATGCGGAAAGTAGTAAAGATTCCTGCGGGGATTTTTAAAAAATGAAGTTACGCTAAACAAATGCACTAAGTGGTGTGGTTTTTTGTTTGTTTGTGTTTTTTTTTTTTTTTGGACCTTTAGAAGCAAACATATTAATGGTGCTGCTATATCATTTTGCCTCCTGAAACACAGTAGAACTGTTTCTGTGACTATCTCTTCCCTCCCTCTTTCAGAATCTGGCCAGATTGGCAGTGGAATATTACTTCATCTTTAATGATGGTGACAACTAATGTCCTTGTGCATTTGAGGACAGTGGGCTAGCTGATGAGCCAAAGAGAATGCCACCCGGCATACTTGACTCTGTCCCCTTCCTTTTCTGTTGGAGATGTTACTCACTTCCTTTTGGTATCTGCCACTTGAGATATCTGCTTATCATAGGGCTGGTCCTCAGGCTTTTTTGTATATTGTGTCCAGTCAACTTTCTTGATGGCAGTTCTTAATGTAAGAAACACCTCCACAGATCATGATAATGATATGAGTTGCTAAACGAATGTCCTTGGGACAGAGTCTCAGCCAGGTAATGATCTTTAGTGCTATTTTCCAGCTGAACACGACAGTTGTATTGATCAGAGATCTGGCCAAAGAGCTTACTCAGGGCTAGCTGTATTCTACTCTGGCAGCATCAGCAGGAGCTGAATTGTGACTCTGAGGAATTGGAATCCAGCTAGAGAGCAGATTGTGAGAGTTTTGTGGTAACTAATGTTTGAAGGCTAGAATGTAAATACATAGACAGAAATTTATTTCATTTATTTACTCTATTTATACCCCGCCTTTCTCTATCTCAAAGGGACTCAAGGCGGCTTACATGGAGGCAATTATTGAATGCCTTCAAACACATACAATTCAAAAAATTAAAATTAAATTAGATTAAAATCAAAACATATTAAACATTTAAACATATTAAAGATATTAAAATCATGCCCTCCATAGTTGTTGTCCATCCATAGTTGTAGTCCAAGCCATTCCATATATTCTACAACTGTTAATTGCACTGCACTATTCTCCAAAGACCTGATCCCACAGCCAAGTTTTTACCTGTGAGGACGTCCGGATGATTTGAAGTTTTATCATCCTTGTGGGAGGCTTCTCTCATGTCCCCGCATATGTGCTGCTATAGGATGATATCCCTTGAGCAAAGACGGTTTTTCCAGTGTAATAAACTTTCATCATGTTTTTATGACAGAACCAATTAGGAAATGACATTTATAACCCAGGAACAGAAATCATAGTATAGATACCATCAAGGGACATCTAGACCAGCCATGGGCAAACTTTAGCCTTCCAGGTGTTTTGAACTTCAATTCCCACAATTCCTAACAGTCTACCAGCTATTAAGAGTTGTGGGAGTTGAAGTCCAAAACATCTGGGCCAAAGTTTACCCATGCCTGATTTAGACTGAGCCCCTTCTTCCAAGCAGAAAGGCACAATCCAAACTCTCCTGGCATCCAATTAATATGTTTTCCTTCCCCTTGACACACAACCAAACAACTACAATTTAGTACAGATTTATAATATTACTTAATTACTTTAGCCCTCTTTGCAGATTCCATGATTTCATTTATTATAGACTGACTTAACGTCATGATTTGCTGCTGCAGGCCAATGCATTCTGAGAAATGTAGTTTAGCATAGGCATATGCTTAAATAAAGTTACTGTAAATGGGGCTCCTATCTCCCTCATTTTTAAAGTTATTGGGGTGAAACTTGCTACAATGATATAAAACAGTTTCCACTCTTTGCCTATCACGTTTCATAACATTTCACTCGTCCACAAAATTTTTGGGAATTTTCAAAGTTTTTAAAAACAACATCTTTAAAAAAAACAAAAAAACAAGAGTGAGTTCCACCTCCCCCTCCCTTCCTGATTGGCTGAGAGGCATGCCAACATGTCTGGCTTCGCCTCTAAGCAGGGCTTGGTTGCCTTGTGAATTTTAGATTGACTCTAATGCTGTAGCCCAATGCATTCTGGGTAATGTAGTTTCACACAAGCATATGGCTTAAATTACTATGTGGGGAAACTTCATGGACTCCTGTCTCCCTCATTTTTAAAGCCATTGGCATGAAACTTGCTACAATGGTAGAACACATTTTCCACTCTTTGCTTATCAAATTTCATAACCTTTTGCTTTTCCACAGATTTTTTTGAGGGGAATTTTCAGTTTTTAAAAACATTTATAGCGATCTCCGCCTCTGCCTCTCTCTCCCTCTTCTGTCAGCCCTGATTGGCTGGAGAGATATGCCAACAGGTTTGGCTTCGCCTCTCAGCAGGGCATGGTTGCCCTATGAATTTTAGCTCCATCACAGCTCCATCCAAACACATCCAAGGCTTAAGAACCAAAGGCTCCTTTTGATTCAAATTCTATATATATATATATATATATATATATATATATATATATATATGGGGGGGGGAGTGGCAGCAAGCAGGCATGTTGGAACTTGCTTCCAATGTGCTAAACATCCAAACTAGATCTGAATCAAGGGTATTTTCGCATCAAACACACAAGTCTAGTAGACATTTATGAAGTATTAAGAGAGGGATATTGCCAAAGAGAGTTAATAATAAATAAATAAATAATCCAAATTTCACAACCGAAGAAAATTGAAACAGCAGAGAGAGTAAAGACCGAGGAAGGGAAGCAGAAGGCTACAGGTGAGGCAATCATATTTCCCCAAAATAGCTCCAACATTTTGGTCAGATCCTTTAAAGTTCAGATTCAAATCCAGAGTGAATTCACCACTCAGCTGACATGAGATCCATCGGCTGCCTCTGAAAATGTACTTACGTTGTATTTAATCTTGGTTATCTTTGGTAATGTGTATGAGAAGATTAAGCTAAAGGGCAGTGTGGAGGAACCAAGGGAGACCCGGCTATGGCCTAATGATTCTTCCATGCCAAGCCTTGCAGGAATAGGACTTCATGACCTGGTCTTTATGTACATCTGTGGGGAAACAGGATCTGAGATAATGGAGAAGAGTGTGTTGTCCTCCATTTCTTGGATTGCAGCTCTCAACCTTTAACCAACACAGTCAATGGCAAGAAAGAGCCACAACATCTAGAGATCCATGCATTGCCCATCCGAGATAGATCATCTCTCTGATCTACCAAGGCTCTTATTCTCTGATCTGCCGAGCATTAAAAAAAATACAGGTGTGAGTCTCACAGAAATACTCCAACCAATTCCATTGAGGGGGGATTCATGAAGCTTCCAGTCATTGCATTATGTCAGAATTGTCCCCCACTGCCCCACAATATAGATGGGCCTCCTTTCAAAAGGAGACGCAGAAATAACAAACTCCAAAGTTCACAGCTTTGAAAAAATAATAAGAAATATTCTTGAGCGGTAAAGATATGGTAAAAGCCCAAGGAGGATGTGTTTGGCTTCAAATAATTTTGCTCTTACGCTTCCAGTGTCTGTTCGAGTTAGTAAGTTGAAAGGCTCTTTCTCTCTATGTATATGCTCGTTCTATTTTGGGTCAATACACAGCCTCAGGTCCCGTCCCCCCCGCCCCCTCCCTTTTAAGCACTTGCGAGAGAATTGACCTGAGGATGTCAACTTCTTTCCTTTCCCTATTTATTCTTTCTGGCTTCCCTCTCTTTCTCTTTCGCAAGGAATACTGTATTAATTTCTTGAGCTTCGGTCTTATGAACACAGCAGCGTTTGCACTGCTAAAATTACAGGAATTCTTGTACTCCCAGTCAATTTGATGAACTTTGCTCTCAAAAAGTGTACTTTGTCTAAACGTGACACTGACAAAGCCACTTAAGACATTTGCTGAGGGCCTGTTTGGCATCTCTTGCTCTTTTGGGTCACTAGCATGGGAGATCCAGCCTTGCCCCCACTCTTGTTTGAACTGCCACTTCTAAATCTGAAAGAGCTCAGGAAAAACCCATGTGTTAATGTTTCTGGACTTTGTCATTTCAAGAGTGCAGTCAGAGAGAATCACATATTTGTATATATTTACTCATTTAAGAAGAGCTGTGCCCATGTTACCTTTCTACCATTTTTTTTTTCCATGTCTGTAAGTGGAATCTATTAAGGAGGGAGTGGGGATTTGAACCCACGGATTCAAACTGTGATCTATGGAGCACCTGAAAATGATGTTACTCTATCTTCTGCATGACATCCTTTCAAATATTTAATAATAGCTATCATGTCACATTCCTGTCTCCTTTTCTCCAAGCAAACATACCCCCCTCCCTAAGGTGTTTATTATAAGCTTCCTTTCCAGACTTTTGATCATCTAAAGCACAGGTGTCAAACTTGTAGCCCTCCAGACCTCCAACTCCCAGGAACCCTAGCCAGCTTGTCCAACAGCCAAAAATTCTGGGAACTAAAGTCCAAAACACCTGGAGAGCCACAGGTTTGAGACCACTGATCTGGATCATCCTCCTCTGAACACGTTCTAGCTTGTTGAGCCCCTTGTTGAACTGTTGTCCTCAGAACTGGAAACAATATTCCACGTGAGATCTGACCAAAGCTGAATATTACTTTCCTCTATCTCAGTGGTTCTCAACCTGTGGGTCTCCAGATGTTTTAGCCTTCAACTCCCAGAAATCCTAACAGCTGGTATACTGGCTGGGATTTCTGGGAGTTGTAGGCCGAAACATCTGGGGACCCACAGGTTGAGAACCACTGCTCTATCTGGACACCTTGTTTCAGTTGATGCAACCTAAAATTGCACTGGCATATATCTACCTGCTGAATCACACGATTGACTCGTGTATAGCCTGATCTGCTAAGACTCCAAGATTCTTTTCACATGTGTTGTTGTCTAGCCAGTTTTTTACTCATCCTATATTTGTTCACTTAGTTTTTTTATGGTTAAATGTGATGCCTTACATTTATAGATGTTGTTGTTTCTCTATTTAATATGGTTTAATTTAATGTATCATTATATGTTACAGTTGCTTTTATACTAGGTTTGTTATATGTTGTAAGGCATTGGATTCTTGCCGTGAATTTGTTGGAAACCGCTTTGAGTCTCCCTGGAGGAGAAAAGTGGTATATAAATGAAGTAAATAAATAATAAATAAATGTTGCAATTCAGCTTGTCAATTTTGCCCAGCTCTCCGATCTATTCAGATTCTATCCACTGGGGCAGAATGTATGGTGCTTCCACTAACCCACTTCAGATTTGTTTCCAGGTCAGAGTGTGTCTTCTTGAGAGAATCTGAAAATAGTGTATTTTTCAGGATAACTCCTATCTGATTTAGACTCACATGGAGGTTATGCATGCCCCTGAAAGGTGTGGGTTAGACATTGTCACATATGCTTATGACAATATTTTGGGTTGGGGTGGAGAAACTGAGTCTTCACTGATGTTGCTGAATTGCAACTCCCATCAAGCTGAGCCATATAAATTATGATGAGGAGTCTGAAAACATCTAAAGGACAACAACTTCTCCGCCCCAACCTATGGTCCACTAGAGATTACTTTTTATTTACTTCATATCTTCTAATAGTAGAATTTCTACCAGTGGATGAAGCACATCCTTGCCATACAAGTGAAACACATTACCTGTTATCTCTGATCATGCGGTCATAGAGTTTGAAGGGAATGAATTGACCATCCAATCCATTGCTTAGAGCAGGATCTCCTACTAGAGTAGTCTTGCACAACCAGTGGCCCTTCAGGTGTTTAGAACTCAGATTCCCAGAAGCCCTAGCCAGCTTGTCAAAGGGTCAGGAATTTTGAGAGCTGAAGTCCAAAACACCTGGAGGGCCACAGGTTGCAAAGGCCTATACTAGAGCATTCTCAGCAGGTATCTGACCAGCTCACTTTTGAAGAAGTGAGAAGGAAAGCTCACCATCTTTCTAGTTAATTGGTTCTGTTCTTGAACTGTCCTTACTGTGAATAAGTTTTTCCCCTAATATTTAATTGAAATCTGCTGTGGTGCAATGTCAAACCATTAGACCTCGTCCCTCTTTGCATCGCTGGGCATGCAAAGCCACATCCAAAAATAATTCCGAACAATGGAGAAGTTGTTTCAGTTCGGAATTGCTCCTCCCACTATTTCTGCATGGCTCAAAATTGGATCAAAAGGTAATTTAATCCGAATTAATTACGATTTTAGTAGCTTACGAACAAACTTACCCAAGCCTAGTTGGTACTGCTACCAATGTTGGCTTGTTGTTTTGCACTTGCATTTCTGTCATTTTGTGGATTATCCTTGTAGAAGACATGAGTGCAGTTGTTTTGTTTCAAGGAGGAAACAAGTGGTGTCCAAAGGAAGGTCAACAGATAGACAGTAGTAATGTTAAATAAGCTAGGCTGAACCTGTGGCTGCTACGATTATGGCTTCTTTCTACCTCTTAATTCACAACCTCCTATCAACACCAGGGCTGTGGATTTTATGAAAAAGTAGGGATTGGATCTGTCATAAGGAACAATTAGAGCCAGGGCCATATCCAGAAAAAAGTTTCAAGGGTGGGGAGGGGGGGTTAAAATTTTTATTTAGCAAACCATGAAAAGTAGTTCCATAACACAAAATAATTTAAATAGTATGATTCTATATTTCTATATAGACTTAATTAAATCAATTTTCTATTTTATTTACAAAGTTTTAAGTCTCAAAATAACCGAAAATGACTGTTAATTGGCAATTTATAGTTACAAAAGAATCCCACATGTCTGTTAGAAACACTTGAAAACTGTGTAAATACACTTTGACATAAATCAGGCTCCATTAATAAACTCTGGTGAACACTCAAGGATGCAAGTCCAGTCAGTCTTTCTTGCCCCACTGTTCCTCTTATGTATGTTTTCAAACATTTAAGAATAGAAAACGGCCTATATATAGGCATAGCAGTAGGAACCCTACTATCTGGAAAAGGGGAGGTGTGTAGCAAAGAGGGAAAGGCCTATTTCCCCATTAAGAACCTGCCTCCTACCTCACGCTGAAGGAAAGAGCACAGCTGGGGGGCAGATCAGCCTTAAATACCCTGCAGCTCCGCCCCTGCCAACCGCCCCCACCAAGTCAGATCTCTTTCACAAGAGCCTTCAAATCCCTGCTCTCATGCCTTAGGCTTTGCCTGCCAGTTATGGATGGGCCAACTGGATTGCTTCCACTATATCAGCTATTGCTGCAAGTATTTATTTATCGTGTCAGGAGCGAACCAAACAGTTGTATTTTTTTTAAAAAACACAAAGTTTGCAAGCTTGGCATTCTATTAAATGTCCTTTGACCAGTGGCCACTTGGAGTGCCTCTGGTGTTGCTATAGGAAGGTCCTCCATTGTGCATGTGGCAGGGCTCAGGTTGCATTGTAGTAGGTGGTCTGTGGTTTGCTCTTCTTCGCACTCACATGTCATGGATTCTACTTTGTAGCCACATTTCTTAAGGTTGGCTCTGCATCTCGTAGTGCCAGAGCACAGACTGTTCAATGCCTTCCAAGTCGCCCAGTTTTCTGTGTGCCCAGGAAGGAGTCTCTCATTTGGTATCAGCCATTGATTGAGGTTCTGGGTTTTAGCCTGCCACTTTTGGACTCTCATTTGCTGAGGTGTTTCAGAGAGTGTCTCTGTAAATCTTAGAAAGCTATTTCTTGATTTAAGTCGTTGGCGTGCTGCCTGCTATCCAAACAGGGGGTGGGCAGGAGACGTCACTGCCTTGGTCCTTTCACTATTGGTTGCTACTTCCCGGCGGATGTTAGGTGGCACAATAAGAGCTAAACAGTGTGATTTCTCCAGTTGTGTAGGGTGCAGACACCCAATGATAATGCAGCCTGTCTCATTAAGAACCACATCCACTGTTTTAGCATGGTGAGATGTGTTCCACACTGGGCATGCATACTCAGTAGCAGAGTCGCAAAACGCAAGGGCAGATGCCTTCACTGTGTCTGGTTGTGATATCCAGGTTGTGCTAATCAGCTTTCCTATGATATTGTTTCTAGCATATGATGTTGCTGCTGCAAGTAATGACAGTGTGAATAAATTGTCAAAATTTGCTTGAGATAGTGCTTGCAGTTCCGGGGGGAATTGTTTAATTAGACTTGGCATAGGGACTTGGTTAACCAGTTAAAATTCATGTGTAAACCAGATTTTTTTTAACCTGAAAAATTTGGGGGGAGGGGGTTAACCCCTAACTCCCCCACCCACCCACCCACCCTTGGCTACAGCCCTGGTTAGAACATACATTTCTTTGCAGGGAAATTGTACAAATTACAGAGAGGATATATGAGCAGTGTTTTTTAGAGTAGAAGTATAAAACTTGGAAATTGTTAAAAAGAATTTGATTTGCTACTGTTAACACGCCGCTGTTTTCCACTGTGATTTAAACATTTGTTAGTTTGATCGTTAAACCACTCGTGACTATAATTTGATGTTTTTCATTGCTCCCATCGTTTTAAAGGCCATTTTAAAATTTGCCAGTTTGATAGACTAAATGATGAATCAAACAAATAATTGATAAAGCAATGAATTTGTTTGTATTAAATTTTCTTAATGCTAGAAAATCAACATTCTATAACTTTCAACATGAAAGTGTCAACAAAAATGTTCCTAAGCTCTGGGAAATTGCTGCATTAATGAAGCCTTTACAGCCTCAGTGAGAGTAGTGAGTCTTATTTCTGTGTAATCCATGTAATCAGAATATTTTTCCTATGTGTACCATAGAAACAAAAGGCTTATTTCTTTACTAACCTGGAATAAAGAGTAGCAAACAATGACTAGCCAGCCACCATGGAGAAGATGATACAGTATTGATGTCTCTGCAGCTGCCAATTTTCACTGAACCCAACAGGATGGAACAGGGAACTAGGAGCCAATTGCCACCTGTGGACACTGGGCCAGCTTTTTCAAGCAACATTTGTTTGCAAATGCTGAAGGTTATTTACAGATATGCAGGTAGAGAGAATGAAATCCTTGCACCTTTTCAAGGTGCAGATCTTTGCACCTTGCCAAAGAGTGACTGCATGTGCATTGTTATGATAGTTATTTCCAAGATATGTGCAATTTTTGCAAGGGTGAATTTCCTGCATAGCTGATCTCAAGACCAGGGCCATGTTTTTGGAATGCTGTCCTAGGTGTGTCTGACTGGGTGGTCCACTAAAGTGAGACATCTGGAGACCCTTTTCCTCTTCTAAAATAAAATGTGCTAGATGTCTTAGCTTCTGGATTTTCCAAAACAAAGTGGAAGACACAGTAGAACATCTCCAGCACTTTGTGATGTAATAATTGCATGAGTTTGACACATGGAGGCAGCATGCCTGGCGACAGCGTGCTAATCCTTACCCAAATGTAACTGCCAATTGTTGCAGATGTGGGAGCTGGCTTGCTATTACATGTGTTGCTAAGCTGTTGTTTATCAGGAATCCTTGCTTATGTGGTGATTGGCTTGAAAATTCACAGCATCAGAAGCATGCCACCCACGCACACAAAGACTGGCTTGCTATTATACTTTGGTGCTGGAGTATGGTCTATAGCACTGCTTCTTAAGCTGTGGGTCCCAGCCTCAAATGGGGTCCCCTTAGCTCAGTGTTGAGGTAACAAAACATTTGGCAAGAGGATCCGTTTTTTGAATGCCACCTAGTGGTTGTTGTAGGCATGTAAACAAATATTTTGTGCAGTGTTTACAATGGGCTCTGCAGAAAATGTTTCAGTTGCACATCATAAAAATGGAAATCAGCCTGTTTAGCAAGCCATGCAGATACTGATCTGTTATCAGTAAATGTTTGAGCTTTATACCTATTTTATAGGACTATATACTAGAGGTGTGCAAATGACTCGTAAAAAATTGGAAATGGGAAGAAATTGTAAGTTTTGTAAGTCGGAAACCTTTCCAAATCATTAGCATGGCCCACTTCAAAAACTTAAGAATTGAAGATGACACCTATACTTTGTTAATGTTTTGTAAAGCTCAGAAAGCTCCCAGTCAGTTTCATTTCGTGCAAGGCAAGAAAGCAAGCTTCTACTAGTGAAAGGAAGCATAAAACTACCATACCTGCCTCCTTTTCCATTCCTGTCTCTCCAAATGGCTTCTTTGCTTGAAGACTTCATGGCTTGCTTCACGACATGAAGACGGGGAGCACTGTATTTTGGGAACAGCACAGAACTTGGGAAATGTAGTTTGGGAAAGAGAGTAGCCCTATGCCAAAGAATTCAAAAGGCTCTGCTCTAAACTACATTTTCCAGTATGCATCAGAATGAGAATAGGCCAATCATGAGAGGAGAGGTAAAGTTGTAAACAGTCCGTTTATATCAAAACTTTTAAAAATTCCCTAAAATCAGTATATGCATAAGTATTACTGAAAGTTGGGGAGAATGATCCTCTGTTATCTTGTGTCATTGGATAGAAGATTCAAGGAACTATCTCTTTTAGTATTTTTTTAAATGTTGTTTTTAAAAAATTCTTCAAAAATCTGTGGATAAGTGAAATGTTCTGAAATTTGGTAGGCTAACAGTGGTACATGTGTATTGCTGTAAAAATAGTAACAGTTCATTAGTCTCATTAGAGTTCTGAAATTTTCACCACTGAAACTTTAGAAACACTTTAGAAATGAAGCACCAGAGCCCCCTAGTTTTGTAAGTACTTTTGAACCTTTTTTTAAATGGATCACACATGTCTGCTGTATACCCAGGTTCTCATAAATACTTCTCAGGCCAAAAGGGGTTCCGACTGGAAAAGATTAAGAAGCTCTGGGCTATACATGGCCCCTGGTCATACACTAGATGCCCTACTATTGTGCATGCAGCCAGCTGTTGCTTACTCATTATCACCCCTATGTGAAGTAACAGGCAATTTCACATGGCAGCAAGTTGTTGCCCATCCATGATCCCTGCTGAAATGCTCATGGTCTTGCTATGGCACATGAGGCTGAATAATGCCTATTAATTACCATTTCCATCCTGGACTGGCTTGCTGTTGTAATTGCCTAGTTTACTCATGCCACAATCCATGCTGCGTCCAGCAGTTTCCAGAAGCCTAACAAGTACTTTTGGAATTCTTCGGCTAGGATTGGAAACAATGGCCTTCCTCTGCAGACTTTTCCTCTTGAAGAGTTGCAGCCTCTTTACGTGGAAGCTCCAGTTAGCTGATGTGAGTGAAAGCCATGGATAAATCCAACTTTCTTGGATTTGCGTAAAACAACAAACTGACCCATCTAATCTCCACTGGATGTGATTCAGAACAAACAGCACACAAAGGATTAACCTGTCAATGTGACTTACCCTGTGCATTTTTTTTTTTTACTAGAAAGGTAGAATCTGCTTTAGGTCTGTCTCTCTTTTCCAGGTGCATAGGCACAGAGAGCCGTTTACCTGGCATGATAGTGAGTTGCCTTACATTGGGAGAGTCATAGGGAACAGTCCTCTGATGGCATCTTCTGAGTGGAGTTCTCCAATCCACATATGGTTTAAAGAAGAGAATGCAGAAGAAGGGAGCCGAAAGGCTACAAGAAAGGAGACTCCACCTGAACATTAGGAAGAACTTCCTGACTGTGAGAGCTGTTCAGCAGTGGAACTCTCTGCCCCGGAGTATGGTGGAGGTTCCTTCTTTGGAGGCTTTTAAACAGAGGCTGGATGACCATCTATCAGGGGTGCTTTGAATGTGATTTTCCTGCTTCTTGTCAGGGGGTTGGACTGGATGGCCCACGAGGTCTCTTCCAACTCTATGATTCTGTGATCTATGATTCTATCCATCAACAAGTTCTTCTTGTCTTTTTACTGTCTGTGATGAGGAGAAATGCTTATGCATCTTTCTATCTGCAGTAACATGGCTGGACTTGTAATGTTCTCTGTTCGTTGTTATGGAAAGGGCATCGAGTGCTATCTCATTTTGGGAAGCAAACAGTTTGGGGATAATCCTTCCTACCAAGTTGAGGATATCCCACCAAGCATCTCCAAATTAGTTGATCATCCCACACTGTCATTTCTGTCTGTGTCTTTCTGTTTCAGTGTTACACTAGCAAAAATACAAATGTTTTAGAGATCCAGTTTGGGCTGCCCTTATGCTTTTGGTGAACTCCATCTTTGTGAAGGTTGGACAAGAGACTGTTTTGAAGGCAACTTTCAGAATCTCCCATCCAGCATGTTGCCTGAAAACATAACATAGAAACCTAGAGTTGGAAAAGGCCACAAGAGTAATCCAGTCCAACTCCATCCTGGGATGCAAGAACATCCAGTCAAAGTACTCCTGACAGATGGCTATTCAGCCTCTGCTTAAAAACCTCCAGAGAAGAAGTGTTTTCAGTTGAAGTTTTCCTGGACTTATTGCTGACTCTGGAGCCCCAGGTCTCGGCGGTGGCTAGGGGAGCTTTTGCACAATTAAACTTGTGCGCCAGCTGCGCCCGTACCTTGGGAAGTCAGACTTGGCCACAGTGGTCTTGTCACATCTTGAATAGACTACTGCAACATGCTCTATGTGGGTTGCCTTTGAAGACTGCTCGGAAGTTTTAGTCGTCCAATGGGCAGCAGCCAGGTTAATCACTGAAGCGGCATACAGGGAGCATACAACCCACCTGTTGAGTCAGCTCCATTGGCTGCTAGTCAGCTACAGAACACAATTCAAAGTGTGTTTTACCCTGGCTTTACCCTAAACAGCTTTGGTCCAGCTCACCTATCTGAATGTATCTCCCTTTATGAACCAGTTCAAGCACTAAGATCTGCCATGGCGGTCCCACTCTCGGTCCCACCCCCTTTGCAAGCTCAATTGGTGGGAACGAGACAGGGCCTTCTCAGTGGTAGCCCCTTGGCTGTGAAATTGCCATCCCAGTAAGATCAGATCAGCCCCTTCCCTCCTGGCATTTAGGAAACAAGTTAAAACTTGGCTATTCAAACAGGCATTTGGCGAGTGACGGAAATGCAATTTAACATCCTGTCATGACACAAATGAAGCAGCTGAGTTATGATTAAGGACTGGTGCAGCCTTGTGTTATTTGTGTATTGGATTTATCATGTTTAATACATTTAAAGGTTTTAAATTGTATTTTAGGTCTACTGTTTTAATGATTTTATATTAGGTTTTAATAGTTTGTAGAATTGAGGCATTGAATGTTTGCCTAGATGTATGATGTCCCCTGCAGGGTGAGAAGAGCAGGATATACATGAAGTAAATGAATAATAAACAAATAAATAAATATGCCCTTCACACTTCCATAGATGGTCTTGACCTTTTTTCTTCCACCTGAATGGCAGTGGAAGGAGCTTTCAAGACTTCTGATGGATCCCCACTCCCATTTTTTAAATACATTGTGCTGTAGTTAAGCCCAATTTATTTAATTAATTACTGTTTAGCCGGAAACAACCTGTATCTCAAATGAATGCTTCCCTCATGGATCTAACACACTCCCAATAAAGCCAAAGATAAAAATCTTCTCCTCAACCATTAAATCTGAGCTGTTAACATCAAGGGACCCTTTGATATTGGTGTTTCCATGATGTTTGCATGTATACTGGGGAATTATTTGCATCTTTACAAGATTGGCTATTTGTGGGATAATGACCCTCAAGTTGTCTTCAGCCTTGGATGAAGTGTGCTCAAGAGCAGACTGACATGAGCTGAAGAAGAGTCAATGGCCCTCGACTCCATCCAAAATGTTGTCATCATCTGCCCCCCCCCCCCGCCCCCGCCCCCATTTTCCGAAGCACTGCCTTTCATCCAAGGATAACTACTGTGATATAACTAAGACAGATTCCTTCCATGTTGGATCAGCAGCATAATTCAGTATGCTTCTCAGAGTTCAGATGCTCACAAAGCGAAGAGCAACTTAATTAGAAATACAAAGCACATAGTTGATCCCTATTACGAAAGTTCAACACATCAGTCATTAAAATAACAATGAAGGTATGACGAACAATCTAATAATTGTTTTTGGGAAAGGCACTGAGAGAGGAGAAAACAGAAAGGATGGATGCCTGATCTAGAAAGGCATGATCAAGTATCTCACTATCACTTTTACCTGCCTTTGAATGTCCAGAATATTGGCAGATTCTCATCATAAGACAGCAGGTTGTCAGTTGCTTGCTTCCTTCTCCTCCCAATCCCATGGGCTTACTGTGAAGGTAGAGGGAGTACGCATTGGGGATACAGAGAATGATGTGACATTTATGGAGGAAAAGTGGCATATGAAACCAAGTGAGCATCATGGGAGAGAGTAGAACTATGGAGGCTAGGTGACATTGAACTACAGTTGTCAAAAGTCCTATAGTTTCTAGTGGGAGGACTAGACCAAGACATTTTGTCTGGTGCCCTTTCCCACTTCATGTATAGCAGCCAACAGGTTAGTTAGTTGAATCTTTCTGCAATAGGGCAGGACAGTCGTTTCTCAGGCTTCATGAGCACCAAACAAGCCATGTGGAACACAATTCTATTTTCCAACACCTTGCTGCTTCAAACAAGAATCTTCCATCTGAGGCCAGTATCTGTGTAATGGTAGGACTGGGTCTGCTCAATGGTCAGCACAGGATCTTGTTGCCAAAATCTGTGATCAGCCCACTTCTGATTTGCTAGTGAATCTTGACCAATCTTCCCATGTGATACTGCCATCTTTCTCTATTCCTGTCGATATAAGGCAGTGGTTCTCAACCTTTTTTTGACCAGGGGCCACTTGACCAGGGACCACTCTCCAACATTAGTACCAAAAGGGTTACGAATTAGTTTTTGGTCAACTTTAGATTCGGTTATTTGGGGTGCTGCCACTGCCATTCCTTCAACCCCAGCACCCCCTCCCTCCTTCCCTCCCACCTCCACCTCGTGGCGAGGGGTCTGTGCACGCACGGGTGTGCATGGAGCACTGGAGGGAGGAACTGTGGCAGTGCAGCCCTTCTCTGTCTGGTGCAGGGAGCAGACCACACAGCCTGGGCACCTCCATCTCATGGGTGGAGCAGAGGGAGGAGCAGGACGTATAGTACACACGCTCTTCCAGACACCCCCCACTTCCAGGAACCACATGGAATGGCTTCACACAGGGGGAGGGAAGAGGAGAAGAAGCAGCAGTCAGGAGGCTTGTTGTCACTCCTTTCGTGGGTAGTCAGCCTCTCCCCTCCCAACACCCCCATTGCCTCAGCACTATAAGAGGATTTCGTGAGACCAGTTATTCTTGTTGCAACGATGTAATAATGGTGAGGCCATGGACCATATTTTAGTTCTTGGGGACCATTGGTGGTCCATGGACCACAGGCTGGGAACCAGTGATATAAGGAATATTAAAATAATATATCCTCCCACCTGGAGAGAGTAGCAAAGCTTAATTTGCCTTTGTTTTCAAATTCTCTTAAGGAATAGTCTACTTCCTGAGAGTGAGGAAAGCAGACATTTTTCTCTTTTTTCCAAAGAGAGCAAAATGCATACAGATAATTATAATTAGAGGCTCACAATAATGCTAAGAAATAGCTCAGCTGTTTCATATTACTAATCATAATGCTTGACATTTACATAGTGCTTTAGTGCTGAACAACACAGTGCTTTTCAAACAGATGTTTCCCAAATAGGCATTTCCCAGTTTATGGCAATATTGGGGGTGGTTGGGTGGAAGTACCTTTTTCAGGCGCTGTAATTTTACCTTGAGAACATCAGGTTCCAGGAATCCCATCCTTCTGAGGCCACAGTCCAGCTCTCTGGGATTGACCAAATGGCTGTGTCTCTTTCCTTATGCTTCCCATCGTGTGGTTTTATTTATTTGCTTACCTTACTTACTTCATTTTTACCCAGCCTTTCTCACACATCAAGGGGACTCAAGGTGGCTTACAACTCTGGCAAGAAATTTTTAAAAATGTTTTTTTAATGTCTTTTCACTCTCTTTTTTTTTTAAAAAAAAAAGTTTGAAATGTATTTCCTAAAACAGTAAGTGCTTTATGGTAACATATTCTGGTGTGCTTGGTCATAGCTGTTTAATAATAATAATAATAATAATAATAATAATAATACACTTAATTTATATTCCACTCTATCTCCCCGAGGAGGCTTAGAGCGGATTACAGTATACACATATATAGGCAAACATTCAATGCCTTGTACACAATAACAACAATGAGATACAATACAAACAAAAGCAAAGGTTTCCCTTTCCATCTCTGGCGTCTGGAGGTGATGCTCAACTCTGGCCATGGGAGGTGCTCTTGTTCCATTTTTCCATGCTGATGACCCTGTTGTCCTTAGACCCTCCTGGTTGCCTTTTGCCAGCACGGCTGCATGGGCACCTTTTACCTATTGGTGTACTCACCCTGCATATTTTTGAACTGCTAGGTTGGCAGAAGCTAGGGCTAACAGCTCACCCCGACCTTCCGGTCAGCAAGTTTTCTGCAGGTAGCAGTTTAACCCGCTATGCTACTGTGACTCCTGATCCCACCTACCACTAGCATTGAATCTGTCCCATGGACTGAAAAGAGGTTCTCCAACTTGCAGCAGAAAATATAATGGACAGATTGTCTGACTTGGTATAAGGCAAATTGTCATGTTTTTGGATAGTCAGATTTAGAGCATATAGTTAGCATGTGGTGAGTCCCAAGTGCAACCCCAAATATCTCCAGGTTATTATTTTTTAAGGAACTGATAAGGAGATGATCTATTGATCGCAGATACCATTTCTAATCAGCAGCATCAGTAAAAGAAAGAATGTAATTCTTCACGAAGTTTTGTCAGGACCTATGTCTAGAAAAAAACCTTTTTGGCTGCTGTGAGATTTTTCACATTCTAGAAAGTTGTTAAAAATATACATACACACAAAGAGAGAGACACACGTACACACCTCTGTGTGCAGATACCTACCACAAATGTACGAAAAGCAGTGTATACTGCACTGGGTTCCCTAAGAAAAATGTGGGTGGTTTTGAATGTGGAAAAAGTCTTGTAGAGACAAAAATCCTCAGATATGAAAAATCACCCTGAATGTCTAAAACCTCTTGTAATCTCACTCAGTGTGCAGAAAATATCTTACATTCCTGGTTTTTGTTTGTTTGTTTTGTTTTGCACGTGAGAATGAAATAATGGAACGTTTACACCCCTGCTAGTAACATTTCCATAGTTCTAGGCACACATCTCAGTTGCTATTCTCATATAATCCAGTGATAAGGAGGAGAAGGCTGGGGATAAGTCTCGGGCAAAATAATTAAAATGGGGGGGGGGGTTGATATTTCTCTTTGAAATTCTGCTTACACACTTCTGGGGACCCCTAACTAAGGGAAGCACCTTACAATGCATTCCATCCTACTGGAACCATGATATAGTTCCAGCACATTTTACACTCCAGGAGCTGGAGAATAATTATGTGTGGAAATCCAGATGTCAGTCTGTTCTGAGTCTGCAAGCAGTAGGATCTTGCTGGATTCTTTTTTTCAGATTGGCTCTTGAAAAATTCATTTAAAATGAAATTAGCTGCAGTGATGAAACCAAGATGCTGAAATGAGAAGCTTTGCCTGACATTTAAATGTGGTCATCTTAAGTGATAATGCCACAATGTGTTGAAAGGAAGATTCATTCCCTCAGGGGACATTTACTGTAGAAAATCACAATTATGTAAAGTTCTGATATGAAGAGCAACTTGTACTTTATTATTCCCTCCTTTGGTAGCTGTTGTTTCAGGATGGAAGATATTGGAGATGGTTGAACCTCAAGACTACAAACATTTATTTAACATTGAAGTCCTGAATTGTATGCAGTAGAGTCTCGCTTATCCAACATAAATGGGCCGGCAGAACATCGGATAAATCGAAAGGTCAGATAACATGGAGTCTCTTACTGTTACCCATCCAACACGGTGCTAGACACCTAGAATACTAACAACAGGGACTCAAAGGGTTAAGGCAAGGAAACGCCTCGGGGCTGGAGCAACCCAGCATGCCCGGATGCCCGGATGAGGAAAAGGAGTGTGGAAATCACAGAGGGAAGGAGGGAGGATGCTTCCGGTTTCGGTCCTGCCTCTTTTCCCCCTTTCCTACTTCCTCCTCCTCCTTGTCTTGCCTTTTTTACTTACTGGGGATGGAGCAAGAGTTGGGGAGCACTCCTTTAATTGAAAAGGAAATGATGGAGGAAAGGGGGCGTTGGATAAGAGCATCGGATAAGCCGTAATGTCAGATAAGCGAATGTCGGATAAGCGAGATTCTACTGTATGTCTCACTAAACTAGGCCCCTTCAACACAGTTGTATAAAATCCACATTGAACTGGATTATATGGCAGTGTGGACTCAGATAATCCAGTTCAAAACAGATATTGTGGATTAGCTGTCTTGATATTCTGGGTTATATGGCTGTGTAGAAGGGCCCTAGGTATGTTTCCTGTCTGACTAGAAGGGGGAAGTTCTTTCAGTCCTTGAACCAAGTTCAGTTTCAGGGACATTGTTGGGGGGCATGTTTCATGTGTGTGTGGGGGGGGGGCAAGGAAAATGGTTGTCACCAAATATATCAACATCATTTACCTTAAAGCTATTATAGCCAGTTACAAAGCCTAAAGTTCAAATTTTCATTTCAACTTTTAAACCCATACAAAATCTGGGGAACCACAAAACCACTAAAGTCATGGGAAAGATGATTTAGTGGGTTACAGAGGACCAAATTAGGACCCCAGAAGACGGCCAGATTGAACTATGCAGCCAGGAGTTCCCAACTCCTGTTATAGAGTTGTATGCCATAATGAAAATCTGATTTACAGTGCACAGGATCCAAGAGACCAGGATAGGAGTGCAGAATCCAATGCAGGGGTACAGTGTTCTGTAGCCCTTATTCTGATAGATCAGTGGTTCTCAACCTGTGGGTCCTCAGATGTTTTGGCCTACAACTGTCAGAAATCCCAGCCAGTTTACCAGTTGTTAGAATACCTGGGAGTTGAAGGCCAAAACATCTGGAGAGCCACAGGTTGAGAACCACTGTGATAGATGGTCACTTGCATTATTTGTTTTAAATAGCCTATCATGTTTTGGTAACTAACAAGAGTTGGCCTTTCTCAAGGGCTACACTAAAAATACAAAGATTTGGTGCCTCAAATACTAGCCCTAATTTCTGGGTATATTTGACTTGCTGAACCCAAGAATGGCAACAGTTTCCTCCTAATAGCTCTAGCTTTTGTGATACAAAACATATGGCATCCACCAGTCACAATTTGTTTACCCATAGAAAACCATGAAAGCCATACAATTTTCTCAATAAAGAAACTAAAAACTAAGCCATACAATTTTCTCGATAAAATAGTTAAGAGTAGAGACATCACACTGGTAACAAAGATCTGTATAGTTAAAGCAATGGTATTCCCTGTAGTAACCTATGGATGCAAGAGCTGGACCATAAGGAAGGCTGAGCAGAGGTAGATAGATGCTTTTGAATTATGGTGCTGGAAGAAAAATCTGAGAGTGCCTTAGACCACAAGAAAATCCAACCAGTCCATACTCCAGGAAATAAAGCCCGGCTGCTCATTGGAAGGAAGGATATTAGAGGCGAAGATGAAGTACTTTGGCCACAAAATGAGAAAAAAAGAAAAGCTTGGAGAAGACAATGATGCTGGGGGAAATGGAAGGAAAAAGGATGAGGGGCCGACCAAAGGCAAGATGGATGGATGGTATCCTTGAAGTGACTGGCTTGACTTTGAAGGAGCTGGGGGTTGCCACAGCTGACAGGGAGCTCTGGCGTGGGCTGGTCCAGGAGGTCACGAAGAGTTGGAAGTGACTGAACAAATAAACAACAACAATTTTCTGAATCAGTGCCCCAGGTAACCCTAGGAACAGGCTTAAAAAACAAAACAACAAGATTTTTTTTGTTGGGCTGTGATTCTATTTAATACATTAACAAGCACAACACAAAACCAGTTATGTACTCTAAAACTACATCTCACACTATTTCTACATAACATAGTGTTTATACATATTTTTACACTTACATTTCTGGAGTTGTATAGTACATTCACCAAAGAAATGGAGTATGAGGACCTTTGTTTCCTAATTTGCTTTGATTTGTCAAATGTGCACATCACAAGCAACTTTCCAACCCAAAGCACCCTCACCAGTCCCTGGGCCTCATCACATTGAGGTCTAACTTGCAGTAGATAGTGGGAGAGTTTACCATGGGTTGCGGTGAATCTGGCTTGAGCTGTGGGGAACCTTGAATTGTCCCTTACCTCATCCCACAGGAAGAAGTGTTGTTGCCTGGTTCCCCCCCATTCTCTATGGAACATAAGAAGTCTCTTGTGTTCTCACTGATGCCTCTTATGACAGTTTCATGTCACTTCATGCATGGAGCCCTGCTGGAAGTAGATATACATCGTGTGAAGGGATCCAGCGGTCTCCATGCCTGAAGTGAGGTGAAACTGTCATAGGATGGGCAATTTTGCCCGTGTGATGAAGTTGCCTGAACCCACCCTTGTTTTAAAAGGGGAGTATGATAAATGATATCAAAGCTTTCAAAATGAGTAAAAATGTTCCCACTCAGGTCCCTTTGGAACTCTCAACCTCTTCTTTCAGCCATGTTCTCAGCAAACAGAAGTGATGGTGCATCACTTCCTTATTGGAATATGTGGCCATTTTTGGTTTCTGGTATGCAGCCAAAGAAAGAAGCCCTCTATTGGAGAGGATTTCTGGGAGCCTACAAATCCCAGAAACCCCAGCCAGTTTGCCAGCTGTCAGGATTTCTGGGAGTTGAGGGACCCACAGCTTGAGAACCACTGGTTTAAATCAATCATGTCCAATCTTTGGTCCTCCGGGTGTTTCAGACTTCATCTCCCATAATTCCTTTCCATTGGAGAGCCTAGCTTTGGCATCTGGAATTTGGAGCTTCAAACAGCTGGAGGACCAATGGTTGGGCACCACTGGTATAGATGCCCCCACAATTGGCACAGCCGCCCCCCAATGCACAGTTGCTCATCTTTGATCTTGTGGGGCACTGCAGCCTCCTGTGAGTCCCCAAAACCATTTTTTGGTGCAGCATGAAAGGCTAGAAAAGAATAAAATCTGACTGTGAATGCCAGTGTAATATTATATTTAATTCAATAACATTCAACATTTCATAGGCAAAAATCAGGACTCATTTTAAGCCCCCCCCCCCTTTTCTTTCTTCATGCTGGCAATTGCTGCCCCCAAGCCCATCACATTTCTGAATATATTCTGTCACAAAAGATGCCTTTCTACATGGACTTTCATCTCAAAGGATACACTCTTATACACACATCTCTCTTGTACTTGCACTTCAAATGGCACCACAAAAATTCAGAGGCGTACAGAACCTGAAGTATAACTCCAAGCTCTAACATGTACCTGATAAAGAGGGTGGGTCAGGTCAGCTGAATGTGCAAAGGATGAATTCCTCAAGGATCCCTAGCCTTTTATGGGAACTTGTCTGATAGGGCCGATCAATTTCATTGAGGGGCCCTACAGAAACTTCCAAGAAGCCCCACCGTTTCTGAGAATATAGTAAGCAAACCACCACTCTTGCTTTATTGAAATCTCCAGGAAGGAATTAACAATGCCTTCGACTTCTTTTTTTATATACAAGAAACCAGGCTGGTGTGCATTGAGAGAGTTCAAGAGATCGTATTCTGAACAGAAATAAAAGAAACTACTGAATAGATACCCCTTGATGAGGAAACCACTTCTTCGTCTTTTTGGTTGCACAAAATAAAGAGTCTTGGGGCAAGGTGTATGTGGATAAAAGGACGGCATGGACCCATAATTAAAGCGCGTGTCATCAGACACAGACGAAAAGGATCAGCTTTAAGAATTGCCACTCATGACCTTGTCACTAGCATTCCTCTATTTTGGAGTACATCATCCCAGGTTATTGTACTTTTTGCCAGCTAGACTGTGGCATCCTTTTGAGGGCTGATTCACAGGAATAGGATAGTTCTTCTCTATGGAGAGAGGGCAGATGACCCTGTGCAAAGGTTTTGCTACCATGGGGTAGATTCAGCTCTCCGGCTTTTAACTGGAGGCTTCCAATGATGCTCACAGCTCATGGTGTAGAGCGATTTAAGGTTCAAAAAACTTTACTTACCTGATGCACTCACTGATGGGAAATTGCCTCTTCCAGTCAGTTCCATTTAGGATAAAGACGTCTGAAGAGTTTTGTGCAACCAGAGGGAGAAAAAATGGAATGGAAAGATTCTTTTTGATTAAGCCAGAGCTAAAACAGCCTGCAGAGAGTATTACAAATAGTCTTGACTCTGCCAAGAAAGCCTGTCTCTTTTTGTGTGAGGGTAGACACCTTCTCAGTGTTCCTTACGTTTCAGTAAACTAATCCATAGATACAGAGGGTCAACTATCTATTTATATATAAATGCGCTGTCCGTTTTGAGTGACATCATAACCCAAAATCCGCTAGACAAATTGTCGCCAAATTTGACCACAAGACACCTACTAACCCAAGGAGTGATCATCACTCACAAATTGATTTTGTCATTTGGGAGTTGTAGTTGCTGGGATTTATAGTTAACCTACAATCAAAGAGCATTCTGAACTCCACATTGAACCAAACTTGGCAACAGGACTCCCACAACCAACAGAAAACACTAAAAAGGTTTGGTAGGCATTGACCTTGAGTTTTGGAGTTGTAGTTCACCTGCATCCAGAGAGCACTGTGGACTCAAACAATGAAGGATCTAGACCAAACTTGGCACGAACACTCCATATGCCCAAATATGAACACTGGTGAAGTTTGTGGGAAATAGACCTTGACATTTGGGAGTTGTAGTTGCTGGGATTTATAGTTCACCTACAATCAAAAAGCATTCTGAAGCCCACCAACAATAGAACTGGGACAAACTTCCCACACACAATCCCCCATGATCAACAGAAAATACTGTTTTCTGGTGATCTTTGGTGACCCACCTGACACCCCCTCGCAACCTCGTCAGGGGTCCTGACCCCCAGGTTGAGAAATGCTGCCTTAAGGCCAGCCAGTCCAACTCCCTTCACCAGAGCAAGAAAACATAGTCAAAGCCCTCCTGAAAAAGAGCCATCCAGCCACCGATATAGATAGATATATATGATTCCCCCCCCTCTCTCTCACACACACACACATGTATATGAGAGATATAGTATCATAGATTTGAAAGGGACCCCTAAGGAAGGACAATGATATGTTGCATGTTCCAGAGTGGGCAACCAGAAATCTCTACATCAACACTGACAAAGAAAGAAATTGCATATATTAGAAACCAACACTTTCTCATTATGTTGTTTTCCAGATCACCAGACTGTTGCAGAAAGGTTAAAGGACATTTCAAAGTGAGATATCATATTCAAAAGCTTTGTATCTAAATTCAAACCCCACTATCTTGAAGAAACAGAACAAACTGTATCCCAACTCCCATCCACTCTAGTCACGATGTCTAATGATGAGGAATTCAGGAGTTGCAGTCCAGCATCTGAAGGGCCACATAAAATGACATGGAGGGCCTTGAGTCTGACACATGTGGGTTACACTGACAAGTAATACTAAGAAGAAGAAGCTGGGCAGATGCAGGAAATGCAGTGGATGTAGCATATCTGGATTTTAGGAAGGCCTTTGACAAGGAATGACCTTCTGGCTGTAGGGCCATGTTCTAGAAGCATTCTCTCCTGACGTTTCACCTGCATCTATGGCAAGCATCCTCAGAGGTTGTGAGGTTGTTAAATGTGGTCTAGGCAGAACTACGGTTAGCTGGATCTGTAATTGGTTAAGCGAAGGAACCCAAAGGGTGATTCTCCCCAATGTTTCCTCTTCATCGTAAAAAGAAGTGACAAATGGAGTGCCATAAGCAGGGTTCTGTCCTGGGCCTGGTTCTGTTCAACATCCTTATTAATGACTTAGATGAAGAGTTAGAAGGCATGATCATCAAGTTTGCAGATGACACCAAATTGGGAGGGAGAGCCAATACTCCAGCAGACAGGTGCAGAATTTAAAACCATCTTAACAGCTTTAGAGAGATAATGGGCCAAAACTAACAAAACAAAGTTCAACAGAAACAAATGCAAAATACTCCACTTAGGTAGAGAAAATTAAATGCAAAGATACAGGATGGGAGTCGATGCCTGGCTCAACAGCAGTACGTGTGAAAAAGATCTTGGAGTCCTCGTGGACAGGAAGGTGAAGATGAGGCAATAATTTAATGTGGCATCTGAAAAAGCTAATGGGATTTTGGCCTGCATGGATAGGAGTCTAGTGTCTCAATCCAGGGAAGTCATGCTACCCCTCGAATGTCTTGGTCAAACCATACCTGGAATCACACTGTGTCCAATTCTGGGCACCACAATTTAAGGGAGATGTTGATTCTAAGCTGGAATGTGTCCAGAGGTGGATAACTAAAATGATCAAGGGTCTGGAAAACAAACCCTAGGAGGAGTGGCTTAAAGAGCCAGGCATGTTTAGCCTGCAAAAAAGAAGGCTGAGAGGAGATATGATGAGGGCCATGTAGACATATGTTAGGGGAAGTCATAGGGTGGAGGGAGCAAGCTTGTTTTCTGCTGTCCTGGAGACTAGGATGTGGAACAATGGCTTCAAACTGCAGGAAAGGAGATTCCACCTGAGTATTCGGAAAAACTTCCTAACTGTGAGAGCAAGCTGTTCAGCAGTGGAACTCTCTGCCCCACAGTGTGGTAGAGGCTCCTTCTTTAGAGGCTTTGAAACAGAGGTTGGATGGCCATCTGTTGGGGGTACTTTGAATGCGATTTTCCTCCTTTTTGGCAGGGGATTGGACTGGAAGGCCCATGAGTTCTCTTCCAACTCTAGAATTCTATGATTCTAAGCGTTAAATATTCTTAATGCAATTCTTAGCCACGAGTCCACCAAAACATGGCTGATTCAAATCTTGACTGCATTTAACTCAGCAAAGTATACTCTCTAGATATGTTTTGAGTTTGCGACTATCTTTTCCAGATAGTTACCTGCAACCCATAGCTTTCTAAAGTATAGGATGCCAACCTGCAAGAAAAATCAACATATGAACTATACAAATATTTTCCATCAGGTGCTCTTCTGGCATGATGACATCAGCAGAATTTTGCAAGTTTAATTACATTCTTAATTATGGCTCAGTATTGAATTAGGGACCTATTATGCAAAGGATAATTGAAACCCTGCTGAGACCACCGTCTGCTAACATCTAATTGCATCCCACCATATATTTTCTTTTTACTTTTTGCCTAAACCTTAAATAATTAAGCTTAACTGCCCCCTTCTCCCAAGCAAATTCTCTAGTATGTTACTTAGGATGGTTTTAATTAATTGACAAGAGAAATATAATTAGGGACTAAGACGGCAGACTAAATATTCTGAAATCACTGGGAAATGAATTGCATTTTGGGAAATAATTAATGGTTTCCAAAGTTGCAGTTATGTTGTAGCAATGTGGGTATGGGGTATGGTGCTTAGTGCTCATATGAGAGAGAGAGAGAGAGAGAGAGAGAGAGAGAGAGAGAGAGAGAGAGAGAGAGAGAGATTTGGTGCAGCCAAATGGAAAAGACATTGAAAGCAACACAAAGCTGGGATGGATTCTACCTCTCATCAGGCCCAGGCAAAATGGCCAATTGACAGAGATGACTAAGAGGCAATAGAACCTTCAGAATGCAGAGTATAGATTGTCGAGAATTCATTTTCCTTTGGGGATATGTGTATTTGTTTGTGTCACGGTATGTCTGTACCACAAAGCCTGTTGCTCGGTGAAGTGGCTCCTTTTGTGATGTCACTGGGAAAGAAAGGTGACCTGTGTATGAGAGAAAGGGAGGAAGGAGGGGAAAAGCCGCAAAGAGAACCAAGTTCCTGTGGAGACATTGTGAGGTTGGCCCTTTCAGAGCTGGAGAAGGGAGAAAGAGGAGGGGAAAGAAAAGAAGGAAAGAAAGAGAAAAAGTAGGGAAGGAAGGAATGGAGGGAAAGAAAGAAGAGGAAAGGAGAGAATGAAGAGAAAGTAAAGGGAGAATGGCACGAGGGAAGGAAAAGAAAGAAAGAAAGAAAGAAAGAAAGAAAGAAAGAAAGAAAGAAAGGTGGAAAGTACTGATCCCTGCGGGACCCCACAAGTCAATGGTTGTGAGCATGAGCAGGTGTCCTCCAGTAACACCTTCTGAGAGTGACACTCAAGGAAGGACCGGAGCCACTGCAAAACAGTACCTCCAAGTCCCATGTCCCTGAGGCGTCCCAGAAGGATACTGTGGTCAACGGTATCGAAGGCCCCTGAGAGGTCCAGCAGAACCAACAGGGACATACTCCCCCTGTCTAGTTCCTGGCGTAGATCATCTACTAAGGCTACCAAGGCTGTTTCAGTACCATGTCCCGGCCTAAAGCCAGACTGTGCCAGATCTAGATAATCAGTGTCTACCAAGAATCCCTGGAGCTGCAAGGCCACCACACGTTCCAGGACTTTGCCCAAAACTGATAGGTGGCATATGTTCTGTATCTCAAAAATGAGAGTTGATAGGGGAAAACTGGTACCATTTTTGGAATCAGCAGGTCAACTATACCCAGTAACAGCTTTAACATTGGAGACACCAAAATGTGTGTTGGGCAGTGCCAGTTCTGCCTCAGCAGGTTAAACCGCTAGCTGTTGTGGACTTCTCCTCTGATTTGAGGGAGAAGAAAGACAGGTGGATGAAGAAGCAGCACTTGGGGATTTGGGGCTAAGTGGTGAGGAAGAAGAAGAGGTGGCAAATATATCACAAATCCCCATGTTTCAGGAACATTGAAGGGAGAAAGAAGTCAGAAGGAGATCAGCTAGGCAAGCAGGGAAAACACTGAGTAATCAGACCATGCCCTAGAGACAGCTATGCTGGGAGCTCATGCTATAAATCAGCAGCAAAGTCAGGGGCCCAGTACTGACAGCAACTGACCTACTTCAGGAGAGTTCCCGTTCCAAGCACTGTGTCTCTATTCCAGCGTTGGTCCTTGCTGAAGGCTCTTGACTGTTGACGTTTGTTTCTCCAACCTGTAAGCTTGCTATCAAAGACTCTAGTTTCTATCTGATGTGAAGACTTTTGTTTTATGTTTGCTTAAAGACTGTGCATTGCCATCGGGACTGTACTTTTTGTTTCACTCATTGCATTATCTTTATTTTGCCTGAAGCAAAGCCTTTTTATTTACTTTCATATGTGCCTAAGACTGTTTCTGGTGTAAAACTGGACACTAGCTGCAGGAAAGCTGCTGACCGGAAGGTTAGCAGTTCGAAGCCATGAGTTGGGGTGAGCTCCCAACTATCAAGGAGGGGTTGGTTGATTGGTTTGTGTTGATCATTAACGCATCGTTGGAGCAAGGGATTTTTCCATCTAATTTGAAATAGGCTGTGGTTCGCCCACTCCTTAAAAAGTCGTCCCTTGACTCTACGGTGCTGAACAATTACAAACCGATCTCCAACCTTCCTTTCTTGGGTAAGGTGCTGGAGCGGGTGGTCACCCTCCAGCTCCAGGGCTTCCTGGATGACATCAATTACCTAGATCGGGCACAGTCTGGTTTCAGGCCTGGTCATGGCACCGAGACAGCCTTAGTCGCCTTGGTGGATGACCTCCGTAGAGGACTGAATAGGGGGAGTGTGACCCTGCTGGTTCTCTTGGACATCTCAGCAGCTTTCGATACCATCGATCATGGTATCCTTCTGGGTCGCCTCTCTGGGATGGGTCTCGGGGGCACAGTTCTGTCGTGGCTCCAGTCCTTCCTGGAGGGACGAACCCAGATGGTGAAGCTTGGGGATGCCTGCTCAGACCCCTGGCCTTTGACCTGTGGGGTCCCGCAAGGCTCTATTTTATCTCCCATGCTTTTTAACATCTACATGAAACCGCTGGGAGAGGTCATCCGGAGTTTTGGAGTTGGGTGACATCTCTATGCAGATGACGCACAACTCTACTACTCTTTTCCACCTAATTCCAAGGAGGCCTCTCAGGTGCTAGACGAGTGCCTGGCCGCTGTGTCCATCTGGATGAGGACGAACAAGCTGAAGATGAATCCCGACAAGACAGAGGTCCTCCTGGTCGATCGTAAACCAGATCGGGGTACAGGGTGGCAACCCGTGTTGGGCGGGGTTACACTCCCCCTGAAGCCACAGGTCCACAGCTTGGGAGTCCTCCTGGACTCATCGCTCACGCTTGAGGCTCAGGCGTCGGCAGTGGCCGGGAGGGCTTTTGCACAACTGAGACTTGTGCGCCAGCTGCGCCCGTACCTCGCTAAGGCTGATCTGGCCGGGGTGGTCCATGCCTTAGCCACCTCTAGACTGGATTACTGCAATGCGCTCTACGTGGGGCTGCCCTTGAAAACGGCTCGGAAATTCCAGCTGGTCCAACGGGCAGCAGCCAGGATGTTAACTGGGGCCCATTACAGAGAGAGGTCAACCCTCCTGTTTAAGGAGCTCCACTGGCTGCCGTTTATTTTCCGAGCCCAATTTAAGGTGCAGGTGCTTACCTACAAAGCCCTGAACGGTTTGGGACCACCCTACCTGTGTGACCGCATCGCTGTCTACGAACACACACGCTCACTCCGGTCATCAGGAGAAGCCCTGCTCGTGATTCCGCCCGCGTCACAGGCGCGTTTGGTGGGGACGCGAGACAGGGTCTTCTCTGTGGTGGCCCCCGCCTCTGGAATGCCCTCCCGAAAGATCTCAGACAAGCCCCTACTTTGGCGGTTTTCAGAAAGAATCTGAAAACCTGGCTGTTCCAACGTGCCTTTTCAGATTAGGAACCCCACTACCAAATCCCAGAAGCACTTTAGTAGAACCAAGATCACCGCTCACTCCACACTGCACTTATATTTTAATCCCATATCCCTCCGACACTTCAGCACTTTTTAATCCTGTACCCCTACTCCGGCCGGCTCAGTTTTTAATAATGTCTTGTTGTATTGCTATTGTTTATTGTTTTCTGCTTAACTGTTTTATTTGCTATGTACTGTATTGTTGTATTGTGTTGGGCTCCGGCCTGTTGTAAGCCGCATCGAATCCCTTGGGAGATGCTAGCGGGGTACAAATAAAGTAATAATAATAATAATAATCATAATCATAATAATAATATCAGCTTTAGCTTCTGCCAACCTAGCAGTTGAAAGCATGCAATGCAAGAAGATCAATAGGTACCACCTTGGTGGGAAGCAAAAGAGTACCCCATGCTGATATGCAGACATGCCGGCAACACAATCAGAGATGTCAGTGGACAACAGGCTCATTGGCATGTAAAAATGGAACGAGAGCACCTCCCCATGGCCAGAGTTGAGCATCACCTCCAGGTGCTGGAGATGGAAAATAAAGGGAAGGCCTTTACCTTTGTCTGTGCTGCATTGAATGTTTTCGTCATATGTGTATTGCAATCCGCTCTGAGTCCCTCCGGGGAGATAAAGCAGAATATAAATAAAGTGTGCTATTATTTTAGAGACGGGGTTCAGCATTTTGGAGAGCTCTTTTAAAGTCTGCCTAAACTGCAGAGTAGATTCACAGATTTGGAAGCCAACAGCAACCTCTGTACCTATCTTCTGAAAAACAGGAGAACCCGGGTTGAAATTTTGCAAAGCAGGTGCTCAAGATGTGAATATGAACCCATCCATTAATGCAGTTGAATACTAGAGGACAGCTAATCTACTGACCTTGTTGCTTCTGAATTATCTGATGAGGAAGCTAGAGGCCAGAAGCACACCAATATTGATATCTCCCCCTAACATTTTTATAAAGAGATGGGGACACAAACATAGAGATGGAAGAGACCAGAAGGGCCATCCAGTTGAACCTCCTTCTACTATGCAGGAATACACAATCAAAACAATCCTGAAAGATGGCCATCCTGTTTCTGTTTCTAACAACCAGAGAAGGAGACTCCACCACACACCCAAGCAGCAGCATGTTCCACTGTTTAATAGTATAACATGTTTGTGTTTTAAAGATATAACATTTTTGCATTTTCCCTTATTGTGAGCCTGCTTGATCCATGCTTTATGGAGAAAGGGAGGAAATAAATCCAACGAATAAATTAAAAAAAAAAGATAAAATAGAAGAACATGAAGACACCAGGCAAAGAGAGCCTGTAGACCTTCTCTTTGAAAAGTGGTTCCTTCTCCATACTCTGTAACGCTTGATGTTCTGAGGTTCTGTACATTTCTAAGCCAAAGCTAAAGGTTGCACTTCAGCTGCTTGAACATCTTTTGTACAAGTGGAGTATGTTTTATAAGGTGAACAGAGGCAGACCATGGCTATGATTCACTCACAGTGATCTTAACATGTAGCATGTATAAGTGAGGGGGGGGGGGGCAGGCAGACAGCCATTTATGGTTACCAGATAATATCTACCTGTTTCAGAGAACTGTGCTTGTTCTTACTTTTTCATCTTACTTTTTTCTCTCACATAAAACCAATAATACAAGTTAAAACTTTAAAACATGCAAGCACTAAAACAGAAACCCTTGAAGCCAATTAAAAACCTATTCATAACCTGTTCAGAGAGGACATGTGTCAATGCAGAACAGGTTTTAAATTTCATAAAAGGAGTGGGCCTAATAGTAGCTTTGCAACTCAGTTTCCCCTGCAACACCATTGCATCTCTTCCATCCTCAGTGCTCATCCTAGTGAGCCTCTGATCATTTGGACAGAACAAATACCCTTTAGTGCAGGTGGCAATGAAATCCTTCGTGGCTAAGCCCCTGCGTGGACAAAGGAACCAATGGGGAATCCAACAGCAGGGATGGAGATGAAAGCGGCTGCGGCTTGGGCTTTGCTCTCCGATCCCTTCTTGCTCCGGAGCCTCTGCATTCCAGACCTCCGCCCCACTAGTTTCCAGCCTGATTTTGGTGGGTGGCTTTGCTGGGAAGACATTCATGGTTGAAGCTTAGCAAATCGCCTATAATCACTTTTTAGCATTAGATTCTTTTTAAAAAGAAGCTTGGCCTCTTTGCAAAGATTTTTTTTACACAAAGGTCCTGAGAACGGTCTACTTAAAAAAAAACGTTGTGAGATTATCTTGACTGTTCTCCCTACCCCAATACCTTATTTAAATATTTTGTGTCCTCGGTCGATGAGCCTTTGTTGGCTATTAGTGGACTTTTCATTTCAGCGTCTAAAATCTTTTGTTTCAAAGTGAACCATCTGATGTCCCTTTGATTGTTAGTTACTTCAGTGTTTTGTCATTTCCTGACTCCTGTACCTACCCTACCTCAGTGCCTATGACCAAGGCATTTCCTGAAGTGCCATAATATTCTCAGGATGAACCCCTTATTTCAGAGCTTGGGAAAGTGACCAGACCCAGTGTCCCAGCTGCCTGGGAAATTTTGGGAATGGAAATCCAGCTGCTTATTTACGTTTTTTTTAAATCTCTGTTAAGTTATTGTAACTTTATCCGGTTCTCTCTGTAACAGTTGAGGTATTATCTCCCAATGAACACTTCACTTCATGAATACTGTCTACCCTTCCCAACAAAGTTCAGTTTAAAGCCCTCCTCTTCAAATTTTGGGACTCTTAGCAAAACCCTCCTGCCAGTTTGGGGAGATCATCCAACGTTTTGGAGTTTGATGCCATCTGTATGCAGATGGCATCCAACTCTATCATCCCTTTCCACCTGTTGGTAAGCAGACTGTTCAGGACCTGTACTGCTGCTTGGCAGCTGTGACAGTCTAGATGAAGGCAAACAAATTGAAATTGTATCCAGACAAGATGGAGGTACTCCTGGTCAGTCGAAAGGCCGAACAGGATATAGGGTTACAGCCTGGGCTGGATGGGGTTACACTTCCCCCAAAAACACAGGATCACAGCTTAGGAGTTCTCCTGGACTCATAGCTGAGCCTGGAACCCCAGATCTTGACAGTGGCCAGCAGAGCTTTTGCACAATTAAAAATTGTGCACCAGCTGTGCCCGTACTTTGGGAAGTCTGACTTGGCCACGGTGGTCCATGATCTTGTTGTGTCTCAAATAGACTACTGCAATGTGTTCTGTGTGAGGCTGCCTCTGATGACTTCTGAGAAGCTTCAAGTAGTCCAACGGGCGGCAGCCAGATTTCTAACTGGAGCAGCGTACAGGGAGCAAACAACCCCCCTGTTATGCCAGCTCCACTGGCTGCCAGTCTGCTACCAAGCACAATTCAAAGTACTGGCTTTGGCTTATAAAGCCCTAAACCAGTGGTTCTCAACCTGTGGGTCCCCAGATGTTTTGGCCTTCAACTCTCAGAAATCCCAACAGCTGGTAAACTGGCTGGGATTTCTGGAAGTTGTTGGCCAAAACACCTGGGGGACCCACAGGTTGAGAACGACTGCCTTAAATGGTTCTGGTCCAACTTATCTGTCTGAATGTATCTTCCTTTATGAGCCAACTAGAACTTTAAGATCAGCTGGAGAGGCCCTGCTCTCAGTCCCACCCACTTTGCAAGTGCAACTGCTGGGGACAAGAGACAGGGGTTTCTCAGTGGCGGCCCCTCGGCTGTGGAACTCCTTCCCCAGTGACATCAGATTGGCTCCATCCCTCCTGGTTTTCATGAAAAAGGTAAAGATCTGGCTTTGCACACAGACATTCGGAGAGTAATACAACATGGAATCCGACCTCAATGTAGCAGCTTGAATAAAAACTACAGGAAATTCAAGGAGTATGGAAATTAAGACGCAGTACTTTGTACGCTGTCATCTGTTTTTAATCTGTTTTATTGTATATATGTCTTAACTGCCATAAATTGATTTGTTTTTTATTGTGTGTGTTATGCGGTATTGAATTTTTGCCATGATCTGTGAGCCGCTCTGAGTCCCCTTTGGGATGAAAAAGGCAGGGTATAAATATAGCAAGCTAATTAATTAATAAATTAATAATTTCTTAGAGGTTCAACCCATTCCTTGTCAGCAGTCCAACTTCATGAAACTGTAGATCGTGGTCCAAGATACCAAATCTTTCTCAACCCCACTATCTGCAAAACAGTTATGCACTTCCATTATTTTTTTCTCCCTTCCTGGGAGATGTCCTTAAACTAGGAGGAGAAATGAAATAATCCCTTGTGATATCCTGAAGTTTACACCTTGCACCAAGGCTACAAATCGCTGGTTCTCATGGGAACGAAAAGGAAGGGATAATGGCTTGGTGCACAAAGTCTGAAAATTAAAGGACCCCCTGTTTCAGGGATAGCTATGAGGACCTTGGATAGGTCCTCCAGAGTTCACACTAAAATGGGGAGTTGATTCCAAAAAGCACTGACACAGAATTCTGTAGGCTCTGCTGTCCAGACTTCTAAACAATTAGAGCAACAATATTCTTGATGTTCGGAAAATCGTAGATCTGCCGCTCGAGATTAAAAACTCAGACAGTAAAGAAAGTCTTGAAACTGCCACGCTGCTTCCTCCTACAGAGTGCTGAGCACACTCTTTAACGATAATGTCTGTTTCTGTAGCATCGGCCTTGACCATTATCATGAGTACTTCATTATCTTCTGTGAAGGACTAACTAAAGGCAGTTTATATCATTATCTTTTGTTCTCATTTTATTGGAGATATATATATATATATATATATATATATATATTCCAAACAAATGAAAGAAGAGGGAGTTAAGGAAGAATAAGACCAAGGCAAAGGAGAAATACAAAAGGAATAGTTGTGGACAAAGTATATACATTAAGTGGGTTGCTGTAAATTTTTTGGACTGTATGCCCATGTTTCAGAAGCATTTATTTATTTATTTATACGCTTGTATACCGCTAATATCTCAGCCTAAGTCGGTGACTCATTGCGGTTTACAACAATTAAAAAACAGTATTCAATTTAAAACATAAAACACATATACAATACAAATTATTGGGCCACCAATAATAATCCCATGCATCTCGTAACTAAAATCACAATCCAAAATTCGTCGTCCATGATTACCAGTCCTTTAGTCATCAAAATTCGTTGCAACGGATTAACCGAATGCTTGTTTAAACATCCATGTCTTCAATCTCTTCCGAAACACCATCAGCGTGGAGGCTGATCGTACCTCTATAGGGAGGGTGTTCCAAAGCCGAGGGGCCACCACAGAAAAGGCCCTGTCTCTCGTTCCAGCCAGCCGCACTTGTGAAGCCGGCGGGATAGAGAGCAGGGACTCTCCAGAAGATCTTAGGGTCCTGGTGGGCTGATAGGCTGAGATACTTTCGGATAGATAAGTTGGGCCAGAACCATTTAGGGCTTTAAAGGCCAACGCCAGCACTTTGAATTGGGCCCGGTAGCATATCGGCAGCCAGTGGAGCTGGTGCAGCAAAGGAGTTGTGTGCTCCCTGCGCCCCGCTCCTGTTAGTATCATGGCTGCCGCCCATTGGACTAATTGGAGCTTCCAGGCTGTCTTCAAAGGCAACCCCACGTAGAGAGCGTTGCAGTAGTCAAGGCGGGATGTAACCAGAGCGTGGACTACCGTGGCTAAGTCAGACTTCCCAAGGTACGGTCGCAGTTGGCGCACAAGTTTTAACTGTGCGAATGCTCCCCTGGTCACCGCCGAAACCTGGGGTTCCAGGCTCAGCGATGAGTCCAGGATCACACCCAAATTCTCTCCTGATGTTTCACCTGCATCTGTGGCAGGCATCCTCAGAGGTTGTGAGGTCTCTTGGAAACTTTCCATAGTTTCCTAGTTTTCCTAGTTTCCAACAGACCTCACAACCTCTGAGGATGCCTGCCACAGATGCAGGTGAAACATCAGGAGAGAATGCTTCTGAAACAGTGATTCTGGCCATGAAAGCCTTAGACAATATATACATTAATTTAACTGAGCATGATCTAAATCCTTATTGTATTATTATTATTATTATGTTTATGTTTATTTATACCCTTCTTTTTCTCTTCACAAAGAGACTCAAAGTGGCTACAAAAAGACTCAGTGTGGCCCCATCTACAGTGAGCATTTAATGCAGTTTCAAATTGCATTATATGGCAGTGCAGCTGGGGCCTAGAGTAAATCCCACCTCCAAATAGGATCAAGCCACACTGAAACCCATAGCATGTCACATCTACTTGTGGCAAAATACCATGGGGCATTTTTGTCCCAACATATTACATTGACTGGAACAAAAAAGTACCTCAACTGCAAAAAACAATATGTTTAGTCATTTAAAAAGAAAGAAAAACAACACCTCTATCAGGGAGATAGTTAACGAGAAATTGCTTATAACAATATTGGTGACGATGACTAGAATTCCGAAGTTGTCAAGAAGTGATTGGACATTTTCGCCCAGTGCAGGCATGTGAGATTCTAGAGACAGAGTTGCATATGTAGTGCCATTACATATGTAAATGTACATGTGCAGGGATGTGCGTGCAATGCCCATTTGATTGCATATTTGACTGTGCATTCACTTTCACCACAATGAAATTCCCAGGACCAGATCAACTACATCCAAAAGTATTGAAGAAGTTATTTCAGAGCCACTGGCAGTCATCTTGGAGAGTTCTTGGAGAGCGGGACAAGTTCCAGCAGATTGGAGGAGGACTAATGTGGTCCTGATCTTCAACAAGGGAAAATAAATGACCCAAACATTTACCATCCAGTCAGCCTCACGTTGATTCTGGAAAAGATTGTTAAGGAAGTGGTCTGCAAACACTTAGAAAGGAATGCCATCATTGCTAATAGGCTACATGGATTTAGCAAAAACAAATCATGCTAGACTAATCTGATCTCTTTTTTCGATAGAGTTACAAGCTGGGTAGATGAAGGGAACATTGTGAATGGAGTGTATCTCAATTTCAGGAAGGACTTCTACAAGGGCCTCCATGACCCTCTGGCAAACAAACTAGTCCAATGTGGGGTAGGCAAAGCTATGGTTAGGTGGCTGTGTAATTGGTTAAGCAAATGAACCTAAAGGATGATTCTCCCCAATGCTTCCTCTTCATCCTGGAAAGATGTGACAAGTGTAGTGCCATAAGCAGGTTTCCGTCTTGGGCCTGGTTCTATTCAACATCTTTATTAATGACTTAGGTGAAGGGTTAGAAAGCATGATCACCAAGTTTGCAGAAGACACCAGATGGCAAGGACAGCTAATACTTCAGAAGACAGGAGCAGAATTCAAAACAATCTGAACAAATTAGAGAGATGATTGGTCAAAACTAACAAAATGAAGTTCAGCAGGGACAAATGCAAGTCACCCTCCTCTGGACAATATGTCCAGAGGAGAGTGACTAAAATGATCAAGGTTCTGGAGAACAAGCCCTATGAGGAGCAGCTTAAAGAGCTGGGCATGTTCAGCCTGCAGAAGAGAAGACTGAGAGGAGACATGATGGCCATATATAATATGTGAGGGGAAGTCATAGGGAGGAGGGAGCAAGCTTGTTTTCTGCTGCCCTGGAGACTAGGACACAGAACAATGGCTTCAAACTACAGGAAATGAGATTTCACCTGAATATTAGGAAGAACTTACTAACTGTGAGAGCTGTTCAGCAGTGGAACTCTCTGCCCCAGAGTGTGGTAGAGGCTCCTTCTTTGGAGGCTTGTAAACAGAGGCTGGATGGCCATCTGTCGGAGGTACTTTGAATGCGATTGTCCTGCTTCTTGGCAGGGGATTGGACTGGATGGCCCACAAGGTCTCTTCCAACTTTAGGATGCTATGATTCTATGATTGCCATGAATACAGAGGTTGTGTTGCACAATCAATGTGTGACTCTGCCGGCACTGATTTATGCTATGCAATTCCAATGGAGGATCTCATCCCTTGATGTTGATTTTATTCTGGACAGGCCAAAAGAAGGACTTCTTCACACAGTGCATGGTGAAGGAACTGAATGTACCACTGCATAATGTGAAAATGAACACAAGCTGAGGTAGCTTTCAAAGAGGATTAAAGACACTCATGGAGGATTTAGTCTAAACAGGGGTGGAAAAACAAGATCTCGATGCACTGCCTTCCAGTTGCAGAGGCAGTATAGTTCTCAGTGCCTTCTGCTTCTAGCATTAGCTGGAACAGTGTGCCGTTTGAGTCCGGATGCTGAGTAGCACACCTGATCCCAGCAGTCATGTAAACACAACGCTGAATAATCACCCTAGCAATGCAATTCAAGAAATTAGAGTTGGTTCCGGAGATGATATCACAAGGCCATCTCAGAATGGAAACAGCTGTTACTTGAAATGAATAAACAGCTTTGGTTCTTTAGTAGCTTTTTTGAAGCCCATGAAAAAATGTCTCTGAAGGTTTGCCCTTTTTCCAAGGGAAAGGCTTCAAAAAAAATTAGCTACACTTCTGTCTTGCCTTTCGTCTAAAGAATTCTGGACAAAGTGGATGGCTCTCTTCCTCCCTCATTTATTTTCCTGACTACCATATACGAGTGCATATACTCATGTAAGAAGGTAGCTTCATGTATCAGTCGAGGGCAGACTTTGGGAACAAAATTATGAATTTTGCCCCAAATGTCAACCCATGAATATGTCGAGCATCATATTCTAGATATCATTGCCACTTCAGGGAGCCAGCTGTCCCTAGCCATGGCTGCTATTTTAAATGTTATTTATTAATACTTAAGTTATTTTAAATTGTACTAAAAGATAATTGTTTATTGTTATTGTTGTTTATTATTCACTGTTAATATATTTTTTATATTTGTTGCTTGCTGTAAGCCGCTCTGAGTCCTCTTTGGGGAGAGGGGGCGGAGTATAAATAATAATGATGATAATAATAATAATACATTATTATTATTTTACTGACACAAAACCACAGTATGTCACAGCAAACGAGATCTATATGCTGGATTTCATATCACAAAATCACAAGTCAAACACTTCCCAAGCGTCTAGGACTGTGTGATGTATTTTCGAATGATGCGTGCAGATCCAGGTAAGGTGGCCTTTTACAGTTGACAGATCATGATTTTGTCAATGTTTATTGTTTCTAAATGCCAGCTGAAATCTTTTGGCACGGCACCCAGTGCGCCAATGACCACTGGGACCACCTGCACTGGTTTATGCCAGAGCCTTTGCAGTTTGATTTGAGGTTCTGATAACAGTTGAGTTTTTCCTGTTATTTTTCCCCAATTTGACTGTATGGCGACATCAATAATCCAAACTTTTTTCTTTGCCACAATCATGACATCTGGTGTATTGTCTTCCAAAACTTTGTCAATCTGGATTTGAAAGTTCCACAGTATTCATTTTCCACTACCTTTGCAGGTTTATGATCCCACCAATTCTTTACTGCTGGCAGGTGGTACTTCTGACATAAGTTCCAGTGAATCATTTGGGTCACAGTGTTGTGCATCTGTTTGTAGTCTGTGCGATTTTCTCGCAACAGCTGAGGATATGATCAATGGTTTCATCAGCTTCCTTGCACAGTCTGCATTTTGGGTCATCAGCTGATTTTTCAATCCTGGCCTTAATGGCATTTGTTCTGATGGCTTGCTCCTGCGCTGCAAGAATCAGGCCTTCTGTCTCCTTCTTCAGGGTTCCATTCATGAGCCAGGTCTTCTCCTTATCAACTTTTCCTTCAATTTTGTTATTATTAATAAATATTATTATTATTATTATTATTATTATATTTTCTAACTATTATAAATATTATAATATTATATATATATATATTATATATATATTATTATATAAATTATTATTGCTATTGTTGTTGTTGTTGTTATTATTATTATTATCATTATATTCAGAGGCATTTCCACAGGAATTGTTTCTGATTTTAGCCATCCAAACATTTTCTTTCTCTAAAAAAGGAGATTGATAGAAAAATAACAAGCAACACAAGAAGTCACTATGTCAATGCAGAAATAGGTTTTTAAAAAAGTTAACTTCCCAAACTCTTAGTTAAACCAAGTCGCAAGAGTAAAGTCATGTTAGTGGCTGGTGGTGGCTTAGCAAAGCAAGGCCTGTATTTTTGAAAAAAAAACCTTCAGAACAACTTGCCCTGTTTGCTTCTGTGCCTGCAAAAGAGGGATGCGTGACAAAACCCAGTACTGTCCCTCAGAGCAGCTGTCCACCCTTAGCTGGGGTTTTCTGAGCCTCTGTTCTTTCACGTCTCTGTACAGACAAAATGAATGTCAGACATGGCATACCGTCCAATATTTCACCGATGGAAATAAGGCGGCTCTTGTATCCCTGTGACATCCCTTATTCTTTGCACACCAAGGCTTGCAGCCGGAGCCTAGTGCGCCTCATTTGACGTCGCTGACGACTAGAGATGGAGGGGCAATTCTCAGCCTTGAAGTAATTGGGTATCTCTGAATCCCACCTGCCATCCTGCCCCAATCCTTGTTCCTGCCAGGTTGCAAAACTTGAGTCTATTTACGTTTCGGAATGGAAATCTATAGGCATTTCTCTTACGCGTTTTCTGACGTCTTTAACCATTATTCTCATGCCAATACTAAAATATGCAAAAGATGCTCAAAGATGAATCACACAAAGGAAAAAAAGGCAAAGTAAGGAGTAGAAATATGGAGCCCCCAGTGGTGCAGTGGGTTAAAACACTGAGCTGCTGAACTCATTGACCGAAAGGTCACAGGTTCGAATCCATGGAGCGGCGTGAGCTCTCACTGTGAGCCCCAGCTTCTGCCAATCTAGCAGTTCAAAAACATGCAAATGTGAGTAGAACAATAGGTACTGCTCCAGCGGGAAGGTAACGGCACTCCATGCGGTCATGCCGACCGCATGACCTTGGAAGCGTCTATGGACAACGCCGGCTCTTCGGCTTAGAAATGGAGATGAGCACACCCCCTCGGAGTCAGAAACAACTGGACTTAATGTTGGGGAAAACCGTATCTTTACCTAAGGAGTAGAAGGGGATAAGGATTATGGAGCTTTGATTAGTAGATTAAAATCATATAAATTTCTACTATATCACTGAGGAAGGGAAAGGGGATTGAGGGGTAGGGGTTATAATTATTACATCTATATCTTCAACTCAAGTATTATTTTGCACATCATCTAGAGTTTTAAATGCTCAAAACGTTCTCTATAACAAAGCAGGAGATCCTCTTGCCGGACGATGCCAAGACTAGTACTCATAATTTCTCATACTGGGCTGCAGTGAGTTTTCTGGGCTGTCTGGCCATGTTCCAGAAGCATTCTCTCCTGACGTTTCACCCACATCTATGGCAGGCATCCTCAGCGGATGTGAGGTCTGTTGGAAACTAGACAAGTGGGCTTTATATACCTGTGGAATAATGTCCAGGGTGGGAGAAAGAACTCTTGTCTGTTGGAGGCAAGTGTGAATGTTGCAGTTGGCCACCTTGATTAGCATTGAATGGTCTTGCAGCTTCAAAGCCTGGCTGCGTCCTGCCTGGGGGAATCCTTTGTTGGGAGGTGTTAGCTGGCCCTGATTGTTTCCTGTCTGGAATTCCGTGTTTTTTAGTGTTGTTCTTTATTTACTGTCCTGATTCTAGAGGTTTTTTTTAATACTGGTAGCCAGATTTTGTTCGTTTTCATGGTTTCCTTCTTTCTGTTGAAATTTTCCACATGCTTGTGGATTTCAGTGGCTTCTCTGTGTCGTCTGACATGGTGGTTGTTAGAGTGGTCAAGCACTTATGCGATTTCTGCACCTTATCATTAATACATCATGGTTATACTTGCTAGAGGATTCTGGGAGTTGTAATCCAAAGAGTAACTTTCCCAAGCTCTATATTTTATAAGATGTTAGTATTAAACAAAACAAAACTGTCCTTAATAGAATGGGACAGTTGGAGCATTTGCCTTGTGCAGTCAATGTTGCCGTATCTTCCTGTCTGCTGAGTCTGCCTGCTAGCGAATGTATTTTGAGCCTGGGTTCTTTCAGTGTTCCCATGTAAGCAGCAGTTTGATCTCCCTTTTTGTTCCCTCCCTCTTTTATTTTCAAATGGCCTGCTTCAATGCATTGCTGTGCACTTATCAAATGACTTAATCTTAAGCATATGAGATCCCCTCCTGCAGGAGGTGTGTGTGTGTGTGCGTTTCTCACACAGCTTGCTGAGTTTATGAGTCTTTGCCAGCTGTAAATGCCAGCGGATTTGTCTCCTCGCTTTTCGTAAACCGATTCATGTGAGTGTTCTTAAGGGTTGAGCCTAAATTTATTATGAAGCATGGGGGGAGGCTGAAGATGGAGGAGGGGGGAATAGAACCTTTTTTAATAATGTGATTGCTTCATCTGTATTCAGCGCCAAGCCCCTGGCCCCACCATGAACTCTCCAGTATTTAACTCCTTCCTGATGAAAGTGGGACAGTGAAGAGCAAAGAAAAGAATAATAATGAAAAGGACTTGTTACAGTTGGAATGATTCCACTTCCATATAGCTTTGTGCCTTTGAAAACATATGTGCATCGTTTTGTCCCATTTCCATCTATTGTGGTATGCTTGAGTGTGGGTTGCCCAGAAGCACTCAACTGTCCAGAAACATGTGAGATTAGTGGTGCTTTTTGTGTTGTTAGAATAGTGAATATGGCTTGTAGTCCAGACTTTTAAGGAGCTATCTGAAGTGCTGCCCCTATCCCCAGAATAGGTTCGGCATCTTGGATAGTTCACTACTCTTCTGGCAGGAGAGTTACCAGTTACCACCAACCTGGTTCAGAGTTGAAAACAGGTTACTGAATGAAATGGACATTAGACCTGGCATAGTTGGGCAGGTTGTCAAGGTTCCACATGTCTGAAAGACTCTTACTTTTGAACTGGGCTGTGGTTGGGAGTCAGCTGCATTAAAATCACTACTGACTGAAAGGTCATGAGTTCAAAGCCTGCCCCAGTCGGAGTAAGCTCCCGACCATTTGTCTAGCTTGCTGTCAACGTTTGAATTCCGAAAGACAGTTGCATCTGTCAGGTAGGAAATGTAGGTACTGCTTTGTGCAGAGAGGCTAATTTAACTAATTTATGACGCCATCAAAATTTCCAGCAGCATGCAAAAGAATGAGGAAGTTCTCCATTGGTGTCACAAGTGGACAGTGAAGCGACAGGTCCCCTGGTAGCCAGAATTCAAGCATACCCTCATGAAGCTGGAATGTTAGATAGCCTTTGAGTGTCTGTCTATATATGTTGTGTGTCTATGGCATTGAATGTTTGCCATGTATATGTGCATTGTAATCTGCCCTGAGTCCCCTGCGGGGTGAGAAGGGTGGAATATAAATACTGTAATTAAACAAATAAATGAATAACCTCCTGAGGTTAACATTACATCTTCATCTCAAAGAGCGATCCCAGTGAGCATGACTGGTTGAATTCACTGCCATAAGTGAATTAGCAATGACTGCTAAACTTGGATAAGTTTAAAATGCATCAGTTAATGGGGAGCACAGAATGGAGGATACAGTTCCTAATTGTGAGCTTCTGATATGGAATTCATTGAACAAAATTCTGCCCTAGGTCACTGCTTCTTAAACTGTGGGTTCTGAACCCAAATGGAGTCCCCTTAACTCAATGTTGGGGCCCCAAAAAATTTGGGAACAGGAAAAGTTTTCTGAACTCCACCTAGTGGCTGTTTTAGACATTTACACAACTCTGTCATGCAGTGTTTACAGTGGACTCTGCAGAAGATACATCAGCTGTACTTCATAAAAAGGGGAAATCAGCCTATTTCGCGAGCCTTGCAAATGCTGATTTGTTATCCGCAAATGTTTGTGGTTTTTTAAATACCTATTCTATATTATTATATACTCAGGTCACAAAAAAGTTTTTTTGAGCCGAAAGGGGTCATGATGGAAAAGTTTAAATACTCCCGCCCAGGATGAGACTATGATGTGATCCTGCATGGCTTTGATTACAATGTCATGTCACTGTAACCAGGAATGATGGGATAAGTAATTCATCAACATTGGGATGGCTAGAGATTCCCAGTCCCTCACATACTCACTCACAATTCTGGGCGCTGAGAATAACAGGGCAGAGTGACTGTGGCCTTGAAGCACTGTCTCTGATATTATATGCCACCAAGGCCTGGAAGCATTCTGAGGAAATGAAGTTGGCAGCAACTGCTGCCACATCACCCAACATTTCTCAATACCAGGCAGCTGGAGCTGTACTGTCCAGATAAGGAGCATTGATGCTTCCAAGCGAAGCACAATGCCACTGGTAGCCTTCTGTATAACTGCAGTCCCCAACCACAAGAGATGATCCAAACAATGCCCAGAAAACTTGAGAAGGCATTTGGAACACCATGCTGAATGGATCGAACCAAGTGAGGTATTTGCAATCGCTGTGCCAAAACCCAGCTTTAGAAGGAGATCGCAAGATATGACATAGCGGGAGCTGCTTTGTATCGGAGTGTGGGTAAATTCAGTAACAGTTGTGAGCAAATGGACCAGAATGTCTCTCTTGGCTAAAACTTGGTGCTCTGATCAATGAACAGATCTTTTCAGATCCCCACCCGTTTTTTTTTTTCTTCTTTTCTTTATCTAGTGCCTCACCACCTCCCTTTCTTTGTGGAAGATGGAAACAATCCCAGGGAGTTAGATTTATTAAGTGCAGCCTGAGTCGCTTTCCCTGACGCAGAGAGGGAGGGAGGTGAGCTTGCAAAGAAGATTGCCGCCTTAGAACTAGGGCCTGGGGTGGGTGGGAAAGGACTGTCGGGATTAATTCCTATGATTTTTTTTTAAAAAAATAAGATTTTGAGTAGGCTTAAATGATTAACATGAGAGCGTTAGAGAACTTCAGTATTTAAGGAGACGAGACCTCTGCCCTCTCCGAAGCCTCTTAACATTATTGCTAGCTTTTCACAAGAAGCGATTCTATCTTTGTCTGGTTTTATATCTCCCTCTCAGCATTTCTGGCCCATCCCCATTTCAGACTATACAAAGGTGATATTCTCCCTTTTTGCCAAGGATGATGATGATGATGATGATTATTATTATTATTATTATTATTATTATTTATAGGGCACACTATAAATAATAATAATAAAATAATACTGACACAATAAGAGGATTTAAAGATCCAATTGCAAAGACTCTGGCACAAGCCTGTAAAGGTGGCCCCAGTGATGATCGGCACACTGGGTGCAGTGCCTAAAGACCTGGGCCTGCACTTAAACACAATTGGCACTGACAAAATGACCATCTTCCAGCTGCAAAAGGCCACCTTACTGGGATCTGCACACATTATTCGCCGATACATCACACAGTCCTAGACACTTGGGAAGTGTCCAACGTATGATCCAATACAACAGCCAGCAGAATGATCTTGCTTGCTGTGGACTCATCTTGTTGTGTTTAAAATAACAACAACAACAATAATAATAATTGTAATTGTTATTATTATTTATAGCCCGCCCTATCTCCCCGAAGGCCCCCTGAATAATGAATAAGAGAGCCTACAAAAAAAAAAGTGCACCTCTCAGAGTCCTTGGCCCTGAGACCCATAGTGGAAACTCTGCTTTGAGTTGATATCTCAGACCTCACTTTTTTTCTTTGCATGCATTGATGTGGAATCCCAGTAAAAGGAAGGAGTTTCAGAATTAAACAAATGCCATGACAACAGGTCTCAGCTTATTGTTTCCACAGTCAACTTTATCAAATCTGGGCACCCAGTTTGCATATTATGTCAAATATCCCAATGATTTTAATTTCCATTCTAATTATGTACATCAGGTGCATTCATTGTTGTATTTTTAATTTCCATTCTTTTTCAACCCTGATATCATTTTTATCAAGGTTGAAAAACCTTTTATGGAGCCCCCACTGGCACAGCGAGTTAAACCACTGAGCTGCTGAAGTTGAAAGGTTGGCGGTTCAAATCCAGGGAGCAGGGTGAGCTTCCGCTGTTAGCCCCAGCTTCTGCCAACCTAACAGTTTATAAACAGGCAAATGTGAGTAGATCAATAGGTACCACTTCTGCGGGAAGGTAACAGCACTCCATGGAGTCATGCTAGCCACATGACCTTGGAGGCATCTACGGACAACACCGAGTCTTCGGTTTCGAAATGGAGATGAGCAGCATGCCCCAGAGTCGGAAATGACTAGACTTAATATCAGGAGAAACCTTTATCTTTACTTTTACTATCTCCCCAAAGGTACTCAGGGTGGTTTTCAATTTTAAAAAATGGCAAACATTCAATGCCTCGATATAAGAAACAACACAAACAAACCAGTCAATCAGTAAGTAAAATAACATCAAAGGATGGGCAACTGGGGCAGAACTTGGGGCCAGTCTTCTCAGGAACTATACAGAGAATTTGTGAGCTTGCCAAAAATGCGAGCAAAAATCTGGAACTGAAGAGAATTCCATTTCTGGTTTTGAAAAATGGGAATTTAAGAAATATTCCACATCCCCATTAAACAGTAGAAATGGAGGGAATATTGACCATTATTTGTTTCTTAGCTACAAAATGGATTTTCCAACATTCCAAAAATTCAGTTGGGAAGAATAATACACTGGTGAGAAAAGTGTGCAGTTTTCTCCTTGTATCCTGTGCAGGAATACACATATTTGTTTTTTTAAAATAACTTAAGTTTTATTTTAAAAAACTGGAGCCCCCAGTCATGCAATTGGTTAAACCCTTGTGCCGTCAGGACTGCTGACTGAAAGGTCAGTGGTTCAAATCCAGGGAGTGTGGTAAGCTTCCATCTGTCAGCTCCAGCTTGTCATGCGGGGACCTGAGAGAAGCCTCCCACAGGATGGTAAAACATCTGGGCGTCCCCTGGGCAATGTTCTTGCAGACGTCCAATTCTCTTACCCCAGAAACGACTTGCAATTTCTCAAGTTGCTCCTGACACACAAAAAAATTAAAGAAACAAACCTTCAAACAAACAATCAAACAAAGATATATACAGGAAGACAAGTTTCACAAAACAAAAGGACTGTATACCCCTTACAAAATTAATCAGACATTTTTCTTAATATAAAACACAAACTGAAAACATCCAACATAATCATCCAACAAAATCAATCTAAATCGGTTTTCTAACCACTACCACCCCACACAACCCTACTAAACACATCCTACACACAGAACAATGAAAATCAATCTATAGGTCTCACACATTCTGCCTGTTGGGTTAATTTCTCAGTTTACTGTTCCCTTGAAACATCCCTATATAACTTTCTTCTAACTCAGAAGAGCAATAGTAGACATTTATTATTATTATTTACTGTATTTATATACCACTTTTCTCACCCCTGGGGAGCGGGGGACTCAAAACAGTTTCCAACAAAATCTTGGCAAAATTCAATGCCAAACACACATGTGAAAAACCAAAACATAAAATCAAACAATAATATCTACTATGAATTAAAACTATTAAAACTATATTAAACCATAAAACATAAGCAGCATTTACACATTAAAACACAGAATTAAAACATATTTGTATAAACATTGAAAAAAAATCACATAATCAGAAATTATGGGCCAAAGGCATTCCAATTCTCAATTGCACATATTCCCTATTCATTTCTTATATTGCATTACTTTACTGAACAAAGGATTGGTCCTATATCCATGTCTTTGCTTTCTTTCTGAAAGCCAAGAGGGCGGGCACTGATCTAATTTCACTGTGGAGGGATTTCCAAAGCCAAGGGGCAACCACTGAGAAGGCCCTGTCTCTCATCCTCACCAGTCGCGCCTACAAAGGAGGTGGAATCGAGAACAGAACCTTCCCGGAGATGGTTCAAAGAGGGAGATACATTTGGACACATAAGCTGGACTGGAACCTTTTAGGGCTTTATGGGCTGAAGCCAGCACTTTGAATTGTGCTCAGTAGCAGACTGGCAGCCAGTGGAGCTGGGGCATCAGGAGGGTTGTGTGCTCCCTGTATGCCGCTTCAGTGAAGAATCTGGCTGCTGCACTTTGGACCACTTGAAGTTTCCGAACAGTTTTAAAAGGCAACCCCACGTACAGCATGTTGAAGTAACCTATTTGGGATATAACAAGAGCATGGACCACTGTGGCCAAGTCTTGCTTCCCAAGGTCTGGGCGCAACTGGCACACAAGTTTTAAGTGTGCAAAAGCTCCCCGGGCATGGTCAAGACCTGAATTTTCGGGCTCAGCGATGAGTCCAGGAGGACACCCAAGCTGCGAACCTGTGCCTTCAGGGGGAGTGTAACCCAGTCCAGCACAGGCTATAACTCTATACCCTGTTCAGCCTTATGACTGACCAGGAGTACCTCTGTCTTGTCTAGATTCAATTTCAATTTTTTGCCCCCATCCAGACTGTCACAGTTGACAAGCACTAGTTAAGGACCTGAACAATCTCCTTAGCAGTAGGTGGAAAGGGGTGATAGAGTTGGGAATCATCTGCATACGGATGACATCAGACTTCTGGATGATCTCTCCCAGCGCTTTCATGTAGATGTTAAACAACATGGTGTACAAATCAGAACCCTGCGGGACCCCACAAGACAAAGGCTGTGGGGCCGAGCAAGTGTCCCCCAACAACACCTTCTGGGAACAGCCCTTCAAGAAGGACCAGAGCCACTGTTAAACAGTGCCTCCAAGCCCCATTCCCGTGAGGCATCTCAGAAGGATGCTGTGGTCTACGGTATCAAAGGTCGCTGAGAGGTCCAGGAAAACCAACAGGGACACACTTCCCCTGTCAAGTTCCCTACTTTTGTCCCTATCTTTCATGTAAAAAAGTGATAAATACACCTCCAGTCTTTCTTTAAATTGGTCAAGAATTTCTCCTTGATCAGCATCGTCAGTTAGTCCATCTCAGCTAACTCACACATCGTCAAAACCAATCTTCTTGCTTCGGGAGAGCTGAGGTGTTCCATCACCAGGCAAAGACAATTTTCGCTGCCATAGTCAAACATAATAGTATTCTTCCATGTTCACTCTCCAGATGATCATCTAACATGCCCAACAAGTCTAACTCATTTCATTGTGATTTCTTTTAACATCATATGAAGGAATACACATATTTGGGTGTGTAAACTGTGGGATTTGTAGGGGGGAAAGTATTGTTTCCAGGTTCTCACGGATGGTTTTTGTGTGCAAGATTGCGGTTTTCTACACAAAAACAGCAAGCCTGCACAAACACACACACAAAATAATCTTGAGCAAAAAGCAGAAATCTTGCACAAAAACCTTCCACACTTTGTTTTGGAAGAATACTGTTTTCTTTGAGTTGTTTTGTTGCACACGTTTTGTTTTTGTTTGCACAGCAGACAGCAGTCTTGCACAAAAACACATGTGGCTGTCTGGAAACACAAAACATACACACAAGCAAACAAAACACTGCAAAAAGTCTTATATTTATGCCCAGAATAATTTCCCCAAACACTTCATGATGTGTGAATACCAAGTGACAACTTCATAGACATACTTGTTTTCTTTGTAGCAGGGAGACAATGGAGGAAAATATTCACCCTTTTGCAAGAATGAAATAGTGAAATATTAATATCTGTATCACACTGGGATGTTAAAGAGGCCCTGAAACTCATTTGAAAGGGTAATTGCTGCTCTTGGCAGCTTCCAAGAGGCAATTCACCTTCAAGGGGGCAATCTGAATACTTCAACATCCTTGCTGAGACTGTCCTGTTGACATGGCCGAGAACTCCATGGCCTCCATGACAACCACTGTCCCAAGTGGTGTCTGGTCCTACTCATATTGCTGGGCACATTCTGGACCATGCGTCATATATCATGCTCCGTAGTTGATGGTAGTCCGTGGTGGCAGGCCTAGCAGTTGTTGATGGAAAGGTTAATGTAAGTCTTGGTTCTAAAGGGCCGAGTAACCTGTAAGTAAGAGTTTATGGGTGAAAGCAATTAAGGGTGAAGGCATGCAAGAGACAGGTTGCAGCTGAGTGTTACTGGATATAAGGAGCTAGCATTGGGACTGATCTTCAGGAGAAAAGCATTTGTCTTATTTTGGCAGTAGAGGCTGCTGGTTTCCCCCCAGGTTTGTGGATTTTTGATATCCTGACCTGTCTCCTGAACTCTTGAAACCTTGAATATCTGGACTGGCTTTTGACTACGGTATAGACTCTTGATCCCTGGACTTTACTCCTTGAACTCTCAGCATTTGACCACTGGATTCTTTGACTATGGTGTTCTCTTGAACTTGCATCAGCATTTGCTATCAGTCTTTGTTTTATTTCTGTGGCTGAGTCTTATCTTTATGTTTTACATTTGGACTATGAAAACAGCCCGAAAGTAAGTGCTTTTTAATTAAACAGTTTGATACAAACTTGGTGTTGTTTGGTTCACCTCTGCCTGTGTAGGGACAGAACCCCGGCAATCTGACAGAATACTTTCCTCCCAAAGATAAGTCCCAAGGTTAGCTACTTATATCAGTAACACCCAGCTGCAACCTATCTCTTGCATGCCTCCGCCCTTAGTTGCTTTCACCTATAAACTCTTACTTACAGATTACTCAGCCCTTTAGAACTAAGACTTACATTAACCCTTCCATCACCGCTAGGCCTGCCACCACCAACCACCATCAACTGCAGAACATGACATGTTTTCTGTGTGGGATGGGATGATGATGTGCAAAAACTATCTGCAGCTCCATTTGTCATTGACCGATCATTACCTGGTCTGTTTTACACTCAGGGCCCTTCCACACTGGCCCAAATGCACATGGAGTCAGTGCTTAAAATGCTGATTCCATCCACATTTAGCCGTCACACAGGGGGCTGAACCCCCACCTTTATGGCAGGGTTTGTGGCCAGATACCCACTTATGTTGATTCTCAGTCATCACCGGGGGGGGGGGTATGCTCATTGGCCCCCTTCCTCCCCGTTTTGCCCCAAAACACACTGTAGATGCCTCAGGATTGAGGCACATGACTTATGCAGAGCTACTGTCATATCAAAATGACACCAGGAGCTTTGGAGGGGGAATTCCCCTCCTTCCCTCTCTAAAGCTCTTAACCAAGCTCCTGGAGAAGTCTCATGCCTTGGTCCTGAGGCATGTAAAATATGTGTCGGGGTAAAACAGGGGGCAGGGAGGGGAGGGTGACACTGTCATTCCACCTTCCTGAGCTGCCTGAGTCCACAGAAGTGGGATGGCTGTGGGGACTGACCTCCTGGGATCCCTCATGGCGATACCAAGAGCATTCTCCACAGGGCCCATACCTGGAAAGTCCAGATCTTTCCAGGTATGACTTTAACCATGAATAAACCCAGACTTATTTTGGATTAAAATGCAGTAGCCTGGTGCATTGTTTGGACACCCCAGTATAATGTGCCCCCTACACCGGATTAATGGGCAGTGTAGATGGGGCATCTCTGGGAAGTCTGAACCTCCTCAGGGGTGGGGGATCAATTTGGATGGTTCATTCAAGGAAGCTGAGCATTCTTGGTGGCTCTTGGGGATTTTCCTGTCCTTCACCTCAGCTTCCTCTTATATCATCGGCAGTCCATCATCTTAACCATTCCTACCAAATGGGCAGATCAAAAGACACCCTGGCAAAATGGCACTAACTAAAAGAATCCCACACCTTGTGTTACTGTGAGCAGAACAGACAACTCCACATCTGTATGCTTGTCCACTGTGCCCTGCCTCATGTACAGAGGAAGAGTTGTTGGAGGCTACAGACAATGCCTGTGCTGTTGCCCATTTTTAGTCAAAGGATATTTAGCCGCCTGCGCTCCTTCTATTTTGATCAGTTTTATACTAATTTATGCAATGCTTTTTATAGAAAATAAATAAATAAATAACCATTCCTACCCTAGCTCTGTGGGCGCCACCAGCAGGGGCCAGCCTAGATAGAGGCATGGCATCAGGGAGGGGGGAGACCCCGCTATCTGCACACCAGCCCATCTGAGAACTCCTCAGATAATAGCACTTCCTCACAGGCAAAAACTCACATTCAGCTCAGGAGAGAGACACCAAACCTTTGCCAAAACAGAGTAAGATATCGGCCATTTTGACATTTTTCCATTTCTTACAGTAGCTTTGCATGATATGATGGTGATGCTTATGATGCTGACAATGATGATTGACTTCTCAGACTTAGAATTGTGAACTTTGGAATTCTTCTGCTCCAGTTCATTCGACTGTGGCAAGCAGCTAGCTCAATGTCTCTGACAGGTACTTATTCCCAGCTTTGTTCAGTATTACAACTGAACTCAAGCAGATCTGAATCTCCCCTGGCCTGTTTGTGTTCTCTTGCTCTCTCTTTTCCAAAGGTATATTTAGCAAATGTCACTTTTTCATGGCTCTCAGGGATTTATACGTGCATGCAAGTGCATTTTTTTTAAAAAAAATAGTCAGCTGGGAATCTTCCTGATGCTGAGCAAATTCAACTTATTCTCTTGTGGCAACTTCCCACCCTGAGGAGGTAGTGCTTTGATACAATTCCAAAAAGTGTTCTCCTGCCCTTGGGATGAAGGGTGTTAGTCAGGTTGCCTAGCCAGCCAGAGAGCGTGACTGGATAACACAGTTGGCACATCTTGTTTTGTCCTGCTGAGGAAGGAAATGTTATTGGCAGTTGCTGCCACCAAAGGTTGCATTGGCTCAGTGACCATTGGATTTAGCCTTTGAGCTGCAGTTCTATGCATTTATGGGGTGCAACATCACTGAACACAGTAGGACTTCCTTCTGGACAATTGACATAAGACTGAGCTGTTAGTAAACAAAATGCCTCAATGCTGGGCATTGGTCTTTTTCCTCGAAATGGTGCCTGGTGTTATTAGCCTGGTATTTACTGGTTTTATGAACGGTTGGTTACCTTGTCTTAGTGCTATCTAAGGTTGGACATATTCCAAAAGAAATGGAGCATTTGTCTCTTTAAGAGGTCCAAAGCAGCGCAACATTCTTTGGGTGCCATTCATGTTGTCATGACAAGTAACTTGACAGGAGAGCTGGTCTCTGGGTACCTTAAAGGGACAGAGTCCTCCTTTCTGGCATGTCATCCAACTTAGGGTGCAGAACTCAGTAACAGGATATCTTTCAGACCTCAATGGCATGACCAGGAGAAAAGTTCTCTTCTAATTTGGCTCAGTGTAGGAGAGGCAAACAACAAAGAAAAACCCAATGGGTCTCCATAACTGGCAGAAAACTCGGCAAGTTACCCAGAAAAATTTGCAGGAATGGAAAATGCAAGATTTTTATGCTCAAACTTGACAAATACCTGTTTTTGGTAATGAAAACACTTTATGTTTGATAGAGTTAAGCAATTAAATAAAATAATACTCATGAGGGCAGTAGTAATATTCAAGGCACAATGGATTTGAGTCATCTGCATGGAATTCAGAATAACTTAAGTGTCCAACTTTATTGTATGTATTTGGAGAGAATATGCAAGAATATCCTGTCACTAGACATTAATTTTCTTGTGACTGAGAACCGTATTATTATTATTATTATTATTATTATTATTATTATTATTTTCATACAAAATATTGACTTATGGTACTAATGAAAGTAATAATTGTACTTTGGATTTTTTTCACAGATTTCTTAATACATTGATATGTAGAACAAAAAGTTGTTTTTATATATTTTGTATAGCTTGTAATGTTAAAAGAACACTGAGAGGAGTGGGGTGTTTCAAATGAAAGAGGCCTCCCTTTACTGGGCCCTTGCTCTCTCTAGTCGGGTTGTAAACCTTGAAATCTGTTTCGTGTCTGGCTTTCAGTGGAGCCTCCTGATTTCAGGAGCCTCCCAAAATCAGGAGGGCAGATATCTGTTTTCGCTCTGGTGTGCTGAAAGATCCATTTTCTATTGGTCCATTATTTGGGGGGGGGGGGCTTCCCAGGCTCCCCTTCCTGTCATTTTAGGCATTGCACTTTAAGGAGGCTTCATATCTGTTTCTATTCTAGAGGAGAGGTGCTTTTCTGCAAGCAGGTGCACACACTTTCTGGGCCTGCACACACCACACACACACACACTCTTTTCAAGGCAAGGAGGAAACTTCTCATTCTTACTTGTCTAGTGCTCAGCTGGAGGCAGGCGCGTTCGCTTTCTGTGCCTGCATGCCACACACACACTCTCTTTCCAAGGCGAGGCAACAGGAAAGTTCTCATTCTTACTCTAGAGGAGGTGCTTAACTGCAGGCAGGCGTGCACACTTTCTGGGCCTGCATACCACACGCATATGCACTCTCTTTCCAAGGCAAGGAGGCATGGAGTGCCACATGCCCACAAAAAGCAGGCAAGGAGCCAGGATTGGCTCCCACTTGCTTTCGTGTCAAGCTGATTTTTTACCAGGAGGGGCCTTCCCATTACATGCTCCCAAAGGTAACGAAAGTAACGAAAGAATGGATGAAACAAAGGTAAACGGTACTGTGCACAACTCTACTCCCTAGTTCACTCTATGCTCTCCCCACTCCTTCCTCTCTATGAGTGGGCCTTCCCCCTCTGTGCATTCTGATGTTAATTTTAAAAAGTTACATGTCACAATGTATGTATTTATATACTGTATATGAGGAGTCTAGAACGATAAGAAATGCAAAACATTCACTGCTACTAACCTGTTCTCAAATTTCCCCCGTGGGATGTGTGCCCCACATTGGAAACCAGGGCCATAGCCAATGAAGTCGGAATTGACCCCAGGCTGTGTAAGGAGATACTAGACATTTCCTTGGGCACTGTTAGGAGAAGCACTCAAGCTGTTGTAACCAGGGTTTACCAAGAGGATTTTGGCCTCTTGAGTTAAGCTGTGTACCAACCCAGCCACTCTCCTGGCTGGAGACTCAAAGTATAAATAAAGATGATGATGATAACCCAAGATGGAGGAATGGGAGTGTTCTTTGACCTCAAAAGATCCAGATTTGGGGTTTGAAACAGAACATTTGATTGCCTGTGAGGAGAAAGTGGAGGGAGGACTTGAACTGTAGATGGCCTCCATCCCATCTGCAGTGCCACACGAAGAAATAGCTCTTTTCATTTCCAAATTATCATCATCATTGTCTTGAGTAATATCCTTTTCATTTGAACATTGTACTTCAAACAAATAAATTGCAGCTGTAAGATGTGTTTCTGAGCTGTAAATTGTCTGGGAAGTTACATCATTATCATTCTAGCGCCATTGTTGTTAATAACTTATTTATTAGTGCTGGCACTGGCACTGTTAGTGACAGGTGGAAGTGGAGGTGGAGTGGTGTCAAATTCTCCTCCCCAGTAGCTTTGGCGAAGAGTGTTCAGAGTTGGAATGTGATTCATTGGGCTTCTGTCTCCAGAGAGTTGGCCGATTCTCAAGCTGACTCAGCTGAAATGAGGTGTATGTGGCAGGAAGGCACGCAGTAGCCATTGGCCTTCCATTTATGAAATGAGCCAAATACTTTCATGGAAAGGGGAGGGAGGGAGGGGGTGAGAATTGATCAAATTAATTTGGAGGTCATTGAAACAGCCAAGTTGATTGTTGTATCCCTTCAAATATATATTCTATTTTTTGAGATCCATTGGTGACCCTATTATTTCTTGGCAAGATTTAATCAAAAAAAGGTTTGTCATTGCCTTCTTCTGTGGTTGATAGAGTGTGACTTTCCCCAAGGTCACACAGTGGATTTCCATGGCCAAGCAGGGATTCAAGCCCATCACCCAAAGTCATAGGCCAATGTTCAATCTACTACACCACACTGGCTCTCAACGACCAAATACCCAATCCTCTACCTTCCCTCACCACTGTTGTGTTGCACTAGCCAAAGTGCAACCGCTAATGTGGTGCATCAAGAGGAATCAAGCCCATGTTCAATATTGCTGAAGAAATCACCCTTCTCGCCATCTTCTCTGATTTATATTTATTTATGTGTGCATTTTCTTATATCTAAGGTCCCTTCTGAAGCAGTTCAAAAAAAGAAACATGCATACACTTAGAAACATAACACAGCTGTGGTTAACATAATATATCAGCAAGTTAATTCAGTTCAAAAAGTTTCAGAGAACCAAGTGTTTAAGGCTATCAACAGAGCAAAGGGTTCATTATTTGTACAGGGATAGAGTCCACTGAGAAGACCCTACCTCTTGTACTTGATTGACCTTAAAAGGTAGATAAGCAAAGAGGAATCTCTATGGTTGTTAAGAATTATGGTAGGTTCGTATACCTGTACATGATTGCTCAAATGGCTTGGATAATTTCCATTCCTTTTACTCTCATTTGATCCAATTTTCCAAGTTTAGTGTTCTGGTCTGGATCATGATAGTTGTACTCATAGATAGGACAAATGACCAAAGGAGAGACAGGTGGAAAAAAGGGCAGGTTGGTGTGAAATAGAAAAGGAAGCTGAGCTAGAAAGATAAAACAGGAGCAAAAACATGTGCAGAGAGAACCTGCTTCACTAACCCAATCAGGAATGTACAAGGAGAGGACATCTATAGAGAGGCCATAATGGGTGGAATGATGAGGAAGGGATTCAGTTGCTAAGGGTCCTGAGGTCCAGGAATCTAGCTGAGCCAAACAGAAGAATATTACCAATTTTTCAGCTTCTGGGAGTCCAAACTTTGAGATGGCAGGCCCATTTGTGTGTTGGCACCAAAGACCTTGAAGCAGTTTGCTAAGGAGGTTCTTCAAAACCAATCAGAGTCCAACAAAAAATCTTGATGTCATTGTTTTTAGGCCTGCTCCTGAGATTATTTGGGGCATTGATTCAGAAAATGTGCCTTCTTGTGTACCAAATGTGGTCCTGCTACTAGGAACAAGTGAATGCCCATTACGTACTAGGGCCTGGGCTCTGAAAATGAATTTATGGTTAAAAACAATGGTATTTAAACATGGATCAGGGCTACTACACCAACTCCCATACAAAACTTCCCCATCCCCTTGGGCCAGGAGAATTGAATGGAAAGTGGCATCGATTGGGTTACCTGCTCTCCTCTTGGTCCACCTGGAATTTAAAGTAGCACAAGAATCCCTGAAGCAAAGGTTGCAAAATATTGCCCTGGGATAGCTCAGAGCTTGTTCAAACTCATCATGGTCCCCCAGATCGTTAAATTTTCCTTATACAGAGCCTTTTAAGACATGTGAATGTCAAAAAAAAACAACCCTTAAAGTGATTAAATATCATAGACTCTTTATAAAGGCAAGACTAAACACGTTTCCCTCAGATCTGCTAAGAAGCAAACTACCCGGAATCCCTTACTCCCAAAGACTATGCCCCTGTGAAGGAAATAAAGTAGAAACGATAGGACACATTATGTTGCAGTGCTTCTATTATTCACTGGAACATAGTCAGCTTTTATATCCAATTCTGTCCCATATGACCAGCCATCCCCCACAGGGGATTGTGAGATATCTCTTAGAGGACAAATGCCACAGGGTGATTTCATAGTGGCAAAATTTCTTGCAATGGCAATGAGACCGAAAAAATAACTACTATCTCATAGGAATATTACCTGAAATCATGTACATGTATCTTGAACAATGAACTTCTCCTGAGATGGGAGAATTAATAAATGTCTGTTCTTTTGCACTGATGGGTCTATGGACCATAATACGTTGTTGTTGTTGTTGTTGTTGTTGTACTAGATAGACCACATTCACTCTAGTTTCTTAGATATGGTTACCATGGTTTTCTATGGCTGAGCAATTGGTATATTGGATATATTCTGTATCTCAATAACTGGAGCTGAGATGGGGAAATTGGTGTCATTTTTTGGAATCAGCAGGTCAAATATACTTGGAAACAGGGCTAACATTTGAGGCACCAAAATGTGTGTTGGCCAGTGATTGTGTTCATGTCATCACTTTGTAAAAATATGACGTTTTGTGGAGTCCTTTGGGTAGACTGATACCTGCTAAGCTTCTTGTCTGCTCTTGATCCCTACTTTATCCCACAGAGAGCTTATATTGCTTTTATTGTATGGGTCTATACTGCAGTTCAAGACTGGACAACTTGTAGAGTTAAGGCTGCATGTGGCTCTCAGTCCAATTGCAAATGTTGTCAGTAAGCAATCTGTAAGATTGAGTTCTCCCTAGAGTTTGCTAGGCAAAGAAGAAGAGGCAGGAGAGAGAAAGTGGTGGCAGAGTGAGAAATAGGCTTACAGGCTTACAGGGCACTTCCAAGCAATAAAGTGTGCACAAAACCATATATATATTTGAACATGACTAAAATCTGCATACTTGGGGAAATGCATGTGCAAACATTGTTAAATAGATAGGAATTTCTTTTTGTAAATTAAGTAAATTGCATAAGTGTGTGTTAAGGAAAATATATTAAAATGTGCAGAACTTTTACTGCACTGAAAAGTGTCATAATGTGATTCAAAGGATAGGTGGGATGGAAATGCAAGGATTCAAAACAATTCAACAAGATCCAAACAGAGGGGTTTTCAGATCCTCACCACTAACCAGAAGAAGGAAAGAGGAGTCGACCTCTTCTGGCTTTGTAGTAATTCCTGTTTGCTTGTCCATTCTGATTTGATTCTAAACTACTCTGGGTAATACTTTTTAAGCATATAGATAAATATGGGACAATTGATGTGATTTTAATTTCTTCCCCACACAAGGAAAATGAACTACTGATGATGAAATTCCGCCCCTCTTTTCATTTGGATGATATAAAGTTCTCACTGTGTCGTCTCTTTAATTGCACTGCTGGGGTGCCCTACTTTTGCTGCTGTTTCATCGCTTTCGTTTAGAAGGAGACTAATTGCATGAGCTCACATTTTTAGTGGCTTTGAAGAATTAGCCATTAAACAGCAACGATCCGGAAATCTTCCATGATTGATCACACAGCACTGTCTAATTCGCCACAGTAACTCACCATAACAGTCATCGCTTATGGGGTGAGAAAGAAATAGATCCGGCTCATAAAATATCATGAACGAGTTGTCATTAAACGCAAATACCTGAATGATAGTCACGCATTGCTGTACTTCTTTTTAAAGAAACAAAAAACTCTGAATACATACAAGAGATGTGGCTGAAGGAGGATTCTTACTGAAGACAGCTTGAAATCAAAACAATGGTTGATGAAATAGCTGGATAGCCATCCTTGCATGCAAATGTGAATTATTCACCATGATTAGGAATTTCCTGGGCATGTGTATGAGGCCTGGTATTTTAATGAGAAAAGAACAATTGGTGGAATGAATGCAATACTTAATCTTTGAGTCATCACCGTTTGGAGCAGGAATTAAAAGATGCATTCTTTACTATGAAACCCACCTCTATGCTGCTGTCCATGAGAACTGTGTTGTAACGGTGACACAACGCTTGAGGGTTACTCTGCTTCTAAAAAGGGTAACTAGTGAATCAGAGGTGTAAGGGTGAGAGGGATAGAAACATTGAATCATAGAGTTGAAAGAGACCACAGGGGCCATCCAGTCTAACCCTCTGCCATGCAGTAAAAGCATAAGCAAAGTATTCCTGACAGATGGCTATCCAGGACAATAAACTTGTGCAAGATGTGGTCAACCTCCAGCACCAGGAACCATCTATTTCAAAGGCAAGGGCCATGTAGCATCCCATAGACCAGTGGTTCTCCACCTTCCTAATGCCGCGACCCCTTACTACAGTTCCTCATGTTGTGGTGACCCCCAACCATAACATTATTTTTGTTGCTGCTTCATAACTGTAATTTTACTACCGTTATGAATCGTAATGTATATATCTGATATGCAGGATGTATTTTCACTCACTGGACCAAATTTGGCACAAATACCTGATACGTCCATATTTGAATGCTGGTAGGGTTGAGGTTGGGGATTGGTGTGGTCATTTGGGAGTTGTAGTTGCTGGGATTTATAGTTAACCTACAATCAAAGAGCATTCTGAATCCCACCAATGAGTGAATTGAACCAAACTTGGCACACAGAACCCCCATGACCAACAGAAAATACTGTGTTTTCTGATGGTCTTTGGTGACCCCTCTGACACACCCTCATGACCCCTCCAAGGGCCTCGACCCCCAGGTTGAGAAATGCTGATTTAGATTATTCCAAAGAAGGAGCCTCCACCAGACTCCAAAGCACAGAGTTTAATTGCCAAATAGCTCTTACTGTCAGGAAGTTCTAATGTTTAGGTGGGGATCTTTTTTTCTGCAGTTTGAATCCATGGCTCCCTTGTGTCCCAATCTCCAGAGCAGCAGAAAACAAGCTTGCCCCCCTCTTCAAGGTGACATCTTTTCAAATATTTAAACATGACTATAATGTTCCTTCTCAGCTCCCCCCCCCCCTTTCTCCAAGCTAAACATACCCAACTTTCTAAGCCACTCCTCATAGGGCTTGGCTTCCAAACATTTGGTCATTTGAGTCAACCAAAATGTCCCAAGACATTTTTCTGCCTGAGATGAACTACAGAGGTAGTGTCTTCTTCCTCATTCCATGTACCAAACTGAACTGGACTGAAAGTTGAATTTGACTTCAGTAGTGGCAGTGATGATCAGAGCAAAGCTCGGGTTTACTAGTTTTGGGGGAAAGCTGTCCCAGCCATTGATTCTCAGCAGGATCTTACAGGCTAAAGGTTTTCAAAACACACAACCCAAAGTGAACTCCAAAGAGAAAAGAAGTCAGGTCAAGGACAATGAGTATTGCACAGACTGACTAGGCAGTGAGTAATAAATAAGGTGAGGCGAAGACAGGAATGCTGCAGGGAGTCAACTACTTCTTATGTCCTCTTGATCCCCATCCACACTAAGTAGTAAAGCTTCTAAATATTTTTTTTCTTAGAATCAATTAAAATTAGTGTGTGTTTTAGAATCAATAGACTCTAAATGATGAAATATAGTACTTTCCTCCTGAGGCTGGGAACAAGCAAGGCAGTGCTTCTTGTAAGTCTTATTATTTCATACCTGTTTATTACATGGTTGAGTCTTCATTGGGCTTGTTTGGGGGGGGGGGGGGCTGAGTGCCATTCTTGTTACATTCTGAATAGACTACTACAACACACTCTACGTGGGGTTGCCTTTGAAGACTGTTCAGAAGGTTCAAGTGGTCCAACGTGTGGCAGCCAGATTTCTCACCAGAGCAGCAAACAGGGAGCATACAACTCATCTGTTACGTCAGCTCCACTGACTGCCCATCTGCTACTGAGCACAATTCAAAGTGCTGGCTTTAGCCTATAAAGCCCTAAACAGTTCTACCTAGTTTACCTGCCCGAATGTATCCCCCTCTATGAACCATCTTGGAGATTAAGATATTTTGGGGAGGCCCTGCTCTCAGTCCCACCTCTTTCACAGGTGCCTCTGGTGTGGACGAGAGACAGGGCCTTTTCAGTGGTGGCCCCTTGGCTATGGAACTCTCTCCCCAATGAAATCAGGTCAGTCTCCTACCTCCTGACCTTCAGAAAGAATTAAAAACATGGCTGTGGAACCAAGCCTTTGGCCAATAGTGCAGTGCAATAAGTGAAGTGGAATTATGTGCTATAACGACCGAAATGGCTTTTGACTATGTCCTCGGATTGCGTGATTTTAATAAGGTGTTTTAAGGTTTACATTGCTTTTTCATTTTTTTGTTTTAAAGTATATGTTGCAATTGGCCAGAGTACACCATGTCAGACTACACAAAGAAGCCATTGAAATCCACAAGCATGTGGACAATTTCAACAGAAAGGTGGAGATCATGAGTATGAACAAAATCTGGCTACCAGTATTTTAAAAAAACTCTAAAATCAGGATGGTAAATAGAGAGCAACACTCAGAAAACAGGGGAATTCCAGACAGGAAACCATCAGGGCTATCCAACACCTCTTAAGAAAGGATTCCCCCAGGCAGGAAGCAGCCAGGCTTTGAAGCTGCAAAGCCATTCAATACTAATCAAGGTGGCCAGTTGCAACATTCAGACTTGCCTCCAACAGACAAGAGTTCTTTCTCCCACCCTGGACATTATTTCACAGATATATAAACCCCACTTGCCTTGTTCCATCTTCCAGGAGCATAGTTTGCATTACCTTTAGTTGCATGGGATAGTGTTCCTTTGCATTTCCCCAGGGTTCCTACAATCTCAGCTGCACTCTGAAAGTTAACAGCATTAGAGGCTAGAAAGCCAGCCTGCAGGCCCCTTTTGCAGCTATTGGTTTAGAAAGTATCTCTTTGGGTCTAGGGACTGCCTTTTTTCCTGGGTTGAGATCTCCATTTTGGAATCTTCCCTGCCTCTTTCAGTAGAGAAAGAAAGATTCAGATGTGCTGTTGGTCAGCAGGTAACTCTGAGAAAACCATTATAAGAATGCTTGAGAAATAGATAGATAGCTAAATTTAGGATTGAGAAATAGATAGGTAGATAGATAGATTTAGTATTGAGAAATAGTTATTGAGCTATATAGAAGCATATTGAGATTTAGATAGAGAAGCTATTGAGTACTATAGAGATAGATAGAATAGGTATTGAGTTATATATTGAGCATTACTTCATCTCTAAAGCTAACCTTGAACTATAGATAGGGAAAAAAACCCTGCTTTTTTCTAAACCATAGCAACTCGGGGTTAGGGTGAAAAGATCTCAGGATTTTCTTCTGCCTTTTGGGGAAAAGTTATCTGATTAACTAAAGGAAAGAAAAGAAAGATCATCTTTATGGTTTCACCAATTGACTGTTTTGTTTGTAACTTTGCCAAGCTGTGCCAAGTCTGCAAGGACTTTGAGAAATAAATATTCTGTTTTGGTGTTCAAAGCCTGTAGTAGCCTCAGTTGGAAATCTCAAGCTTGTAAAGAAAGACCCCTGCGGTCCGCCCAGACAAAGAGAGAAGCACATCTTAGTTTATTTTTTATAGGGTCTGGGTGTGACGGCACATGCCTACTTCTAGCAGACCTCACAATCTCTGAGGATGCCTGCCATAGATGTGGGTGAAATGTCAGGAGAGAATGCTTCTGGAACATAGCCATAGAGCCTGGAAAACCCACAGTAAACCAGCATGACTGTTTATATGCACCCAAATTTGCAGTTTTCTCCAGATTTGGGAGGAGGGATTTGGGCACAATCTGTGACTTTGGTTAACTCAGTTCAAGGCCGCATCGATCAGCCTTCTCTGGTTAACCTAGATCAGCTTGGTGGGTTGTTTATCCACCATAGAGCTGATTCGCTGGCCCTTTGTGCTAAGTGGTCAGTGTAGATTTGCCCCCTGTGATTTGACTCTTGGGAAAATACTGAGCAACATTACTAGTATCCCTGGAATTAAAGAGATGTTTGAAGATCATGTAGAAAAGCTCTTCAAAAGCTCTGAAACAAGATGGTCACTCACTAGTCCTGATGCTTTCAGGACTACAGTTTCTGGATGTCGGTCTGCTGCTCCTCTCCCATCTTCCTTCAATTAATTAGACATTGATTTTCCACTAAGTGTAACTAAGTAGAGTTATTTTTAATGCATCTTTTGGAATGGAGGATTCTTCCAGTGCCTGAAAAGTTAGGAAACAGTTTGACATGACACCAGTCTCTGCTCAGAGCAGTAGATGGGATTTTATTGCGAGTGTTATGATTCTTTTATATCTCTGCATGTATTTTCCCCCATTAGGTCATCTCGCTTGGTTAATTCCTTTTCTCTCTTTCTCTTTCCTGTCACTCTGTGTCCTTGATTTCACGACCATGTGGTGGTTACATTACTTCTCTTCGAGTGTCAAAAGATTTTCTTTCTTCACCTGCTGTAGCTCAGGCATAAAATGTGAATCTTTAAGAATACACATAGCTATTTCACATCTCCCACATTCTTAGAACGTATTTGCATTACACAGGGATCTGTGCTTTCTGTGCAAATCAACTATGTGCACATTTTTCTTTTTCTTTTTCCTCAACAGCCCAGAATTATTCTCAAATTTCAACACACAAAAACATGCATTACAATCTTTGAAACGATTTTTTAGAATATTGTTTTTATCTCTATTCACCTGAATGACACTTCTGCCGGGCTTTGACATTGATGGAAATCACACAGCATCTTTCTGCCATTTCATTTGTACTAAGGTTCCAGGTTTGCTCAGGGCAGAGATCATGATATGAACAACTCTCTCTTCTAGCACTTTACTGCATCTTGTTAGCATCTACTGTCTGAAACAGATGCTTCCCAATAGGGTCTTTTCCAAGGGATGGTGGACTTTTGCTGACCATGACAAAGGTCTTGACAGATGGAGGCCCATCATTTGGGGCAGTTGTGAAGATTCATAAAATAATAGAATCATAGACTTGGAAGAGACCTCATGGGCCATCCAGTCCAACCACATTCTGCCAAGAAGCAGGAAAATCGCATTCAAATCACCCTCGACAGATGGCCATCCAGCCTCTGTTTAAAAGCCTCCAAAGAAGGAGCCTCCACTACACTCCGGGGCAGAGAGGAGTTCCACTGCTGAACAGCTCTCACCATTAGGAAGTTCTTCCTCATGTTCAGGTGGAATCTCCTTTTTTGTAGTTTGAAGCCATTGTTCCACACCCTCGTCTCCAGGGCAGCAGAAAACAAGCTTGCTCCCTCCTCCCTATGACTTCCTCTCATGTATTTATACATGGCTATCATGTCTCCTCTCAGCCTTCTCTTCTTCAGGCTAAACATGCCCAGCTCTTTAAGCTGCTCCTCATAGGGCTTGTTTTCCAGACCCTTGATCATTTTAGTTGCCCTGCTCTGGACACAGTCTCAGATCATGGGACCAAATCTGACTTTCTTACAGGCCCAATCTGGGTTGCTGTGATCCCAGTGAAATATACAATGCCAGAAAACCGCATTATTATTATTATTATTATTATTATTATTATTATTATTATTGAGCCCCCAGTGGTGCAATAGGTTAAACCCTTGTACTGGCAGGACTACTAACTGATAGGTGAGTGGTTTGAATCCGGGGAGAGTGGGTTCAACACCCTTTGTCATGCGGAGACATGAGAGAAGTCTCCCACAAGGATGGTAAAACATCAGACATCTGGGTGTCCCCTGGGCAATGTCCTTGCAAACAGCCAATTTTCTCACACCAGAAGTGACTTGCAGTTTCTCAAATTGCTCCTGACACGAAAAATAAATATTATTATTATTATTATTATTATTATTATTATATTTTATTTCTTTATGTTATTTTGCATCTTTTTATTTCATTTTCTGTTATTATATGTATTTTATTTTGATGTTATTATTTGCTGTTTGTATTTTATTTTGTTGTAATTCTGGGCTTGGCCTCATGTTAGCTGCCCCAAGTCCCCCTTGGGGAGATGGTGGTGGTGTATAAATAAAGATTATTATTATTATTTTACTGACACAAAACCACAGTATGTCACAGCAAATGAGATCTATATGCTGGATTTTGTATCACAAAATCACAAATCGAACACTTCCCAAGCATCTAGGACTGTGTGATGTATTTTCGAATGATGCATGCAGATCCAAGTAAGGTGGCCTTTTGCAGTTGACAGATCATGACTTTGTCAATGTTTATTGTTTCCAAATGCTGGCTGAGATCTTTTGGCACAGCACCCAATATGCCAATGACCACTGGGGCCACCTGTACTGGTTTATGCCAGAGCTTTTGCAGTTCGATTTTGAGGTCCTGATACGGCTGAGTTTTTCCTGTTGTTTTTCCTCAATGCAACTGTCACCGGGTATGGTGACATCAATAATCCAAACTTTTTCCCCCATTATTATTATTATTATTATTATTATTATTATTATTATTATTTGAAACACAACAAGATGAGTCCACAGCAAACACTCTGCTGGCTGTTGAATTGGATCACACGTTGGACACTTCCCAAGTGTCTAGGACTGTGTGATGTATCGGCGAATAATGTGTGCAGATCCCAGTAAGCTGGCCTTCTGCAGCTGGCAGATAGTAATTTTGTCAGCGCTGATTGTGTTTAAGTGCAGACCAAGGTCTTTAGGCACTGCACCCAGTGTGCCGATCACCACTGGGACCACCTTTACTGGATTATTATTATTATTATTATTATTATTATTATTATTATTATGCACCTGCCTTTCCTCATAAAAACCTTCAATTTGTATATTTTTAAATATATTATTTATAAGATAATAATATACATTTCAAAGATTTCTGTCATTTCTTTTTACATTCACACGACACACCTATATACTGCAACTAACATACTAAGATGTTACAACATACCATTTGGAAAGCTCCATTACTACTTGTAGCTCCGTAATGTCTGCACTGACTGGTATTCGCGCTCCAAAATTCCAAATGGGATTCTGTTTTCGTCCTGCTTGGGGATGCCAAGGACTGAACCTGTGACCTTTTGGATTCAGACAAGGTATTTTAACACTGAGCCACCATGGTGCGTCTCATTCATCTCTTCTGCTGCATGGGGAGACTCTGACTGTTTATAAGGATGTATGCAAGAAAAGTCATTGTTTGGTGCAGTGTCTCACTCACAAGGTTGTTTGCATGCTTGGCAGCCAAGCCCAGCTTGCTTGCATACACAGCAAGGCCCAACCTCTTCCAGCTGGAGAGCCTGTATTCTTTGCTGGCCCAGCTTTTGGCCTATTACCATAATTGTTACTTCTCACAGTATGTTTCATTCAGCAAATCCCCCCACCCCCGACAGTAGTCAAATAATTAATTACTCCGGGAAGGGGGGTAGGCTGTCCCGATAAAAAGAGTTCCGCAACGGGAGCTTTTCACGGATCTCCCGCTCCCATCAAGGCTGCTCCAGAGCTTGTCAATGAACTTGGGGTACCGCCATGGGTCAGTGCTTCCCAAAAGCAGAAACAATGTCACAGGAACTATGACACTCATCTCAAAGAGATATTTACTTGCTGTTTGAGGGAAGGGAGGGGGAGACACAAAGATGACAAAAAGGCAATCGTTGGGTTGTTGTGACTGATTTACTGAGACAAAGTGTGTGTGTGTGTTGTACTGAGTTGTTGCTGTTGCTACTAACCAGATTGTAAAGATACTAGCTTATGCTTTGATTTCTTTAATGGACATCTGGCTTCTAGTGTAGGCTGTTCACACCTATGTGATTGTGGGTGGCTGGCTGAATGAGTCTTTTCTTTGAAATACTGTTTGTCCAAACATACAAACAACGGGAAAACATACTTATAAAGTTTTTATTTATTTACCTTATTGATATCTGCCCTTCTCCACCCCGAGGGGGACTCAAGGCGGCTTACAAATGGCACCTACATAGTGCCTCAAAACATACAATATTCACTTAAAATGATTTAAATTAAAATTACAGGCGCAATAAACATTATTCAAATACATTCAAGGTTAACACAGGCCATCCAGGGATCAAAGTCTAAGTGATCAATTGCATATATTCGACTTTAAAATTACTCCTTCCCTATTTTTTGAAAGCCTGCTCCCAGAGCCAGGTTTTTACTGTTCTTCTGAAGACTAGAAGGGAGGGGGTGAATCTGATGTTGCTAGGAAGGGAGTTCTACAACCGAGGGGACACCACTGAGAAGGCCCTGACTCTTGTCCCCACCAGTTGCACTTGTGAAGAAGGTGGGACAGGATACATTTAAAACAGAATCCCTGCAGGCTGTGTAAAGAATAGTAAGCTCAATGGATAAACTGTTTAGTTTTCAGTTTTGTTACCCATAGTTGGCCAACCATTCACAGAACCATTTTGTAGAAGTGTAGGAATCTTTGTGGATGAAAATGGGAAACATCTCCTCCTGTATTATGTTATCCAACAGGCAACTGTTTTCTAAGGCAGTTTTTTTCTCAACCTGATATTTATCAAAGTTTTGGGGTGACAGCATTCAATACCTCCAGCCAATACAGCCGCTGGTAATAGATCAGTGGTTCTCAACCTGTGGGTCCCCAGGTGTTTTGGTCTACAACTCCCAGAAATCCCAGCCAGATTACCAGCTGTTAGAATTTCTGGGAGTTGAAGGCCAAAACATCTGGGGACCCACAGGTTGGGAATCACTGTAATTGATGATGGGATTTGTTCTCCAAAAGAACTGGAAGGCAGTGAGTTGAGAAAGGAACTCTAAAGTCTTGGGCAGAGATGTGTTACATAATGTATTGCAAAGATGGGCAAAATTCAACCCTCCAGATGTTGAAATACAACTCCCAGCTTTCTTACTATCAGCAACATCTGGAAGGACAAACATTCCCACACCTGATTTATGACCTGATATTTAACAGAAAAAGAAAGCCTGGAGATAGCAAGAACTGAACCTGGAACCTTCAGTATTCAAAACAGATGTTGTACGATTGATGGTTAGGCTCAGTGAGAAATTCTTACTCTCCAGTCTTCAAATGCCCACTCAACTAAGGGCCCTTCCACACAGCCATATAACCCAGAATATCAAGGTAGGTAATCCACAATATCTGCTTTGAACTGGATTATCTGAGTCCACACTACCATATAATCCAGTTCAATGTGGATTTTATACAGCTGTGTGGAAGGGGCCTAGCACTTCCTTGTCTTCATTCCAGCTCCCAATTTTCCCTTCAGCAAAGTGAAGCATGCAGGAAAGATTGTTCTATCTCATGCACCGAAAGTATGCCCTTTATTGCTTTCTTTTTGGAGATGCTGCACTGCTGGCAGCTTAGGATTTTCCTCTTCATGCAAGCGCCTGATCGACAACTGGCCCTATCGTGTGTGTATCGCATCTATTCTTGACCTTTTTGATCAGGGACATAGATACCCCGAGGGAGAATCTCTTAAGTGCCTCTCTATGCACACCTCAGTGGGCATGCTTTTCATGTGCCGAGAGCATGAGTATACTCCCGCATTTCCATTCCCTGATTTCTCTTGGCATTGGATGCCCCTTTCTCTCAGCGTTTCTGTCTGTGCTGGCCTATGCAATCTCCCCCTTGTCTCTAGTTTCCATTATGAAAATAATAGCAAAGCTGACACATCTGGCCAAAGATTCAGCACAGATTGTGCATGCTATTAAATATCTTGATATGGGTGGAAAAGATCTGTATTGCAGCTTTTAAACTTATCTAGTGTGGAGTGTTAGCTGCCTTGAGTCCCCACGGGGAGAAGGGTGGGGTATAAATAAAGATGATGATGATTGTGATGGTGATGATGGTGTTGATAAACACACCTCGACAATAATATCAATGATGGGGGAATTCTGGTTCTCCAGTGTTCCGGATTTCAACTCCCAAAGGTCATAGGACCACATCACACCAGAGAATGAATCCACTTTAAATCCAGTTTCTGCCTCCTGGAGAATTCTGGGGTTTGTAGTTTAGTGAGGCTGTCAAAGAATCCTCCCTAAACTACAAACCCCAAAATTCTGCAGGATGCAGAAACCAGATTTATAGTGGATTCATTCTCTAGTGTGATGAGGTCCATAGCCAACAATGGATTCAGTTTGGTATAAAACATCTGGAGGTCCAAAAGTCCCTCATCATGGACTATAGTTTGAAAAGAAAATACAGTAACGAATTCCTGTGCACACTGCACATATCTTATTTGTAGTGCAAAAAATGAAAGAACAATACAACATTTAAAGTGAAGAACAATTTTAACCAACTTAAACTTACCAGTATTTCAGTAGGAATCGTGGACCTGCTTTGGGATGATGGGATAGTTAGGTTAATTAGGATTGCTGTTGTTGTGTGCCTTCAAGTCGTATCAGACTTTGGGCGACCCCAAGTCTAAAGTTTAGGGCAGAGGAAGGCGAAATTACCTTGGAGGGCCGCATCCAGGACCTCTGATCTAAACTCTTGAGTTACACAAGGAAAGGGAGAATGTATGTCAGAAGTTGATAGTAAACACCAACATCAAACTATCAGTGTGGAAGCAAACACTTTTGTGGGTTGTTCCAGGTTTTTCTGGCTGTATGACCATGTTCTAGAAGCATTCTCTCCTGATGTTTGCCTGTATCTGTGGCAAGCATCCTCAGAGGTAGTGAGGATACTTGCCTCACAACCTCTGAGGGTGTTTGCCACAGATGCAGGAGAAACATCAGGAGAGAATGCTTCTAGAACATGGCCATACAGCCCAAAAAATCTACAACAACCCAGTGATTCCAGCTATAAAAGCTTTTTTTTTTAAATGTATTTTTATTGAAGTTTTCAAAATACAATGATTTAAACACATCATCTATAAGAAATACAGTATGAATGTGAAGGGTATATGGGGTGGGGGGGGGGGAGTGTGAGGGTTGTAGGAGTGCAGGGTTCAAAAGTAGGAGGATATACTAAAGAAAGAGAAAAAGAGAGGAAAAAAGGAGAGGGGTTGTGGTCACTAAAAACTACTTTGACTTCCATTCTTCTTCTTGGCGGTGCTCTATATTTTACTGTATTTTCTCCCTTCACTCATCTAGGGAATTTTTCCTAAAAAAAAATTCTCCCCCCTTTCTTCCAAAAGTTATTTTCTCTCTTACCTTTTCCTGACTTATTCGTTTCATTTAAATGTTTTTATTTTCATTATAATCTTTAAACAGTTTCCAAATCCATTTGTTTCAGTGGTCTCTCTGTGTTTTTCCTCAAAAATAGGTTCATTTACCCATATCTTTTATCTCAGAAAGTTTGTCTAGCTATTGCTCTATTTGTGGGATCTGTTCTGAAAGCTTTCAACAATACAGTAAGCCATTTCAGTTGGCCCCAACTAGAGGTTCCTTGTATGAAGGACAGCCAAAATGTGTGGGTGTGTTATTTAAATGTCCGCTTATGGGTTGAGCATCTTTATGCAGGGTTGTAATAATATACTCTTCCTGTGCATCAGAGCCTCTGTTAATCTGCCGGACAGCATGTTGGCCTGTTGCGTGTTCTGCAAATATCAATAAACGCGGGCGTTGTTGACATCACCCTCTCCCCTTTGTTGTGCTGTTCTTTGTATTTACAATTTTCATTTCCAAAGTATGTCCCTTTCCACGCTCCCCCCAGCTGGCAATAATCCCGTATTGTCACTGCTTGTGATCCTCTCACTCTACAGATGGGAATGAATTGTGGGCAGGTGGGTTGGGGGAGCAGGGAATCTCGCTCGGACTGCACTCAGCAATCAGACCAGTAAAGCTGGTTTACAAATGTGCAGAAAATCCAGGGTTCTCTTGTCTCATGAAGGCATTAGCCTCCGGCCTGGGCGGACATTATGGTGCCACTAATGCCTTGGCTGGGCCGTATTTACTGTGGCTATTTAGTGCAGCTGAGAAGGATTTGTTGACATAGATGGTTATTTACAAGGTTTTTAAAAAGTGGGGCAAACCTGTGTTTGCTGCCGAGAGCTTATGTGGGGGTTGAGAGGGTGTTTACAGGGGAGAATTAGTGGGTGAGAAGGAAGAGAAGTACTTAACCCTGCACCTCATCCCAGAATGCCCTACACATTCTTTTCCCTTCCCTTTGCTCTCCCCCACACACAGATTAAAAATGGGGAAAATATGGGGAAGTAAAGAAAAAGAGGTTGCTCAAGGAAAGATTAAAACAGCTCTTTATGCCTACTTTCTTCAGCAAATGAGTGTTGTTTCTCTGCTGCAGAGATTTCCAAATTGTGCCCATTTTTTTGGTCTTATTCGGGGCACGTTTGAGCTTGTCCGTATCCTTCTTGGAGCAGCCGGTGGCGCAGTGGTTTAAACCCTTGTGCCGGCAGGACTGAAGACCGACAGATCGTAGGTTTTGATTCGGGGAGAGCGCGGATGAGATCCCTCTATCACAGTGTTTCTCAACCTTCCAAATGCCGCGACCCCTTAATATAGTTCCCCATGTGGTGGTGACTCCCAACCATAAAATTATTTTCGTTGCTACTTCGTAACTGTAATTTTGCTACTATTATGAATCGTAATGTAAATATCTGATATACAGGATGTATTTTCATTCACTGGACCAAATTTGGCACAAATACCCGGTACACCCACATTTGAATACTGGGGGGTTGATTTTGTCATTTGGGAGTTGTAATTGCTGGGATTTATAGTTCCCCTACAATCAAAGAACATTCTGAACTCTATCAACGATGGAATGGAACCAAGCTTCACACACAGAACTGCCATGGCCAACAGAAAATACGGAAAGGATTTGTTGGGCATTGACCTTGAGTTTTGGAGTTGTAGTTTACCTACATCCAGAGAGCACTGTGGACTCAAACAATGATGGATCTGAATCAAACTTGGCATGAATATTCAATATGCCCAAATGTGAACACTGGTGGAGTTTGGGGAAAATACACCTTGACACTTGGGAGTTGTAGTTACTGGGATGTATAGTTCCCCTACAATCAAAGAGCACCAAGGATAGAATTGGGCCAAACTTCCCACACAGAAGCCCCATGCCTTGAAGGGATTCACTGGCATGAGCCTCCCTCCAGCCTTGTATGCTCTCCCTCACCTGCACATGCACACCATGCTGCCATGCGCCAAGCATGCCTGCTCCCCTTCCCCCCATGACCAACAGAAAATAGTTTTCTGATGGTATTTGGCAACCCCTCTGACATCCCCTCATGACCCCCCCCCCCCAGGGGTCCCGACCCCCAGGTTGAGAAGCACTGCTCTATCAGCTCCAGTTCCCCATGCGGAGACATGAGAGAAGCCTCCCACAAGGATGGTAACACATAAAAACATCCGGGCACCCCCTGGGCAATGTCCTTGCAGATAGCCAATTCTCTCACACCAAAAGCGACTTGCAGTTTCTTAAGTCACTCCTGACACACACAAAAATCCTTGGATTGTGGTGCCCAGAACTGGACATAGTATTCCAGGTGAGGTCTTACCAAAGTAGAATAAAGGGGCAACCATTACTTCCCTTGATCCACATGACCCTTAAATGATCCTTCATGGTGGAGTGGCAGAGAAATGTCCCCAACTCTATGGACATTTTTCTTGTTGTGTGCCTTCAAGTCATTTCCAACATATGGAAGCTCTAAGGTGAAACTATCATGGGTTTTTCTTTGCAAGAAGAAGAGGGCTTTTTTTCCTTTGCCTTCCTTTGAGGTAGAGAGAGTACGGCTTGTCTAAGGTCACGGAGTGAGTTTCCATGGCTGAATGAATATTCCAACCCTGGTGTCTCCAGAGTCATACTCCAGGGCTCAAACCACAACACCATGCTAGCTCCCTATGAATGTACACACAGCTAAAAATGAACCCAGCAGTAATGTCCAATTCTCATTTCTGGTTTGTTTTAGCTATTTGGTTGAGCAGGTGCAGATGCTGGCCCTGTAGATGTCATCACTAGAACAATCACTGACTAACTCCAGACAAGAAACAAACAGGAAAAGCTAATCACCTCTCAACAAAGGATTACCCCAGGCAGTAACAAGTCACACCTAAAAACTGTTAGGCTATCAAATGCAAATTAAGGTGGTCAAACTGAAACATCCACACCTAGCTCCAACAGACAAGAGTTCTTTCTCCCACCCTGGTAAAGAGAATACATCTAAAACATGGCCATACAGCCCGAAAAACCTACAACAACCCAGTATCTATCAGACTGTATCTATCAGACCTAACCCTCCCCTAATCCTAACCTACAACAACCCAGTGATTCCGGCCATAAAAGCCTTCGACAATACATAATCACTGACTATTTGCCATGCTGCTGGGGTTGGTGGGAGTTAGAGTCCAGTAACATCTGATACGTCACAGATTTTCTCACCCCCTGGGCCAAATGAGCCCTTTGAGTCTTACAGGGTGCATCTACACTGTAGAATTAAGACAGAGGAACTCCAGACAAGAAACAATCAGGGACAGCCAATCACCTCTCAACAAAGGATGCCTCCAGGCAGCAAGAAGCCACACCTTGAAAACTGCTAGGCCATTAAATGCTAATCAAGGTGGCCAGTTGAAACATTCACACCTACCTCCAACAGACAATAGTTTTTTCTTCCACCCTGGACATTCCACAGATATATAAACCCCATTTGCCTAGTTTCCAACAGACCTCACAATTTCTGAGGATGCCTGCCATAGATGCAGGTGAAATGTCAGGAGAGAATGCTTCTGGAACATGGCCATACAGCCCAAAAACTTAGAGCAACCCAGAGTTAAGACAATTTGATCCCATTTTAACTGTCATGACTCAATGCTATTGGAACCATGGGTGTTTTACACAGTCTTTAGTCTTCTCCACCAAAGACTGCTGGATTCCATAGCATTGAAACCTGGTCATTAAAGTGATGTCAAATTGTATTAATTCACCTGTGTAGATGCACCCATAGTCTTGACTGATCTACTTTCATTTGTATAAGATATCTGGGAGGCATCTAATTGTAATATAACTCTGTCTCTTGTGATAACAAAGGTGTTACTATTGAAAATATTGTTTTATTAACGGCAGCTTTTTTCTCTTTAGGGGCAGGGGTTATTAAAAAAAGACATTAAGGAGGAGAGGGGGGGTGAAACTTCAAAACTTCTGCCCCCCTGCTCCCGCCCCCATATAGTGCATCCAAAAAGAACTGCCACCCATCCCCTCCCAGGAAGCTTTGGTGCCAAGAGTTACCTCTTGCCTTTGTTCTCTCAGCTTTCAAGGAAATGATCAAGAGAAAACAGGGCTTGAAAAATAAAAAAGCTTAGGTGAGCCAAGGGAGGGGAGGCATAGTGGGGAGAGAAGCAGGAGAGAGGTGGCGACTTTGGGGCTGATTAATCATCAGGAAACTGTAATCATTGGCAGAGTGTTTGGGATCATTATTCAAAGACTTTTTGACAGAAATGAACCAGGGAACTACAACAGTCGCTTCCTCTAATTATTTCCCTATGCTCACCAGCCCTTCTAATATATTGAGCAAACCATTTCTCTTCTTTCAGTTCAGCGCAAACAGACTCTGGGGCATGGCGTTGGAGCACCCCTGCTGTGTTTGTTTGGGGAGTTCACTGAAGGGAGTAGGTTGGTCTCCCCTTCATTTCCCTTTCTCTTGTTCAGTGTGTTTAGTGGACCATGAACTGAGAATGAGTCAACAGAGTGATGCAGCAGCTAAAAAGTCAATGCAATTTTAGGTTGCATCAATAGGAGCTTGGTGTCTAGATCAAGGGAAGTCATAGTCCTACTCTATTCTGCTTTAGTCAGACCTCACCTGGAATGCCATCCTGACCATAATCTGATGTTGCTTGGCTACATGTGTCCTGGGTTTTATCTTTGCTATACTGGAAGCAGTGTCCTAATTATGCCAACTTCCAGCTATAACTCTATACATAGCTCAAAGGTAAAACCACTGCTTGGCATGCAGATAGTCCAAAGTTCAATTCAGTCCAGGTCCATCCCCATTTAAAAGAGTCTCCCTCAATAGGTTTAGGGGCACTTCCAGACAGTCCCCAAATTGCAGAGACTGTCAGGCTTTTACTGGAGGCGTCCAAATGACGACTCTGGTAAAAGCGAATTAATTCGGGACAAAGCAGGTAAGCCCTGTTTTGTCCCGAATTAATTTGATACCCCATTATCAATCAATAATAAATTTATTAATGCTCCGACCAATGGTCATATGCATTTACACCAACAGAAAGGACCAGGTCCAATGGGTATTGGGCCTGTGGAGACTCACCCACAGGTAGTTCCAGAACTACCTGGAACTACCTGAGGGTAAGTCCCCATTTCGCATCCCGCTTCAATGGGCTTCCCCCCTCCCCCCCAGTCTCCTGGCACATCACCTCTATGCACCAGGAGGACTTTTAAGGGCTTTTTTGGGAGGGGGTAGCCCAGGTTTTTGGGGAGAGCATGTGGACCTATCCCCGCACCAAAGCGAGTTTTTAAACCTGCTTTTTAAAAACCTGCTTTGATGTGGGTTTAAGCCACGCCTGGAAGCGCCCTTAGGAAAGAGTTTTGCCTGTGTCTGAGAACCAGTACTATTTAGGACAAAGAGCAACTGGTTAGATGGCAAAATGGTCTGATTCAGTATGATGATATATTATACAATCACACCTGTTCACCTGAATTCAGCTAAATTATAGCCAGTCAGAGTTTACTGTCTTATCACCAGACTTTTTTAAAGGTCCCTCTGTCTCACACTCTCTTTTCTTTCCCCTCTATATTCTGATGGGCAACATCTGCAACAAGCAATATCTAGGTCAGCCAACTACATGTCTGACCAGATGTTAGGCAACATATTGCTTCCCCTCTTGGGAGTGAAAAGGTTGCAAAGGCCTGGAGGAGGATGGGAGCTCTTTGGGAGGAAGCCAAACTAAAGAAAGAAAGATTCTGGAAGGGGATGCTGTATAGACCATAGCATCAAGCACATGTGAAAACATCTTGGTATTGCTTCAGATCCCACCAATCAAAAGGTGATGATGGGTGTTACTTTCCTTGGTGGTAGATTTTGTAGGTGCCCCCCCCCCCCACAAAAGCATATTAGACAAACAGAAAGGCTGTTGCAGTATGTTGTCAATTTATAACATGTTTGATTATTCAGAGTTACATATTTCAGATGTTCTGGAAGATTAACTCTACTGCTGTCTCATCTGAGCCTCCCACTAGGCATAGCACTTTCTATCTATCTCACCCATGGGTTTGATCAATTCTTACCCATTGCATTTGGCCTAGCTCGCTTTGTCCAATTCTATTACTATTTTTTTTCATTTGTTTTTACTATGGTCTTCTAATTTTCACTTCATTACTATGTTATTATTAAGCAATTTATTTGATTTTATTGTTTGTTTTATATGTACTTTGGCTTTATTGTAATTGTTTGGGCTTGGCCTCATGTTATCCTCCCCAAGTCCCTCCAGGGAGATGGTGGCGGGATATAAATAAAGATGATGATGATGATGATTATTATTATTATTATTATTATTTTTCTCTGCTAGATGAAACTGATACCTTTTCTGACCTGCCTTCTTCCTTTAAGGTTTTCTAGGCAGCTTATAAAGCCCAAAATAGCGTTAAGTCAATACAAGATGCTTCCACATGCATGCAATAAATCTCATTTTACTCTGAACTGCAAGAAACCCTTTTAAATAAATGGGATTTGCATAAACCAGCAGAATGCTTTCGGTAATTGAGAACAAAATTAGATTTAGCCCTATGTCTATATCAAAAGGGCTACCTAAAGCACTGGACAAGATGGTGCTTCTCCCTTTTTTATGAGAAGCTTCACACCTAAGCAACTTTGTAATAGGTAAAGGTTTCCCCTGTCATTAAGTCTAGTTGTGTTCAACTCTGGGAGTTGGTGCTCATCTCCATTTGTAAGCCAAAGAGTCGGCGTTGTCTGTAGCCACCTCCAAAGTAATGTGGCCAGCATGACTCCATGGAGTGCTGTTACCTATCGATCTACTCACATTTGCATGTTTTCAAACTTCTAGGTTACAGAAGCTGGGTCTAGCTGCAGGAGCTCACCCCGCTCCCCAGATTCAAACTGCCAACCTTTTGGTCAGCAAGTTCAGCAGTTCAGCAGTTTAACCTTCTGCACCAGTATTTAAAATATTGCAATAATGAATGTTATGCATTGCATGTCCCTTGAAGAAGAAAGTGATTCAGGTTCAGAACAAGCTTACTTTGTTGACGGGTAGAATCAAAACTGGCAAGCAGAATGAAACTTCCAAGTAGACCATGTTTCATATAAGTAATTGGAACTTGCCCCTTGATGGGTCAGCTGAGATTTGATAAGTATGCCCTTTATTCTGCCATCCAAGTCATGATGAAATTGAATAGCACTGGGCCCAGAACAGAATCCTGTAGCACCCATTGGCCACTTCTCTCCAGGATGAGAAGCCATTGGTAAGCACCCTTTGGGTTTGGTTGTTCAACCAACTCCCAAGCCACCTAACAGTAGCATTGTCCAGCCCACATTTTATTACCTTTTTTGTGAGAGTGTCATGGGGACCCTTGTCAAAGGTCTTACCAAAATCAAGACATGCTACATCCACAGCATTCCCATCACCTACCCAGCATGTAACTCTATCAAAAAAAGTGATAAGCTTCATCTGGCATGACTTGTTTTTGACATTTTGTGAGCATGCCAGAGATTATCAGTTTATGTTCTACTTAGGAATCTTTCCTGATAATGATTCAGGTTGACTTGGTAGTAATTGTTTAAGTCCTTGTTTTTTCTCTTTTTCATTATGAGGACCACATTTGCTGCCCTCCAGTCTGCTCGAATTTCCCCTACTGTCAAAGGCTTTCATGGCCGGAATCACTGGGTTGTTGCAAGTTTTTCGGGCTGCATAGCCATGTTTGCGAAGCATTCTCTCCTGATCTCACAACCTCTGAGGATGCCTGCCACAGATGCAGGCAAAATGTCTGGAGAGAATGCTTCTAGAACATGGCCATACAGCCCGAAAAACCTCCAACACCCAACTTCCCCTATTCCCTGTGAATTCTCAAAGATCCTCATTCTTGAGAATTCCTGGACAACAGGAGAAGTTCCAGCTGACTGGAGGAGGACAAATGTTATCTCCATCTTAACAAAAAGGAGGGGGGGGGGGGGGAAGGACCCAAATGAGCTCTTTATGGAGTAGCTTGGGGACTTGGGAGTGTTTAATCTGGAGAAGAGAAGGCTGAGAGGGGACATGACAGCCATGTTTAAATATTTGTAAGGATATCATATTTTCTGAGACTAGGGACTTCATCACATTTACTGTTGATCTGTGGGGATTCACCAGCCCCTGTGACAAATCCGTGAAGCAGCGGGGCAATCCCATCACCCATCACCCATCACCCTGCATCGCCCTCAGTGATGCTTCCCCACCACACATGGGGAAATGCTGCACAGCGTACCCCCACACTGGCTCCATTGCTGTCTACAGAACGTAGGAAGCCTCTTGTGTTCTGAGTCTTAGGACACTTGCAGCACAGTTCATCTATAGAGCCCCGCCAGAATGGAGTGTCCATTGTGTGATGGGCGGCATGGGGCTCCATAGATGGTGTGCTTCAAGTGTCCTAGGATACATGTGAAGGCCTGTCTAATGAAGTTGTATGACATGGAACAATTGATTTGAATGGCAGAAAAATAGATTCCATTAGGAAGAACTTCTTGATGGTAAGAGCTGTTTGGCAGTGGGATATGTTTCCTGGGAGGGCAGTGGAGTCTCCTGTTTTTAAACAGAGGCTGAACTGCATTTGTTGTGAGTGCTTTGTGTCAGGAATTGGACTGGATGTCCTTTGTGGTGTCTCCCATCTCTGTGATTCTATAAATCTATTATTCTATACTTTTTAAGTGAAAAGCATTGGTTTAAGCCATTCCGTATGAAAATCCTTTCCAGCAGAAAACTTTTATTTTTACAATGACTGTGCCCAAATCCCTTTGTCCCTTTCTTTTTTCTCTGCCTCCAGTAAAAAAAATCTTGCTATACCTTTGGTCACGGGGGAAGAAGTTTAGGCAAATCTTCCTCTAGACCCCTCCCCAATAACCTGGTTTTAATTAGTCCTCTCTTTTTATGAGTGCAGTGCTGAAGTCAGACATCAGTCGGGACCCCCCTTCCTCCAGACTTCTGAATTTTTCCTGTTCTACTGAGTGCTTGGAAGAAGAAGAAAAAACCCCGACTCTTCTGTGTGTTAATAAGGAGCTGGTAATGGAAACCAGCCCAGGGATGTTGACTTAGTCTGGTACTTTGCCAAAGGAGAGGTGAAAGTTCAAGCATTGGCTCATGTTGCCAGCACTAGTTCTTCAGAGATGAAGTGGAGAAGGGTGGGCGATGTTTGGGTGGGGTGTCAGTGAATACATTCTTATTAGAAGTTGCTCTATTGTGTCAGGGGAAAAAAACCATTATGAGTTTCAAATATGGAACAGAATATCCAATAAATAAATATATATATATAAATAAAAGCTGCATAGAAGAGAGTGACAGATTTACAAGTAAATAAAGGGATTAAAGGAAAACTTGGCAGCAGTTGCCAGACTGGGAGGCAGAAGTGGCTTTTGAAGAGCATCCCAAATTTCTGGCCTTGTGGATAAAGTTAGACAAGCCTGGAGCTTTCATGCTCTGCCATAAAGATAGTTGGGTGGGTGGGTGGTTGTGGAGATAGGCATGGGCCCATCTGGAGATGCAGTTTCACTGTGGCAAACCACTAGATACAATAGTTTAGATTTCACAGCTATCCTTGACTTGGTGGCTGTGAGTTCAAGTACTCATACACGTCTCAGATTTTAGAGGGAAACTATAGCTTAGCCATCTGTCAGTGGTAGAGCATGTGTATTCAATGCAAGGTCAAAAGTATCTTCAGCTGAATGACCTTACATTGAAGTTTTGAGGGGGAAAAAAACTCTAGCTTAACTAGATAGAGCATCAAACCTGAAAGATCAATATTTTAATTCATGGATGCGGCCCCCAACCTTGCCTCCTGACCAATAAAAAATCAAACTAAAAAGGCTACTTAAGGTAAATTCTACAACCAACAATGCTCCTTCAAAATGAGTTACAGCTCCTCCCATCTTGTCCCATATGTCTGAATTTATTTATTTTATCTATAGCATTTTGATCCTGCTCTTTTCAGCTGATCAGCAACAATTAGATGCCACAACATACATACATACATATCAATTAAAAACATTTAATATTACATAATAAAAATAATCTAAAACCAATTAAAACTATCATAATTAATGTCTTCCAGTTCAACTCCTTATCCATTTACATTGTTTAAGCCATTCTGTGTTCATTATTTCATCATACTATGTTTATCTGGTTACACTGCATTTCTGAAAGCTTGCTCGAAGATCCAGGTTTTTACTCCTTTCCAAAAGGTCAGGAGGGAGGGGCCCAATCTAATATCTCTAGGAAGGGAGTTCCACAGCCAGGGGGCCACCACTGAGAAGGCCCTGTCTGCTTCTGAAACCAGAAGCAGGCTTCTAGTTATTTACAGCTTTATGTTGGTGAGTTGGTAGTGGCTAGTAGCAAGTCCCAGAACTTGTGCACCCTAGTTTCATTTGACCGGGCCATGGCTGGTAGAGCATATATTTTGCATAAAGAAAGTTTCTGATTGAACCCTTTGCGCTGCCATTTAAAAAGATCTCAGATAGAAGAACTGGTCAGCCCTTAAGAGCCAGTCCATTTCAGAGTCTCAAAGGATCAGTGGTCTTGTTGCTGAAATCTTGGGTTCTCCCAGTGTGCACCAGCTTCCAGTTGGTCCAATGAAACATGCAGGAGTTGAAGGTAGGAATAGAAATCAATTTATTCATTTCTGACCAGAGGGGACACCGGGGGACAAGAATTCCTAAAACCTTCAAGTACAAGCATGGGTATTGTATAGAGAATTGCACACATTTGGAAACATGACAGAGACAAAAGATGCAGTTCCAGGATCCACAATTTCATTGGTTCACATGTACTTTCATTTACAGTTTTGTGATCGGTGCATAGTAAGGAATAAACTGTCACAGGTTGAACCTATCTGTTGTCTCTTTGGGGCTGGGAATGGAATGAGGGCAAGGTCAGGAGATATGAGGGTGCTTGACCGGATTATCCCTGGGGACATGGTTCTCAGGCTCATGGGCAATTCACCTGTTCCTCATTTTGGGGGTTCCCTGTTCAATAACAGTCTGATAGATACTGGGTTGTTGTTGGTTTTTCAGGCTGTATGGCCATGTTCTAGAAGCTTCTATGGCCTGCTTCTATGGCAGGCATCCTCAGAGGTTGTGAGGTCCTCACAACCTCTGAGGATGCCTCCCATAGATGCAGGCAAAACATCAGGAGAGAATACTTTTAGAACATGGCCACATGGCCTGAAAAACCTACAAACAACCCAGTGATTCCAGCCATGAAAGCCTTCGACAATACATAGTCTGATAGATAGATGATAGATAGATAGATAGATAGATAGATAGATAGATAGATAGATAGATAGATGATAGATAGATAGATAGATAGCCTGAAGAAGAGAAGGTTGAGAGGAGACATGATAGCCATGTATAAATATGTGAGAGGAAGTCATAGAGAGGAGGAAGCAAGCTTGTTTTTTGCTGCCCTGGAGACTAGGACATGGAACAATGGCTTCAAACTACAAGAAAGGAGATTCCATCTGAACATTAGCAAGAACTTCCTGACTGTGAGAGCCATTCAGCAGTGGAACTCTCTGCCTCGGAGTGTGGTGGAGGCTCCTTCTTTGGAAGCTTTTAAACAGAGGATGGCCATCTGTCAGGGATGTTTTGAATGCAATTTTCCTGCTTTTTGGCAGGGAGTTGGACTGGATGGCCCATGAGGTCTCTTACGACTCTATGATTGATAGATGGTAGGCATTGAAACAGAGACATAGTCTATGTGCTATTCCATGGCTATTCCAGACTTCCAGGAAATATATGTCCGGCTATCTAGGAGTAAGCTCCTATGAGACATAGGTGAGCAATGGATCTCTGAATCAGTTTACACTGTTCTACCTTTTGAAAAAAGGGGTGCTCTGGGGGAGTGAGCAGTGCACAGCCGTGGCTCCCTCTTGTGGTGGGCGAACAAAATGGCACCAATGAGACACAAGGGTCTAGCCTTCAAAGTTGCCAGCCAGAGATCCCCAGAGACTGATGAAAGCTTTTAATTACAGGCATCTTCATGAGATGTCAGTAGTGTTTCCGTGATGGCAACGGCAGGGTCACGGTCTTTGCTTCTGATTAAAACAAGTTCTATTTTTAAGCTTCCTTTGAGCTATTAATTCAGCTGAGTAATCCATTAATGGCTGGGGCCCTAATTCAATGGGGAGGAAAATGCATCGCTCTTAAGGAAAAGAAAAGAGGGGGAGGAAAACCTCAGTATTGGAGCCGGTGCGTGTCTCCTCCTCCTTGCCTCTCACTCTTTAATTAGCTTGCCTTAATACAAGGAAACAATGTGTTAGAAGCAGTCAGACAGGAGAAACATTGGGACAATGCAGAACTAATTAGACGACATCTGCATTATTTCCCTCCTTACCATAAAGGCATGATCTGTTTTATTTGTGTTAATTTGCCAGACCATAGAAAATAGCAGAAACCAGCAACGGTTCAGTTGAGCTTCACTCCAATAGAACTTCCATTCTTTCCTCCACGCAGAAATGGCAGGTTTCCTTAATCACAGATGAAAAGTAACTGTCTTGAGCACAAACATACTTGGAGAGAGAACAACTTCCCTAGTTCATCTCCCTGTTTGCACTGGGCATTTCTTTCTGGGATGTTGAAACCATGATATGGTGAAGCTTTGAGAAAGGCCGTCTGACAGGGGTGCTTTGAATGCAACTTTCCTTCTTCTTGGCAAGGGGTTGGACTGGATGGTCCATGAAGTCTCTTCCAACTCAATGATTCAATGATTCTAAGGGCCCTAGTTCAAGGGTGACGTACTTGCTTTGCACACAGAAAGTCCATCTCCAATTACAGTAGAGTCTTGCTTATCCAACATAAATGGGCTGGCAGAATGTTGCATAAGCGAAAATGTTGGATAATAAGGAAGGATTAAGGAAAAGCCTATTAAACACCAAATTACATTATGATTTTACAAATTAAGCACCAAAACATCATGTTTTATAACAAATGGACAGAAAAAGCAGTTCAATACACGGTAACGTTATGTAGTAATTACTGTATTTACAAATTTAGCACCAAAACATTGCAATGTATTGAAATAGCTGTGAATTCGGGTGGGAGGCATACTGCATTGGATAATACAGAATGTTGGATGAGCGAAGGTTTGATAAGCAAGACTCTGCTGCAGAAAATAAAAGGAAAGATTTGCTGAAACTAATATGAGTGACTTCTAAGCAAAGGTCAGTGCTAGACTAGATGGATCAATAACTCAGAAAGTTGTTTTTGTTATTTGATGTCAAGTTAACTCATGACAACCCTACAATTAAAGACTGCCAAAGGTCCCAATCATCAGTCTACTCCCCTTCTTAGGTCTTGCAGGATCAGGTGTACGGATTCATTTTTTGCATCAATCCACCCCTAGTGTGTGGTCTTCCTTTTTCCCTACTGCCTTCTACTTTATCAAGCATTATCATCTTTCTAGTGAATCATGTCATTTCATATTACATCCCAAGTATGACAGCCTCAGTTTAGTCCTCATCACTGCCAGTGAGAGCTCAGGCTTGATTTGTTCTAAAACCTGTTAAAGTGTCTTTTTGGCAGCAATCCACAATATGAGTATAACACTTCTTAAGCAACACAACTCAGATAAGTTGCTTTTCTTCTTGTCAGCTTTCTTCGCTGTGTAGGTTTCACAACCATACATCGAAACTGTATTTAGGAAGGGGAACTTCATAATTGAGAAAGGAAGCATAGCTTAATCCAGCTATAGAGCATGTGCTTTGTATGCATAAATTCTACGTCTAATCCTTGATGCTTCTAGATCAGTGGTTCCCAACCTTCTTTTCAACAGGGACCACTTTGACCAGGGACCACTCTCCAGCATTAGTACCAAAAGGGTTACAAATCAGTTTTTGGTCAACTGTAGATTCGGTTTGGTTATTCGGGGTGCTGATTTAGAAAACTGCATTGGATAGACCACATCAGCTCTAGTTTCTGATGCAGAACACATGCCATCCAGTAGTCACCATCTGCTCACCCACAGAAAACCATATTTAATAAGCCTTGGTACTATAAGAGGGTTTTGTGAGACCATTGGCTATCATTGCAATAGTGTAGTAACGGTAAGGCCGAGGAGCATATTTTAGTTCTTGCGGACCACTTGGTGGTCCACGGACCACAGGTAGGAACCACTGTTCTAGATAGAAGGAATTTGAGTTTTAAGGGCTGCCAATATCATGGAGAACAGACAGTATTGAGCTAGATTATGATCCTGATCGGTTTACCTAAATATGCTAAGGACTGAACCTGGAGTTATATTCATACAAAGCATGGGCTTGATGATTGACCAGTTGTTCTTCCCTTTGGGTTCTGGGATCCCATTAACACCAATCTTATAAGAAATATCTCTGGGTTTGGTCCTCACCTATCAATCTTAGATTTCAAGTTCAAGATTTGGGGACCCTACCCAATACACTTTGGTTTTTCAAATGTGCGCATTCATAAGTAGTACTGAAAACTTGGCTTTTTGAGCAAGCCTTTGGAACCTCAGTATAGACAAACTTGAATTGGAAAATGACCTAGGAACGGCTATGACGTTGGAACGGATGAGGACTGAACATGAAGACATAGTTTTAAAATTTTTATTGGTCGCTGTTTTTATGCTTTTAAATATTTTGTAATGTTTTTACTTTTGTTGATGTATGTATTTTATATATGGCATCAAATTGTGCCAATTTGTTCGCCGCCCTGAGTTGCCTTCGGGCTGATATGGGTGGGGTAGAAATAGCATAAATAAATAAATAAATAAATAAATAACATCATGTTGGAATTGACCAAAATCAGTCCAACATCCCTTTCCAATACTGGCTAATTTGATGCCCCTCCTGGCATGCCCACATGCAGGACGTGAGCACAGCATAACTACCCATAGATTGTATTCTCCAGAATCTAATTTTCAGGGGGGAAAATACTTTCTCTGGCATGTAATATATAGCAATTATTAACAGCCATACAACTTTCTTATGTGGTTTAAGAGTTTTAGGAATTATAGACTATTTACTTTGCTTTTCATTTATCTGGAATCATCTTTCCAAGGGTGAGGTAGAACTGGACTTACTTTTGGGCCCCATCTACACTGCTATATAATGCAGTTTCAAACTGAATTATATGGTCAGTGTAGATTGGGGCCCTAGAAACCTAAGTGTTAAGTATTGATTCGCTGTCTTTCTATAACAGACCAATGGCTCCCATTTATGTATTCCAGAAAGCACATTTTTCGAGTTAAGTATTCTTTCTGCTCTTTCATGTTATGGACCTGTCTTTCTCTTCATCTCCCACTTGATTCTCTTAAAGTCCGCTTTGACACCTTGCATGAGGCTTCTGATTGAAACCTGCAAAAACTTTTCAATAACCTTACATAGGCTGTCTCTGGGTGGAGGTGGCTGCAAAGGTTAGTGAAGGTCATATTCACACACACACACACACACACACACATTCACATACACACAACTCTGAACTGACCGATCTTCTTGGAAATAACAGATGCACTGAAATTTGTTCAAAATGTGGCAAACTCCCAAATGAATGTACAAGGAGGTTGTGACGTCTGATTTGAAGGCCCTTCTTCCATCAATTTTGAATATGATCCCAGATGTCCCAAGAACTAGCTTGATTTGAAATGCATCTGTATTTGCTAGGATGGAATAAATTGTTTCCCACCCCCCCACCCCCACCCCAAGAATGGGAAATACAACCCCAATCATATACAACAAAACTACGAGGCATCTGGGCTATTTGGAGGGAAGGAGATTTTGAGGGCAAGGGAGTCAAATTCACCAGCATTCTTCCAATCTCCTTGTTACTGATGTGTATATAATTACCACTGTCCCAGTGGGCCATTGACATGCAGCAATTTATCTCATTGTAGGAGACAGAGTAATGTATGATATGACCTTCCATTTTTGCCAGAACATAGACCTATCACATTTCCAGTGACGTGGAAATATACTAAGCAAGATCTGGGATGAACTATCCTGCAGCAGAGGACAACTACAGGAAGGAGATAAAAGTATTGTGTTGGTTCCATGTTTCTGGCCAAATCTGGATTTTCCAGGGCCTGGAAGGATTTCCAGAACAACAGGAATTCTTCCAACAACTTGCAGTGACCAGCTAAATCCTGAGATTTAGGGCAGGAGTGGGAATCATTTGCCCTCTAGATGTTGGTAGACCTCGACTTCTAGTATTCATTGGCTATTTTGGCTATGGCTGCTAGAACCTGTAGGCCAACGTTTCCCAACCTGAGGGTCCCCAAGTGTTTTGGCCTACAACTCCCAGAAATTCCAGTCAGTTTACCAGCTGTTAGGATTTCTGGGAGTTGAAGACCAAAACATCTGGGGACCCACAAGCTGAGAACCACTGCTGTAGTCCAACATATAAGGACCACTTGCTTCCTACCTCTGTTCTAGGAGCAGATGAATCCTCAAACTTTATCCCTTTGCTGAAGTTGTATGGAATTTAAAGTCTCAATTTAAAGTCCTCTTCTTCAAAGTTGGAAAGTTTAAACAACCATGATCTAAATGAGTGTCTTCAAAGATTTAAGTTTTCACTTTTTGGATGGAAATCTGGTAGGTTGTTCTCCTTCTCCTCCTCCTTTTCCATGAAAACAACTTCATGCTCCAACTCCAGTGGATGAAGGTGCTAAGAAACTTCATGAACAGAGCATCCTATTATCAGAGACCTCCATCTCTTCTTACATAGACTCAGATTACAGGGGGCCTCTAAGCTGGTGATCTCCCCTCCTCCCCCTGTTGGACAGTAGCTAAACTCAGGGCCCTTTTACACAAAAGTTCATTCTTGGTTACACCAAATTTTCTTCATTTCAGTAGATTGAAAATTGAGATGGAAAAAAAGTAACTGTGTTAATATTTCTACACCAGTGATTTGCAGCCTTTGGTCTCTGTGAGTTTGGCAAGGAATGGAGGAGCATTCCTGCAGTGCTGGAACGGGATGGGTGGGTGGCTAAGTGGATAATCCTTATTATTGTTTGGGTGGCAGTTTTTTTTTACTCTAAGGCAGAGGAGACAATCAAAAGCTTCCCAGCCAAGATACTGGAGTCTTAGCCAGGGGATTTTAATAAGAAAAGGTCTTCACAAGGCCCAGACTCTGTGGCTCTGGCTCGCCATTGTTTGATATCTGATCTGTGACCTCTGGACCATCAGGGTTAAGTAAGGCTCATGTAGTGCCTAAGCCTAAGTTAAATGAAAAGGGTTTGATGAGCTGTCAAGAATATCTACTGTGTCAGGAACTTTCTGTACTGCTGCCCTATACAATGAGTTCCAATATTTGGGTCTGGAACATCCCCCAGGCAGTGATGTTATTCACAGGCTCTGAAATAATCCTAGCCATCCTGATCATGGATCACATTTTTAAACTGGCATTTTTTATAGAATTTTTAATCTTTGAATGTTTACATTGTTTTAATGATTGTTTTAATTATGTTTGTTAATTTTATGTCTAATGGTTGCCTATTGTAGGCCGCCCTGAGTCCCCCCTCCCCGCCCCCCAGGGGTGAGAAGGACAGGGTATAAATGCTTGAAATAAATAAATAAATAAATAAATAAATAAATAAATAAATAAATTTATTAGCTAGCTATCTTGGTGGATTTGTAAATGAGAAACCTCCAAGTGGCCCAGCTGTTAACAGCCATATTCATGCCTTGCAAACTTAGGGCAGCCATGGCTTCTTTGACTGGATCCACCCACCCAACTGTAATGCAGCTTTCCTCTTTTTCTACTGCCTTCCACTTTACAAAGCCTTATGGTCTTTCCCCGTGAGTCACGTTGGTAGTTTTTTTTATCATTCAAAATGGTAGCCAAGTGCAAACCAAGTCAATCCAGCATGCACCAATGTCCGTTTGTTTGTTTGTTTGTTTGTTTGTTTTTTAAAAAAAACCAGTACTGATTTATTGATAAAATACAATTTTTGGCTTGGTCCAGAATGTTTTTTTTTAATTTTGTCTGTCTTTCTTCTTTTTCAATAGTGACCGTGGGCCGTGGCATCCTGGACAACATACCGAAATTTTCCTCTCTACCAACATATCTACCTGTAAAATATCAGATCTCACGCACTGAGACTTCATTTTTCCTCAGAGAAGCTAATCAGGAGTTCATGCGAAACTCAAGTTTGCAGTCACGGATAGAAACCTTCTTTACCTACAAAACCAAAAAGACACCTGTAATAAATGCTAGTTATGGACCATTCTCTGTGGAACATACTGTGCCCCAGGATCTCCTGTTGACTTCAGACATTTTTGGTTCCACCAACAAGTTTACATTCAACTGGAAGCTGAAAGCCTACATCATGAGTGAAAAGGTTTATTTGACCAGGCCTAAAGTTCAAATACTTTTTTATATTGTGGGAAGAGATTGGGATGATTACAGTGCTACAGAACAGCTACCTTGCATGAGAGTCTTTGCTTTTCGAGAAACGCGGGAGGTCCGTGGCAGCTGCAGGCTCAAAGGCGATCTGGGTTTATGTGTGGCTGACTTGGAACTTCAGCCAGCCTGGTTTAACCCACCAACAGTTGTTACTGGCCGTAAGAAAGCAGCTGATCCATCTGAAGGAAGTTCTGTAGAGCTTTACTACACCATCCAGCCTGGAGATGAGAAAGGGGAGTGTAGCACTGAAGACATCAGGAAGGGAAATGCTATCCGTCCAGGGAAGGAAGGAGCTGGGGAAACCATGTCCCACTTACAAAGAATTGGTTCTATCAGTCTCCACCGGGTCCCAGAAAGCTCTCAGCTGACAGAGTTGTGGTTGGACAGCAATGTGGCCCTTTGGCTGCCCTCAAAACCTGTCAAACAAGGAGAAGTAGTGAGTGCTTTAGTGACGCTCGCAAACAACGTTACAGTGGATCAGTTCATTCTAAGGTATGGTTGATCTGCATATTTTATTTGTTGATGGGCACTGCTTTTAAAATGACTGTCACCTGTAAACACAAACCCATCTCTCCTACTCACATTGCAGAGCGTAAACCAAAAATATTAACCAATAGGTTCCTTTCCCCTCCTTTCTGGGCTTTATAGTCAAGGGCTATTTCTTCAGTAATCAAATGCATCAGGTCTTGGTCTAAGACCTTAACCAGCTTGGAACTTCCCAAAGATTCCATAAGTGGACATGTATGTTTCAAGTTAATCTCAATTAACACAGGAATGGTAAAAACACGGAAGACCAAACATAAATAATAATATATTCCAAAGTGTCAGAGTATTCCAGTTTCCAACAAACCCCACAACCTCTGAGGATGCTTGCCACAGATGCAGGTGAAATGTCAGGAGAAAATGCTTCTAGAACATGGCCATACAGCCCGAAAAACCTAGGACAACCTAAAGTTGTTGTTGTTATTGTTGTTGTTTTGTTTTGTTTTGTTATTTTCAACCCTGGAATTGCTGTAATCATGATATGAGTCAAAATCCAAAGTGCCATGGACTAGATTGACTTGCCCATTTCAATATATGCCTCTATGTGTATGTGTGTATGTCTCTGTGTACAGTCCCTGACAATGAAGGTCCTAGCATATAATTTCCAGCTTTCAGGGTGTTTGTTGGAGGAGGGTAACTTTTTTAATCCACCTTTTTAAAAATAAGGGGGAGGGAAGAAAACCAATCAACCCAGAAGCAGCTTTGGATTAGTTGATGAGATAATCTGTGTGACACCTGTTCGATGAGTGGACCTCTTTGCTTGTGTATGATCATTGCTGCAGAAATGATGCAGCAGGAGTCTTGAGTGCCCAGCCAAAAAAAAATGTACTTACAGCAATATCCTTAAAAAGGCTACTCTCACTACCATGGATGTTCTTACCTCCTCATTGAGATTTTTTAGTTTTTCTTTTGGGTTGCTTTGGTGACTTGCAAAGAAAATGTCAGCCATGGAGCAAAAGATATATATACAAAGGCTCATGGGATCAATCCTTGGAAATTCCAGTTACGAAAAAGAATCATCATGACAGCAGGTTTTAAGTCTGCTTTCACCCCGCCAGTGAAAGCAGACTTGCAGGATATCCCATTGTGCACTATAGGTAGACATTATACAACGAGACAGATTATGCAGTGGGACTTGGAACTATGTACTATCTAGAACATGTGCTTTATCTTGCATGGTGCCTCAGTCTCATTGAGCATCATGCAGTTCACTAGCATGATTGTATGTTGCTTCAGTGATGTATCTACAACATCATAGACTCTGATGCAAGATTTTGGTTCCTGTATGATTATAGTAATAGCTCATAACAGTAATAGCTCATACGAGCCCCCGGTGGTGCAGTGGGTTAAACCACTGAGCTGCTGAACTTGCTGACCGAAAGGTCGCCAGTTAAATCTGGGGAGCAGGGTGAGCTTCTGCTGTAAGTCCCAGCTTCTGCCAACCTAGCAGATCGTAAATGTGAGTAGATCAATAGGTACCGCTCCAGTGGGAAGGTAACGGCACTCCATGCAGTCATGCCAGCCACATGACCTTGGAAGTGTCTGCGGACAATGCCGGCTCTTCGGCTTAGAAATGGAGATGAGGTGGCAGTGCAAAAAAACAAGAAAATACTAGAAGGAAATACAAGAAACATTACAGAAAGTTCTGAAAATTAAAATCCCTCTAAAACCGGAAATATTTCTACTGGGCATAACTTCAAATCTAAAGATGGACAAAAATACCAATAAATTACTATTTTTGGCAACAACCGCGGCAAGGATATGCTTTGCTAAACTTTGGAGGAAGAAAGAAATACCAAAGATAGATGACTGGAAAAGAAAAATGATGGAAGTCAGGAACATGGACAGTCTGAGCTTCATTATCCAAAGAAACAAAGGAATAATGGAAACGGAAACTGACTGGACAAAATTTAAGGAATATTTAAAATTAAACAATTAAATCTAAGAATAAAACTAAAAAGAATGCACACAAACATAGAAGAATACTTAAGAAAGTAGGAAAAAGAACAAGAAGAAAGGGTTTGAAAAGGAGATGGATATAAAACACATAGTAGTCGATATGAGGTACTGAAAATAGAGAGAAGAGAGAAGAAGAAATGAAAGGAAAGGATAAGACCTCCCTCAAAGAATCCTGGAAGTCACATGGAATGAAGAACGAACCTCTTGAATCTTTTCTTTTAACTGTCACTTTTATTTCCCTCACATAAACCCTTTTCTTCCCTTCTACACACCCCCCCAACCACCTCCCCATATCTCCTCTCTAAATCTCTATCCCCCACTCTATAACCTTCCCCCCCCTCTTCCCCCCCTCTTCTCCCCAAATTTTACTGTCTGTATATTTAAGAAAATTGCAATAAAAATTTATTTTAAAAAAGAAAAGAAATGGAGATGAGCACCAACCCCCAGAGTTGGACATGACTGTTAGGGGAAAACCCTTACCTTTTACCATAACAGTACATTATTGCTGGAAAATCAACCACCTACCAAGCTACTGGGAAGACTGCAGCGGGGGGGGGGGGGGGGGCGGAGAGAGAGAGGAGAGGGTGGTTAGATAAGAAATTCATTCTTGTCAACTAAAAGGTCCTGGTGCTTCGACACTGCATGTCCTGACTCTATTACGGCACTAGTTGGTTATAAATGTCCCCCACTTTCATAATATTGGTCACTTTAACAACAAAAACAGGAGAGAGAGATGTCTCTGGCCTTTTTATTTGTGTGTGGACCCTTCCACACAGCTGAATAACATCCCACATTTTCTGCTTTGAACTGGAATATATGGCAGTGTGGACTCAGATAACCCAGTTCAATGCATATATTGTGGGATTTTCTGCCTTGATATTCTGGGTTATATGGCTGTGTGGAAGGGTCCTGTTTGATTGCTGCTGATCACCCTTTGAAAGTCTGCCCACCTCTGCTTTTTCCCTGGAAAAGAAATGTGAGCTAGGCTTGCTTCTGAAGCCAGATGTCTGCGATGCATAGCTTGAGAAAAGATTGCAATTGCTTCTGGAATCAATCTGAAAACAAAAGCAGGGTTGCAACTGAGGGCCCTTCCACACAGCCATATGACCCAGAATATCAAGGCCAATAATCCTTTATCTGAGTCCACACTGTTGTATAATCCAGTTCAATGTGGATTTTTATACAGCTCCAGGGGAAAATGCGAGAGGACATGCACTTTAGGTGCTGTCTGGATGTGCCCAGAGTCTTCACAATACGAACCCAACGTTCAAGACAAAAGGCTTCAAATCCCATGTAATGCCTCAGCATTTACACACAGGGCAGTGTGCCATGTTTGATTTGGTGTGGAATTACAAACAGCAGGCCAACACATTTAATGCTAAGAGCATGCGTATTCTGTGACTTAGAGGTTAAATCTATTAACTTGATGCAGACAGGCGGACATAGACCAGGTTGCAGGTGGCATTGAGTAGGATAAGCAGGAAGGAAAGATGAGGGATGAAGTTCTCTCAGCTGATTAGGAACCTGGGGTTATTTTTTTTCTGTCAGTCTGGATTAGAGTTTGTCTCTTTCCGGCTCCCATTTTGCTGGGCTTTTTTTTGTGGATAGTTTCTTTTTTTAAATTCAATGTAATGCGCAGAAAAAAGGAAATACTAAAATTAAATATATCACCTTGGAATGGGTGATATATTTAATTTATCACCAATTCTGCCACAAACCCCAGTTAGGAATCCCAACCCAAGTCTAAATGTAGGAAGAGGCAGCTTGGTTTCTTCATGTGAAGAAGGTATAAAAACAGAGTTTTCCAAGGGGACAGACATCTTGAAAGCCTGAAGTTTCGACAATAAAGTTAGCGAATGTAGCACCCCTTGCCAGCTAACAAGCTAACTGTGAGACAATGGATAATTAGCAAGGATAATACAGCATCAGATTGCAAGAGAGATAGAGGCTAAATGTGGCAAGGAGAGTGATTAAACAGTTCGGCTGAGGCAGCTTTCAATGGTAGTATCCTAATGAGTATTGACAAAGCAGCTGTATTTAGTGGAAGGGTAGAGAAGAATGCTAGCGATATTAACACACTGGAAAAGCAGAAATGTCACCATACATGTGTACAAGGAGATTGTGGCTGGTTGGTTGAAATCAATATGTCAATCAGCCTTCCCTTTTCTCCTCCACCATGGCCATTCCTAGATATTTTGCTGCCTGAGGCAGAATAGCAAATGGCACATGTCTCAATCAATTGTTGTTTGGAAACAAGTTGACTGCTAGGCAGTGGATAATTTCAACAGGGATAATATACTCTCTGCTCCCTAAATCTTTCTTTCACATCAACCTTCCTGCTCCGATTTTGGCTGCGTTTTCCAGTTTCATCTTTGCTTGGTTCATAGAATCATTCCATCACGGATTCATAAGGGTTGGAAGAGACCACAAGGGCCATCCAGTCCAACCACCTCCCATGGAGGAATGCACAATTTAGGCAGGTGGCCATCCAATCTCTGATTTAAAATGGCCAAAGAAGGAAATTTCACCACATTCCTGACCACGGGATCACACTAAGTTTATTGAAATTGTCTTTTTTACATAGCTTCCTCTTTCCACTGTATAATAAACTCTAGAAGAACATGACACTTCATCAGAGGGGTGGTGGAAAGCGGATGGGACCATCTTACCCCATTCCCTACTGTCTTTCCCCATCTTCTGGGATGGTCAGCCATCCATGTCTTTTCCCCCATTTCCACCCATCTTTTACCTTCTTTTCCCCCCACTTTCTCATGTTTGGATGGACTTCCAGCTCCCATTTCCATGCGCTGCGGAAATGGAGCCCCATAGAGTCCCACCAGAAGTGCCCTACATCGTGTGATGGCCTCTGTGGGACTTCTGTAGCGCTCCATTTCCGAAGCTCATAGAAATGGAGCCAGAAGTCCATCTGATGAAGTCCATGGTCACTCCCACCTAAGAAACCCCCTACATCCACCCATTTACCAGGTCATCACTGTCGGTTAGGGTGAAATCTAAAATATCTGATCCACTTGTTGTTTCTTCTACCTTCTGGTCCATGAAATTGTTTGCAATGCAAGTGAATAATTTCTTGGATCTTGTATTCTTGGCAGAGTGGTCTTGCAACCAATATCAGGATAGTTACTATTACATTTCTGTGTTCTGAGTATGTGGTCACCTGTTCTAGGAAGACATCATCTAGGTCTTCAGTCAGGCTTGGAGATCTATAGTAGACCCACATAATGACATCCCTGTTGTTTCTTTCCTCCTTTATCCAGATACTCTCAACCTGGCTTCTAGGATTTATGTCACAAACCTCCTCATATGTGTGAACAATTGTTGTTGTCAGATATGTTCAAAATTACAGCTGTTCACCCCTTCTGCCCAATATGTATTATACATATGATCAAATCCCAGGCTCCCCATAATATAACACCGAAGGGAACACCATGAACCAATTGTAGCTTCTCAGCCTCTTTACCCCACAGGGTTGTTATTAGGAAAAAATAGGGTGGGTATGAAGAAATGTGGAGGATAGGGCACTATTCCACCTCTCCTCTCTCTCCTGCTGAGTTAATTGAATGCAAACTCCTTTTGCAAATTGAAGAGCTGAGGACTAAAGTGGGGGAGTAGGAGAAGGACAGAGAAACTGGGGCATTTTCAAAGCATCTTTGAATGTTGGACAGCACAAGTTTAACTGGCTGTCCCTGCCAAAGTGGGAAAGTTTAACTCTGTAAGCAGTGGTTCCCAAACCTTTTTTTACCATGGACCACTTGACCAGGACCACTTTGACCAGGGACCACTCTCCAACATTAGTACCGAAAGGGTTACAAATCAGTTTTTGGTGAACTTTAGATTCAGTTTGGGGCTGATTCAGAAAATTGCATTGGATAGACCACATCAATTCTTGTTTCTGATACAAAACATATGCCATCCAGTAGTTACTATCTGCTCACCCACAAAAAACCATATTTAATAAGCCATGGTACTATAAGATGGTTTCGTGAGACCAGTTGCTCTCATTGCAACCGTGTAGTAACAGTGAGGCCGCAGACCATATTTTAGCTCTTGTGGACCACAGGTTGGGAACCACTGCTGTAAAGTATGATAGAATTGGCTCAACTCAAATCTGGGTGAGCCTCATACTAAAAAAAGGTTCTCCCTCGGATATGCAGGATCCAAATTGGTTAAGGCAGAGCTTTCCAAACTGTGTCTCGTGACTCATTCATCTATCAGCTACATTGTGTAGCCATGTCATGTGAACATAACGAGAAATGATAAACATCTTGGAAATGTATGCTATCTTACAAATCATAGGGGTATTTTAAAAAATATAAATGAAAGGTTTTCATGAGATATGTTTTGTCTCCATGCATTTCGTTCTTACAATGTATGCATGTGTTTTTATCTCTTATAAGGGGTTGGTGTAACCTTTGGTTTGCTAGTAAAACTTAATTACTGTGTCACAAAAGATGCATGTCAAAAAAAGTCTGTCAGCAACATGAAATGATTGAAAAGGTCTGGTTTAAGGTTTCAGTATATGTTCTACAGTACTTTTAACTGTCTACTGGAAACCTGAGATAGTTGGCAAAGTTTTGCAGTTTCAAATCATCTATCACATCCAACCAATCCTTATAGACAATGTCTGCCTGTTAGTTCTGATCAATATGTGAATTTCAGATCTCAGAACTTAAACTTGAAATACAACATGCCCCGCAGAGAAATGTCAGACCTAGGATAGGATTTCTTTCATGTCTCCTCCATCAGTCCTTGTATACACATGTGTCTTCAGATATGAATGGCATCAAATCATTTCCCCCCTTTTTTTTCAGAGCAGCTCTGAAGGACTCGTGAGTTCAAAGTAGGTTGGCCTATTGTTAGTAGATATCTAAACGCAAAAAGTGATGCAGTGCAGCTCTGAAGAACAAAGGAATGTAGCAGCCTCCGGACTTCTGTGTCTTCTTATTTCATGTTCCATTTTTGGCTGGGAACGTGGGGGGAGACACCTTAGCTTCAAAAAGATTCCAGCTAGCAGTTTTACCTTCTATGGACAAAAGGGGCTTTTAAAAAAAAGAAAGGAAAGTTTGAAAAATTGGATTTATTTTGTTTTCAGTATTTTCTTCTTATAACTCGACCCCCGCTGATTCTATACTGGGCTCCATGTTGTATGGGGAAAGCTTTGGAATATTCCTGCATGCATTTATGATTGTTGTATGACATATTTCTAAATTGTTTTTCTAGTTCTGTAAGTGGTGAACGAATTGGAAGAAAATAGCAACAATCAGGCCCGTAGCCAGGATTTTGATTTGGGGGGGGGGGTGCTGAGTCTGAGTGAGAGAGGATCTACCCTAGGAAACCTTTTGTATCGTTATCCCAATACCCCCATTAATATGGAATATATTGAGCATGGTGATCAGATCATGATATGAATAAACATAACAGTTTAAATAATAAATGTTATTTCTTTACTTTCAGTAACAAAATGTTTAGAATACAGTGCATACAGGCAGGGACTGGGGAATGATTGCCCTTTTCAAATGGTAGTTGTTGTTTACCTAGATCCAGAAAGCACTGAAGGCAGCCAACATCATATCTGGACCAAACATGGCCAACTGGGGGTGATTGACCTTGGATCTGGGAGTTGCAGTGCACGCTTATCCAGGGGGCATTGAACCAAGCCAATGCTGGATCTGGACTAAACTTGGCACATAGAGCCAATTTGCCCAACTGTTCATAGAGGCAGGGATTGGGGAATGATTGCCCTTTTTCAAATGGGAGTTGTTGTTTACCTGGATCCAGAGAGTTCCAGAAGGCAGCCGACAGGCTCAACACACCCCACTCCCAGCCACGAGTGTGGTGAGACTTCAATGCACAGGTGCGAAAGCCTGCCGAGTGCACGGGCGCGAAGGCCTATTGCGGCCTCCGAATGGTCTGTGGTGCGGTGGCATCCTCTTTGGTGCCTGGGCTGTTGGTGCACTCCCCTTCCTCTCCCAGCACCGAAGGCTGAAACCAGGGGCACTGAAAAGGAAAGAGAGTGTGCCAAGGGCTCAAGGACACCACTGTGCCACGTACCAGTAAGGACTTACTGCAGACCACCCTGAGAATTTGGGGGGGGGGGGGGGTTGAAACCCCTCAAGCCCCCCCCCCCCCCCCACCTACATGCCTGGCAATGATGCAATTAAAAAAAATGAAGAAAGAAAGAAAGAGTAGTGAATACACACAGATGTCGCATAGCACATAGACAACTGTAGGACAACAGGAGTACAAAACCAACCAAATTCTTACTTTTGTAAAAAGAAAGAAATTTATTTATTTATTTCAAACATTTGTACCCCGCCCTTCTCAAAACCCCACAGGGGGACTCAGAGCAGAAAAAAATTAGTTGCTGTGAGTTTTCCGGGCTGTCTGGCCATGTTCCAGAAGCATTCTCTCCTGACATCCACATCTATGGCAGGCATCCTCAAAGGTTGTGAGGTCTGTTGGAAACTTGACCAGTGAGGTTTATATATCTATGGAATGTCCAGGGTGGGAGAAAGAACTCTTGTCTGTTGGAAGCAAGTATGAATGTTGCCTTTGGCCAGCTCGATTAGCATTGAATAACCTTGCAACTTCAAGGCCTGGCTGCTTCCTGCTTGGGGGTATCCTTCGTTGGAAGCAAAGCACTTGATGAACCAACCTGGACATAACATATTATTTGAGAACACAGAAATGCTGGAGCACTCTTGCAACCACTATGTCAGACTACACAGAGAAGCCATTGAAATCCACAAGCATGTGGGCAGTTTCAACAGAAAAGAGGAAACCATGGAAATGAACAAAATCTGGCTACCAGTATTTTAAAAAACTCTAAAATCAGGACAGTAAATAAAAAGCAACACTCACAAACAGGAATTCCAGATAGGAAACAGTCAGGGCCAGCTAACACCTCCCAACAAAGGATTTCCCCAGGCAGTAGGAAGCCAGACCTTGAAACTGTAGGGCCATTAAATGCTCATAAAGGTGGCCAGTTGAACCATTCATTCTCAAATAATATGCTATGTCCAGGTTGGTTCATCAGGTGCTCTGCTATGGCTGACTTCTCTGTTTGAAGTAGTCTGCAGTGCCTTTCATGTTCCTTGATTCGTGTTTGGGTGCTGTGTTTGGTGGTTCCTATGTAGACTTGTCCACAGCTGCATCGTATACAGTAGACTCCTGCAGAGGTGAGAGTATCCCTCTTGTCCTTTGCTGAACTTAGCACTTGTCTTAGACTTGCATCTCCTAGACTTGAGGTGGCCTGTCTTGTGCATCCACAAACTGCCCTGCAGGTAGGTTTGAGAAGCGCTCACCACAGCTCATCACATCAGAAGCAAGCACTTCCTTTATTTCTGTTAGATCCAAAGCATCAAAGGCTTTGAAGCATATCACAAGACCTCTGTTAGTTGACTAATATTGGGGTAAGGAGCTCAAAAAAAACCAAAAAACAGCAGAGCTCCTGAGAGCAAACCTGGTAGATAGGTTCTGCTCCAAGTGCAGTTTATTCTATATACGCAAGCTTTTGGAAGCTTAGCGAGTTAAGCTAGCAAAGCTAGCAAAAGTAGTTCTCAGACATGTTTGCCTACCGATTTCCCTTCCTGGAGGAAAGGCTTTGAGGGACATCACCTTGTCCTTGTTAACATCCGTCTTTTGTGACCTTTCCCCAAGCCCAGATAATACACATGTGCAGCAGCCCATAGCTGACACAAGAAAATCGACGGGAGTGTCTTTTGGGCTCTCACAAGGCCCTGTTCAGGAATCTTAATTAAGAGTCCCCAGTTCACTAGGCTAATTAAGCTGCTACAACAACTGGTTGAAATCCCACTGCATTCTGGGCCCACTACTTGTTAATACCAGATGGGGAAAATCCATATTACATGAACAGGTTTTCTTTTAACAAAAATAACATTTGCTATCTCTCCCCCCTCCCCTTGGAATAAAAATACATTCTGTGCTCTGATGCATTAAAACAGCCCTTTGGAAATCTCAACTGATTATTTGACGAGATGCTGGGTTCTAGCACCACTGAAAACAGACAGCCTGCAAATCTGTAGCTTGGGAGGAGAATTCACATCTTTCCAAGAAAGGGGAAATTGGATCAAAAATGGCTTATGTGGGTACACATGTGTGTTTGCTTTGTCTGTGGGAAAGAAATGGAAACAACTGGACAGTTACCAAGTACCTCATAGTGGGGATACTATATTGGACTGGCTGATGACAATCCTGCATTGTTTCTATCATCAGCAAGCCAAGGAAAAAAGGGATGCTGCTTTCCTGTGTGCACCCCATGGCTTTTGGGGATATTCTGCATGAATACAAAGCTGATCACACCATGGTTCTCTCCTTCCAATACCTATTCAAATAATGAAGTGACGAGTGGAGTGCCATAAGCAGGGTTCCGTCCTGGGCCCCATCCTTTTCAACATCTTTATTAATGACTTAGATAAGCATCCTCAAACTGTGGCCCTCCAGCTGTTTGGGCCTTCAACTCCCAGAATTCCTGACAACTGAACAAGCTCATTAGGGTTTCTGGGAGTTGGAGGTCGAAATAGCTGGAGGGCTGTTTTTTCTCCTGTTCTCCACTTCTCCTCTTCCGGGCATGTGCCTGTTTTCCCACCTTCTCTTAAAATTCTCATGTATAAAAAGGGACCACAAGTTGTATCTTAAGAAGCCCTGCCCAAAGTCACTATCATTTAAAAAAAAAAAGTCAGATCTTGCACAACTGCAGAAGTTTGTAGCCTTTGTCCTAATGGGGGAAAAGAAAAACATCTTTCTTTTCCTATGGAACTATGTAAGTCTGGCATTTAAATTTAAAAAAAAAAAAACAATTAATGTGAAAGTGGAAAACATGAGTGGTTTTACTCAGGTGACCATATCATGAAGGGAAAGTCTTTCTCTGCCTGCCTGTAGAAGTGTACTGTTGGCTGATTCAACAAAGGAGAATCTGTCAGTGGTAGGTGTGTGTATTTTGGCTGAACCTCGATCTGTTTCTGCTGGCTGAATTTTGGTAGTCCCCCATACCCATTTTTGCATGCCTCTTGAAAATGGTGAGTAGCTGAATAGCCATTTTGGGTCTGCATCCAAAAAATGCCGCTAGATCTGGCCCATTGGCAACAATGGGGGGCTTCCCAGACTCCCCTTTCCATCATTTTTAGAGCTATCAGGATGAAAATGACCACAGTTGGAAGACACATCAACCACAGTGAGCCCACCAAGTTTCACAATGTTTAGGTCATTCCCTGATTTTTAGGAATTTCTTTTCTTATTAAAATCTCATTTAAAAATTCCCCAAAAGGTATCTCTCCGCTGGCCCAGTCCTATAACTTCTCCAGGAGCAAGAGCAGAGCACCATTCCTTCCTGCCAAATGTCAAAGATACACTTCCACATCACACAGCCCAGTGCCCCACTATTTCACTTTCTTCTTTACTAATAAAAAAGAGCAAGCAACGTCTTCCAAAGTTTTTGCATTTTTGCATTTCTGCCAGCAGCAGCAAGCAAGCAAGCATTGTCTCCTTATTAAAAAAACACTCCTATATTCCCGGGGGGGGGGGGGGGGGGCGGATTTCCAAAATGTATTGTGGGGAATCTAGGTATGTTTTGGGGGGAAACTGTTGCACTCTAGCCTTGAGACACCTTTTCACCCAGCACCACACCAGAGTCCAGTAGTACTAACTTCAGTGGTTTATTATGAAAAGCATGTACATATGGGAAAGGGGCATTTCCCAAAAGAGCAGCAGAGAAGGAAATACAAAATACCAGCAGTCCATATACAAAATAGTAGCAATCCAAAAATGATTGCTGACATGCAGTCAAGAGAGCCAAAATCACAGGAATAAATCCATAAGCATTAAAGCATGAACCTTTTCCAAGGCAAACCCTTCCAGGAACATAGACAAACACAGGAAACTTGAATCATGAACTTGAGAGCCAGGACAGGAACTCCAACCTTATGGCAATGTTGTCTCCTCTGAGAAGCACCAAGTAAACGCCACTTAATTTAAGCCCAAGCCTGACCAAGAAGCCATGAGATCATGCCGGATTCACCTGGGCTTCAAAGACTTCTCAAGGAGTCTCTCAGAATGTCTAATTAATCTATCTTTCACTCACTCCACCTGAAGGCCTAATCTAGCTTCAGGGGAAAACTCCCCATTGGCCAAAGGCCATTTCACAAGGGAACTGAAATTTTCACTTTGGTTGCTTGGGACTGAGTACAGGAATCCCAAACAGAGGCCTCCTCAGCCTGTGATTCTCTCGGATCACTAGCAGACTCTTCACTTTGAAACCCATTCATTCCCTTATCCTCTGATAATCAGAAAAATCCTCAGCCACTTGCTGAGCCACAACAAAAACCATATTTTGGAACGTATTATTTTAAGTCTTGGCAGTTAAGAGCAGGTTCTCAAACGTGCACACACACCCCGCCCACCCGTCCCGCAGTTTCCCATCTCCCAGTCCCACTAAATAAAAATAATCAGGAAAATAAAGGAAAATCAATAAGATTCAATGCTAGAGGGAAGCCAAACCAGGACAAGCCAAAAAATAAAGCTGAGAGTGAGCAGCAAGCCAATCGGACTGAAACACCTCTCTAGAGCCAGGACGCAACTGAGAGCAATGGAGGTGCACGCCGACACAGCTTGCATAAGACACGTCACAGCATTCTTCTATTCTGATTGGCCCAGCAGGCAGGGCTCACAGGGAAACCCCATGCGAGCAGCACACGGCAGCCTTTCCGTGCACCGCTTGGTGCTGAATAGGGGAAGAGGAGTCATGATTGGGTGACACGCGGCCCGTTCTGGATGAAAAAACATGGCAGCTGAGCCCTTACCATTATGGCCAACTGAAAAAGCCAGATTGGCTGCAGGAAACCAAATCTGTGCTCAAGCCTAGTTGGTAGGAAAGCACCACTCTCAAACACTCCCAGAGGAACACGTCATTGGCACAGCTGGTGAGATGCATACAAGGTAAGGTTACACCTGGAGAAATGCAAATCTAGAGTGTGCTGAGAAAAAAGAAATGAATGAAGACAGGTGAAAAATGCACATATTCCTGTTGATTCATGCTGGACTTCCCGACAATGTGTGACATGCTCACCTGCCAACTCTTGCTTGTCAAGACTTCTCAGTGGACTATATCACTGATCGGTTATAACTTGTATTCTGCCACAGCTGTTGGTCACCACATTTTTTCATTGTATAACTCCACATGAGCAGTTGCCACAACTTCTGAGTATTTGAACTCACCGATTGATCAATGTATGCACAGCTAGGAATTGCTTTATTGTTTCTGCTTGAACTGTGGAAGGAGCAAGCTGTCTCTCTGAGGGCTGCCACTTCAGCAATTACTGGAAATTTCAAAGACAGCCACTGTATTGGGATTTTTCTTCTTCTTCAATATCAGCATTTCACCCTCAGTGCCTTCTCAATGTGCCCCGTGGTTCCTTCACCAGATTTGGAGAACCACTTGGCTAAGTCCATGACTAGCTTTGTATCTACTGATTTCCTCAATGCTGCATCTTCTGGTCCTGACAATTCACAAGCATAATTTCTGATTCAGTTCCAAGTTATAGGATGACAGGGAATATTAAAGTGAGACAGGCCGCAGCGTTAGATTTTGGCAGACTTCCCATTTGCCTTTGCACAACGATCCCATTAGTATTAATGCAGTAAGACCTTCTCTGTATAGGGGAAATATTTATGGGGTCTTTAGAGACCACAAAATGAGCCTTCATAAAAATGTGTTCTGCCAAAGAAAGGCTAGGCAGATTAGGAACATATGGTTTGCAGGGGTTTGATGCCAACAAAAAGAGGGGGGAAAGGGAAATGGGCAGACTTGCTTTTATGTGTCTTCTTTCTGCCATCCATCACCCCTTCTGCAAAGTGGCAAGAAAGGCCAGCCAAAAGCTTTTACTGCACTGAAAAAGGAAAAAAAAGTGAGCTTCATTGAGTGCTCAGTAAGTCAGGGAAAAAGTGAAAGAGAGGAGATCTTTGGAAAAATAAGTTTGTCAGGAGAACTGAGAGGTTGGAGGCATGTACATGAAAAGCTGTTGCATTTGGGTTGCATTCCAACAGTGACAGGTGAGCAGCAGTCAAAGAACGGAGAAGTGGACATTTTGGGAAAGTTCAGCTCTCTGTCCCATCATCCTCCCAGGTACATCCCCAATTAATCTTTTGTCATCTCTTTTCAGCTGCTTTCAAAATATCTCAATTTGTTCTGCTCCTCTCACGTTCCCTATTTGTCCTCTCCATTCAAAACACAACAATTCAATTGATTCAGCAAGTGGGAGAAGAGGAGGCAGAACCTGTCCCTTCCTAGTAGACTCAGGAAAAAGTATTTCCTAGCTTATGTGACCAAACAACTGTGATGTCGTTTGGTCACATTTGTCCCAGGTTTTGCCTGTGAAATGTTGAAGGGTATGAAACCTTTTGCCAATGAAATAAAGACCAGGAGTCCCCCAACATCATTGTCTTCCCCAAGCTTTCCTGTCTTCTAATTATGTAGCCAAAGTACTTCATCTTTGCCTCTGATATCCTTCCCTCCAATGAGCAGTCGGGCTTTATTTCCTGAAGTATGGACTGGTTGGATCTTCTCGCGGTCCATGGCACTCTCAAGATTTTCCTCCAACACCACAATTCAAAAGCATCTATCTTCCTTCACTCAGTTTTCCTTATGGTCCAGCTCTCACATCCATAGGTTACTATGGGGAATACCATTGCTTTAACTATGCGGATCTTTGTTGCCAGTGTGATGTCTCTACTCTTCACTATTTTATCAAGATTTATCATTGCTGTCCTCCCAAGAAGTAAGCGTCTTCTGATTTGGGTAGTGAGCTCTGTATATTTGAGAACTAGCAATTATACCCGGCATTGCCCAGGGGTTAGACGGGATGCTGCCCCTCTACTTTCATCTCTTCTTTCTCTTTCTTTCCTTTCCCTCTCATCACACATTTTCTCCTTTCTTTTCTCTTCTTTTCTTCCTTCCTTTTTCTTCCTCCCTCTTCCCTCCCTTCCTCCCTTCTCCATTCTTTTCTTTCCCTTCTTTTTCTCTTTCTTTCTTTCCCTTCTTTTTCTCCTTTCTTTCTTTCTCTCTCCCTCCACCCCTCCACCCACCTCCCCTTTCTCCAGCTCTGAGAGGACCTCCTTGGACACACGGCTCTCTTTGAGGGTTTTTCCTTCCTTCCTTCCTCCCTTCCCCTCAGACATGTTACCTTTTTTCCCCAGTGACATCACAGAGGGCCACCTCACCTAGCAACAGTCTTTGCAGTACAGACAAATAAAACATACATATTGACATTTATATAGAGAGAGAAGGGTGTTTTCTATCAAAAGGTTATCCTTACTGTTGAGAAGATATGGATGCATAGGAGGTAACAGCACCGTGGGCCCAGTTTTGCTGTGACTCTCTTCACATACACAATACATTTAATTATCATCAAAACTGTCCAGCACCAATCTATTTAATCAAGGCAAAATTTCTTCTCATTAAGTTGTGTCACTTAATTACAGCCCTGGGTGATTGGCAATAATTGTGTCGATTTAATCCACAACTAATAAATGTAGCTGAGGGATGTTTTTTATATTGTTGTTGCTGCTGCTGCTGTCGCACTGTTGTTCCTGTTATATTTATTGGCATTTTTAATTGCTTGCCTGCATTCTCACTTGGTGTGTATATCATTTCCATGTAGGAAAATTAGCATGCTTTATCGGTGCTGGAAAGGCGAATTGAGATTCCTTGCTGGTTATCCATGCATGCACAGGATGCAATTGGGATGGGTTGGGGAAAGCTTGGATGTGATCCTTGGGGAAGGAATGAGTCAGGTGCACATGGCAGTGTCATCAACATCCACTTTGAAGGCAGAAAGAGCTACATTTTGGACATGCCAAGAATGGTATTGAGCACCACACAACATTTTACGATTAGAGAAAGTCATTTGGACCTTTGAGCAAGGAATGGATTCCCGTAAGTGCTCAATAACCCACTATTAGTGGTACCTAGCTATCCAGTGTCCTTGTGTTCAGGTGAATAACTCCAGCCTATTAAGACTGCTGCTACTATGGAAGGCTAGGGCTTCTAGAGACTCAGAACCTCATTGGACAGACTTTTGACTCTGATTCCCTGCACTGCCAAAATGGAGTCCCACAAAGGGCATCACATGACGTATGGGCACGTATGAGGCTTCATTTCCGCAGCACATGGAAATGGACCCCGAAGGCCATCTTCAAGTGTTACCCAAATTCAAATGGGGAAAGACAGGCAGAAGACATGGAAAGGACATGGGCTGGTTGGCCATCTCATGCCATAACCCTACAGAGCATCTCGAAATATAAACAGTCACTCGCTACTCTCATCGTCAGTCAGTCCGGGATCCAAGCCAATGCAGATTCAAACAGCAACAATGCAGGGGTATTTCTGAAGTCATAGTCAATAGTCCATTCAAAAGGTCCTCACCAAATTATCCAAATCTATGCATAATCCAAAGTTCCAAAGCCAAGGTCCAAAACACAAAGATACACACGAGGTCACCAGGCAGAGCTCTAAGCTGTAACAGGTTCCAAACATTGCAATGATCAGATCCAAATTGCCACTCTTTATGCCCCATAGCACAAGTTCTCTCACCTGTTGGCCCTTCTCTGTGCCATCCAGTTGTAGTCTTTCTGGGACACTTAATTCTGCCTCATTGCTCTCCTGATCCTGAGGACTCAAACTTGCCTGAGGCACTTGGCCCTGCACTTCAGGGGTAGCTTCCTAAGGGCCCTTCCACACAGCCCTATATCCAAGAATATCAAGGCTGAAAATCTCATATGATCTGCTTTGAACTGGGCTATCTGAGTCCACACTCAAATAATGTGGGATTTTCTGCCTTGATATTCTGGGATATAGGGCTGTGTGGAAAGCTCTCAGTGTCAGGCTACTGCTATTGATGTTCCCAGCTTGCTACTGACTCAGATGCTGGGCCTGGCAGCCCTTCATCTTTGTCTGTATGCAGACCCTGACATCCCAAAAGATGGGGAAAGATAGTAGGGAACAAAGTAATACACTTCCCTCCACTTTCCCCTACTTTAACCCACAGTCTCAATTTTCCTCTGCTTGTGGGATGAGGTCCGTAGGCTGTTAAGTTGAATAACCATGGGGAACCACCACTCATTATTGGGTCTGCTTGTTCGTTTAAGCAGTGTATAAAATGGGAGCTAATAAATAAGAGATGGTGTGCTGATATCTAGATAGAAATACTCCCCTTTAAGAAGGGACTGAATTCTGGCAGGTGTAGTGTGGCTCAAGAGGATTTAAAGGATTCAGTTGAGTATAAAAGCTTGTTAGTGCATGTTGTATACTGGAAACTGCCCAAGGTACTGTTGCTGTAGCTTAATCGTCACTGCTACTGATAGACTAATGGCATATCTGTACCACATTGTTACATACATTTAGCATCACTTCAATTCTCATGGCTGCAGCCCTTGGAATCCTGGGATGTCTAGTTTCATGGGGTACATAGAATTCTTAGAAAATTCCAAAGCAGTTCCCTGAATACAGCTCTCAGCGCACCTGGTCTGATTAAATCAATCAGTCCCACTTCTCAGACCCCATCTATACTGCCATATAAAATCCAGATTATCTGCGTTGAACTAGATGATATGGCAGTGTAGACTCATATAATGCAGTTCAATGCAGATAATCTGGATTATATGGCAGTGTAGATCCTGCCCTAGTGTACCTTGGAAATTGTAGTTCATGAGAACTGACTAGAGCCATGACGGGTAAAAGTGGAAATGAACTGGAATTAGAATTCAGTCCAGAAACTTGAGTCACCAGAATGGGCAATGAGGAAGTTAGAGACATAATCCAAGAGACAGGAAGCTATTTGATGACGTTTTGTTTTGGCCTGTAAAGGGTGCTTGTTGTAATGGTTAATAAGTATGGAGAATTTCATTTGACAGCTATGCAACATATGACCTGAGTCATGGACTTATACAGTAATGGGTTTACTCACCATTAAAGAATCGATAGGATCAGTAGTTAGGCTATTAAATAGGAATCAAGCCCATAGTTGCACAGAGAGGAGTAGAGGATGAAGCAAGCACCCATCCTGTCATCGAAACTTCTTTCACTCGGGGATCTTTTGGAGAGGACCCCGATTCCTGAAATACTCTCAACTCCAATTGGAATTCTACTTGTGCTAAGGCCCATTTATCAACACTTACATATTTCACACAAAATAAGGATACATTCTTTGATGTTCCTCCACAGTAAGCAGAACAAAGCGAATCCTGTGCGCATACAGAGGCAATGATTGATGTACCGAGAGAGTGACACATCTCCCTAATGATAGGATTGTTGGGGCTACATTATACCAACTTTTCAGCTCTCGACAATCAGTGCTTGATTAGCCTGCTTGTTCAAGTGTGATCTAATGGTTTCCAAATCATCCCAAAATGGTCTGTTCTGAACTGACTATTATCATTAAGTCTGGGGTGATGGTGCGTATCTTCAAGGACTTTCTGATGTCCATGAGATGTGCTCAAACAGATCCAGGTTGCGTCTACATATAGGACCATTCCAGATCAATGTCCAGGTGACTTACACTAACTACTACCAATCCTGCTTAGCTTCCAAGAGCAAAGGGGAGTCTGGTGCCTTAGAATATTTAAGTCAGATGAGGATGAATTAAAATATCAATGAGGAGAAATAATGTCTAGAGAAAAAAAAGATTACGGATACTTTCTGCAAGAGGGCTGTTATCTATCTATACATATAATAAAAATGAAAATATGTATGTATGCGTGTGGCTGAGGTGTTCGCTTAAACAGGCAGATGCCCACTTCCACAAATAGTTATAACTCCCACTCCTCAGGAGACACCAATGTCTCTCCTTCCAATGACATTGCGGGTTATAGAGAGCACCCTAAACATGTACAAGAGCCCTACCAATGTCCCACCACCCAAGTGAAGGCTGTCATACGGGAACATTTTCATCCTAGATTTTCTGTTTTTCCTCCACCACAGACATCCCAGTGTTTCTTACTCTCTCAGTTGGTGTGAAATTTGCATGACCCTGCCCACTGCTTCTCCCACAACTCTTTGCTGTTATTTACTATTCCCTACACAGCAAGCAGAGGAATTGATCAGCAACTGAACATACTAGAGAGGTTTGAGGAGAATTCATCATGATTTACAGGAGTTGTAGGTACTGGGATGTATAGTTCACCTGCAATCTAAGAGCACTCTGAACAACAGACCTGGAACTAACTTGGCACACAGAACCCCCATGACGAACAAAAAAAACTGGAGGTCTTTGGGGAAAATTCACCTTGATTTCATAGAATCATAGAGTTGGAAGAGACCTCATGGGCCATCCAGTCCAACCCCCTGCCAAGAAGCAGGAATATTGCATTCAAATCACCCCTGACAGATGGCCATCCAGCCTCTGTTTAAAAGCTTCCAAAGAAGGAGCCTCCACCACACTCCGAGGCAGAGAGTTCCACTGCTGAACGGCTCTCACAGTCAGGAAGTTCTTCCTCATGTTCAGATGGAATCTCCTCTCTTGTAGTTTGAAGCCATTGTTCCGCGTCCTAGTCTCCAGGGAAGCAGAAAACAAGCTTGCTCCCTCCTCCCTGTGGCTTCCTCTCACATATTTATACATGGCTATCATATCCCCTCTCAGCCTTCTCTTCTTCAGGCTAAACATGCCCAGCTCCTTAAGCCGCTCCTCATAGGGCTTGTTCTCCAGACCCTTTATCATTTTAGTCACTCTCCTCTGGACACATTCCAGCTTGTCAACATCTCTCTTGAATTGTGGTGCCCAGAATTGGACACAATATTCCAGGTGTGATTTGTGCGAGCTGTAGTTCACCTACATCCAGTGAGCACTGTGAACCCAAACACCAATGGATCTGGACCATTGCGCACATAGCTGATATGTTGAAATTTGATTACTAGAGGGGTTTGGGGGGAACTGACCTTACTTTCTGGAAGTTGTAGTTCATCCACAACCAGAGAAATGGTGACCTTCACCAATTATGGACCTGGACCAAACTTGGTACACAGAACCCCCATGACCAACTGAACCTACTGGAGGGGTTTGAGGGGACTGACTCACCATAGTGGGAATTGTAGTTTACCCTGCAGCCAGAAAGCACACTGAATCCCACTGATGATGCATCTAGAGCAGAGTTGCTCAACATAACAACTTTGATGGAGTTTCTCGGGGTTAACCTGGCATGATGTGTGTTGTAGTTCACCCACAACCTTATGCATTTTGTACAATTAAAAGATCGGGCAATGTCGGGTACCCAAGCTAGAACAAAATAAACGTGCTGCTTTGCTACACTAGTTACTCTGATTCTATACAGGAACTCCTAATATTATGTATGAATAGAAGTGAGTGGATCTATCAGTTATGATTTCTATACATTTTCCCAATCCTTTTTGCATCTGTAATTTTTAAAGGTTCTGCTGAAAATTAGTATGTATTCTTGCATGTCTTTCTCATAATGTATGTGTTGTTTTGCACACCCTTGTGCACATTTGATTCAAAGAACAGCATGGCAAAATCTGGATAAATGTGAATCGTGGAGGACAATTTACATATTGATTTCCCAGCTGATCTCTTCAGATACTGAAAAAGTTGTTTTTATTGTTGTTGTTGTTGTTGTTGTTGTTATTGGATTACAAGTCTAAGAATTCAGAAATTATCGCTTCCAAAAAGAAACTGTTTCTAAGCTCTAGATCACTTGTTTCTCCCTTTTAGACAGCACAATTGTGGCTGATGAGACTTGGAGTCCAAAACATCTAGAATATGCCAGGCTACAAACCATATAACATCTTCATGACTGCCATGCTCTGCTTTTTCAGTGTCCAGGTACTTTAGTGTTTGACAGAGAAAAAGATGCTTTTGTGAGAAAGGCTTTTGTGGGGATGTGAATTTGAACACAGGTGATGGGTTGAATTAATCTCCGAAACAGACAAAGCGATGATTCATTTCAACAATGCCTTGACCACACAGCTCAGTTTCCCAAACGTTCTCTCCATTTCAGATCTGTTTTTTATGAAGGAGACATATTTTATCTGGTTGTTTTTTATTGTTTAGCGGATCTTGATTTTAAAAAAATAAAAATAAAAACATTTCTCATATACTGGGAATATGAGTCAGTGCAGTGTTGAAAGTGTTAGACCACAACTCTGAGGCCTCATCTATCCATATAATCCAGTTTCTGAATGTAGATTATTTGCTTTAAACTGGATTACATGAGTCTACACTGCCATATACAGACAGTCCTCAAGTTATGAACTTGTAGGTTTCTTCTTAAGTTGAATTTGTTTGTAAGTCAGAACAGGTACATTTTTAAGTATACCTGTTCCAACTTACAAACAAATTTAATTTAAAATGTAGCATCAGTGTAGATATGACCTCAGAGTCCTGGACTAGCACTCTCATCACAACGCCAGCCATACACACACATACATATAGGTATAAGGCTTGTGCATTTCGGGTGAATCCCAATGTGTTTCTGCTTGCCGAATACCAGAACTGGATATCTGTTTTCAGCCATCTCCCTAAAACAGCTACCTTTCTGAAAAGGTGTTTTCATTTCTCATCCTTTTTTAAAAAAACATCTATTTTTGGTCCATTGACGGCAATGGGGGGGGGGGGGGGGATTGCAATGGCATCGTTTGTCCTTGTATTCTTCATTAAGACATGGATTAAAAGATTTACTTAAGATACCACTCTTCCTGTGACGCTTTCCCCTGTCAGCAGAGGAGACCTGGGTTTCAATAAAGGGCTTAAGATACCACTCCTCCTGGGAGTCCTCAGTGGTGCAATGGGTTAAACCCTTGTGCCGGCAGGACTGAAGACCGACATGTCGGAGGATCGAATCCGGGGAGAGCATGGATGAGCTCCCTCTGTCAGCTCTAGCTCCCCATATGGGGACATAAGAGAAGCCTCCCACAAGGATGGTAAAATATCAAAACATCTGGGCATCCCCTGGGGAACATCCTTGCAAATGGCCAATTCTCTCACACCAGAAGCAACTTGCAGTTTCTCAAGTTACTCCTGACATTAAAAAACACACACACACACTTCCGGTGATGCTTTCCCCTCAGTCTGCAGAGAAGACCTGGCTTTCAATAAAGGGCTTAAGATACACACAGACAAGGCTCACGAAAGCAGGGTGGGGGCGGGGATCAGCTCTCAATTACTTTCGTATCAAGCGGGCTTTTGTGCCAGCAGCTGCCTTTCCATTACGAGCTCCCGAAGGTGTTTTGGCTTATAACTCCCAGAAATCCCAGCCAGTTACGATTTCTGGGAGTTGAAGGCCAAAACATCTGGGGACCCACAAGTTGAGAGCCATTGCTATAGGGTATTTAGGTCTGGGTGAGTAGAGAGACTAAAAAGGCAGCTAAAGCAAGGAAGAGATTCTGTCAAGCAGGCCGCTGACAAGTTGCCTCCCTCTAATGTGGCCAGAGTCAGACTTCTTAAGAAACATGAATGGATCAAGGTACATGTGGACTATTTTGGTTTGGTGCCCATGTTTTGCCCACGTCAGAGAGGCACTTATTGTGGTGTCTTTACTTTCTGGACTCGGAATCCCTGATTGAAAAACTAATCAGGACTGGGAATCCCCCTGATCTCAGAGAGAAGGAGAGCTCTATAATAAGAAAGCCGAGAGCAATAGAAAACCACTTAAAGCCACATTACCTATCCCGCAGCTCTCATTTCAGCTTTAGTTTTGCTTTATCCTTAGAGAAAACAACACCGCTCTGATGCATTTCTTCCCTCTTCTTTCCCCTTTCTAAATGGCAGTGCAAAGTTAAAAACCAATGCATTTCCCCAAAGGGGATCTACTGGGCAATAAAGTGTGTGTGTGGGGGGGGGGGGGGGGGGAGAGAATCAAGTGAAAAAGAAACAACTTTCTGCAGAGATTGGGGCTGGGGCTCATAATGTTTTTCTTATGTCTGTAGGCATCAAGTTAGATCAATGGTCCATTTCAGTCAGCATTTCCTACACTAAGCCTGCGGCTCACCAGATGTTGAGTAATACAACCCTTATCATTACTGATAATTGCTAGTGTTGGATGGTGAGTCCAGCAACAACTAGTAGGACAGAACTTTCTGATCTTTCATCTGGACTGTGTGGTAAAGTTGTGTGCAAATTTCGTTTCCTTCAGTACCTTCGGTACTTCAAGAGCTTGTAATGGAAAGGGCCCTTCCAGTACAAAAACCCACCTGACACGAAAGCAAGTGGGAGATGATCTCAGATCCTCCTCTTCTATTTGGCATCACAGTTGACTCTTTTTTTATTTTCCTTTATTTTCCTGATTCTTTTTATTTAGTGGGGCTGGCTAGGAGTTGGAGAGGGACCCTAGGGATGGTGGGTGGGGTACGCCCTTATGTGTTTGGGGAGTTGGAGAGGGAGAGTCACCTTTTTAGTTTCTTTTTCTCCTTCCCTTCCTCTCCTTCAGAAATACTTCTAAAAGGTAATAATAATAATTAATAATGGTAATCCCAGTAAGCAAAAAGAGAACCCTATCCCTCCTCTAGAGTAGAAAGTAGAAACAGCTTTAAGGAAGCATTAAACCAAAGCAGAAAGGAAATACTGCAGCCTTGCAGGCAAGTGAGGGAATTTTTAAGGTAGTCCAAGAAGGATAGCTCGACTGAACTCCAGGTCATCTCGCTTCCTTCCCCGGGCCTCCTTAAAATGCCTTAAAGCTGCTGCTGCTGGGAGGGAATGAAGTGTGGGCAACTGCCCCTCCTCTAGAGAAGAACAGCTTTAAGAAGCGGTAAACCCAGTCTCTTCCTCTACAAACAGAAGGTAAAGCATTCAGAAACGTATGGGGAGGGGGGGGGGTAACTCTGATTCATTTTTAACCCAGGTCTTAATGAAGGACATGGAAGGGGAGCCTGTGGGAATCCCCCCTCCCCATAATGGGTTTGGAGGAGGGTGCTGTCTTAACCCTGTTGCTGACACCCAGACTCCTTTGAAGGGAAAAAAAGAAAGGGTCCCAGGAAGGGTGCTGTCTCAACCCTGTTGTTGACACCAAAGCTTCCTTGAAGAGGGAAAGGCTCCCAGGGGAAAGGGGGAGTCTCGTAAGTTCCCCATTGGCAGAGGCATTTGGGGGGGGGGGGGAATGCTGAATGAAAACACCCATTCAGCAGTGCATCAGTTTTTGTGAAGTGCTAGAAAATGGATATGGGGTGCTTCTGGTAACCAGCAGCAGGAACGGATACCGATTCACTCGAAATGCACAAACCTACTGTTTGGTGAACCTGAGTCCCCATTGTTTTTAGCCAGGAATCTAACCCAGCTCTGCCTGAAAAAGTCAAAATGCAAATTTGCAGTCTTTGTGTGAAAAGCTTGTATTTTCCCACTGAGGCCCTATCTACACTACTGTATAATCCAGTTTCTGCAGCCAGGTCATCTTCTTTGAACTGGATTATATGGCAGTGTAGATCCAGCCTGAGCTACAGATTTTTTCTCTCTATCTTCTCATCATCCTAAGTGAGTAATATGGAATAAAAGGTAATTATCAAGTAGTAGGGTAAAATATACAACCTTAAATGGGTACCCAAATATTTTTTACAATTAAAAAAATCCACACACACAAAAAGAACACAAGACAATTGAAAAGTCAGAAAGCAATGGTCTTCTTGCCCAGAAAACACTGTTTTTTGTATAAGAAAAAATGCAGAAAAAGAGTTGGGAGGGGGTTGTGGGGGGAAAAACACGTGTTTCATCCACAGAATAATTTCTCTAAACACTTTGAGACATTCAAATATGGGAAGGAGGTCCCAAAGTGTTTAGTGACGTTATTAGTGTTTAGAGAAGAATAGTGTCTAGGAATGTTTATTTTTTTCCTGCAGTGAGGAGAAAACCGCTGTAATTATTTATCCTTGTATGCGAGAATAAAATAGTAAAATATTTTTATCTCTACTGGGTCTCCTCTCCTTTGCATGGTATTCTTTCCAGATAGGAGGGAATGTAGCAACCAGTTGTCGATACAGGGATTCTAGGAGTAATGGAAAAAGTAACTTTTCCAAGTTCTATTCACTTGCCCTCGGCAATTCAGATCATGGTTAAGATACAGCACCAACGCTTGACTCTGCAAAAATTGGGGGAAAGGCTCAGAATTAAAAGGCTTCCATCCCCTTCTAAAGAAAATCCCGAGTTCAAAAGCATATTCTCTTTGCATAGCATTCCTTCTACTAACATGACAGTAACTGGAGATACAAAGACCTCATTCTGTATATGGCATAGGCACAGATATAATCAACTAATTAGAACAAGGAGCCGACAAGAAATGAGACTTGAACTCTTAATGGGATATCAGTGGCTTAAGCCACCCCTCCTCTTTCAGAGGATGTAGGTAATGAATCCGATTTTACACTTCATGTTTTTGACAGCATATGCAGAGATAGTGTAATGGAATAGCTATTATCCTGGCGTGGGGAAAAGAGAAAGGAAGACGATGTATTTTGAAAAGGTGAGATGAGCAGTCCTACAAAGTGAGATTACATTGAGACATTCAAGAGAAGAGAGGAGAGCACAGACTGAATTCCATTTTGCATCTCAATGCAAGCAGACCCATTGAATCAGTAGGATTTCTGAAGTCAACACTGAGAATATCAGCTTGTACAGTATACTGGCCATAGCCTCAGGCTTTGCACCCATAGATTCAACCCACCTTGCACAGGGAAATGTATTCTTAAAAAAAACTGCACATACCAAAAAGTATTGCCACAACCAGGGAATTCACTGCTTGGAGAGATTATCTGGAATTTTGGAGTTTGGTGTCAGATTTATGCAGATGACACCCAACTCTATTACTCCTTTCCACCTAAAGCCAAAGATGCTGTCCTGATCCTGAACTGGTGCCTGGCATCTGTAATGGACTGGATGAGGGCTAACAAGTTGAAATTAAACCCAGACAAGACAGAGGTACTCCAGGTCAGTCATAAGACAAATCAGTGTGTGGGATTATAGCCTGTGTTGGGCGGGATAACACTCCCCCTGAAGTTGCAGGTTTGCAGTCTAGGGATGCATCTAGACTCCTAGTTGACCCTGGAACCCCAGGTGTCAAGCAGTGGCCAGGAGCACCTTTGCACAATTAAAACAGGTGCGCCAGCTGCTCCCATACCTTGAGATGCCAGATCTGGCCATGGTAGTCCAAGCCTTAGTTAAATCCCATCTGGACTACTGCAACACTCTCTACGTGGGACTGCCTTTGAAGATAGTTTGGAAGCTTCAACTGGTTCAGAGATCAGCAGCCAGATTACTAACTAGAGAGCTATACAGGGAGCAGACAACTTCTATGTTACAGCAGCTCCACTGGCTGCCGGTCTGCTTCCGGACTAAATACAAAGTGTTGGTCATTACCTAAATGGTTCGGGCCCAGGCTATTTAACATCCCTCACCCCCCATTTATAAACCTGCTCAAACTTTGTGATCATTGGAGGGAGGCCTCCTCTTGGTTCCACCCCCGTCTCAAGTGCGGCTGGTGGTGGGAACGATAGGGAGGGGTTTCTCCATGGTCACTCCTTCCCTCTGGAACTCCATCCCCAAAGAAATCAGAACAGTCCCCTCACTCCTCTCCTTCAAGAAAGGATTAAAAACTTATTTCTGTTCGCTCACTTAAGGAGAGGAGGATGAATAATATCACTGATTCCATCTTTTTGGACAAAGTTGACAATGACAATGACTACTTGATTTTTCAAAGAACTTTATTTTTATATTCTTTATACAGATTTTATACAGATTTTAACTGTTTTGTATGATCAGTGATGCCTGACAGACTGATTTATAATTTTCAGCCAAAGTCGTTTATTTTGTTTTAATTGTTATATGTAAATGTTTATATTTTTATGGCATTAAATGTTTGCCTTGCTTGTGTTACATTTGGAAGTCACACTGAGTCCCTTTGGGGAGAGATGTGTGGATTAGAAATAAATTGTTGTTGCTGCTGCTGTTGTTGTTGACTGTCCTCTTGCAAGGGAAAGAGGCAGCATAACCAGCAACCCATGGTCTCTCAGGGCTCCTGGAAGATGTCAAAATGTCTGCATCCAGTTTTGCCACCATTTGATAATACAGGACTTGATCATCAGCATTTCGGTGGATCCATGGATACAGCAGCCCACTGTATATGCAAATGTACCCCAGTATGTGTCTAGTAAATATATATGGATGTAATTATGCTGAATCCCAGTTACTTTACCAACGGCAGACAGCCTTTCATTTATTCTTTGTGCTTCTACTGATTGATTCCCCATCTGTCAAATGAAGAGAGCTTTGTATGCTTGCAGAAGAATTGGTTGCACTAATACACCTGGTTACAACTCCCTTGTTACAACAGTATGGTTCCTGGGGCTTTTTCAGGGACAGTTGAATATGCTGATTATAATATATAAAGGTCTATAGGGCCTTGGTCCTGAGTTTCTGGAGAACTGTGGGCCCCTCCACCCAGCCCTGTATCCCAGAATATCAAGGCAGAAAATCCCACATTATCTGAGTGTGGACTCAGATAACTCAGTTCAAAGCAGATATTGTGGGATTTTCTGCCTTGATGTTCTGGGATATAGGGCTGTGTGGAAGAGCCCTATATCTTCCTATATGAGCCTAGCTGAAATCTGAGATCTTTGTAGGAGTCCTTTCTCATGGCCTTTACAAACACATCTGGTGGGGCTTCTCCCAGATCTCCTTTAGTTAGATTGGCTCCTTCTTTCCTTGTCTGCCTTTTGTTGGCAAGTGAACATTTTTTTAAAAATCCCAAAAGTTTTTAGGGAACTGATGGGAACCAAAGGTCTTTTAATACTCTACTGTATTACAGTTTTTTGACCTCTTTAATAAATATGCTTTCAATGGTTTTTAATGTTAATGTTAATGTTAATCATTTAATTGCAGGTTAATAATAATTTCAGTATGTATTTATCTATAGGTATTTTAACTGGTGTGCAGTGTATGTTTTTGAAGTCTGCCCTGAACTCTCAATTTTGAAATCTCTTTGTGTGTGAAGGTATGTATGTGTATGTTCCAAAAAGGCTCCTACATGGCTTGATGGATCTGGACCAAACTTTGTACACATCTCCTTCATGATCCAATTTAAAATACTGGTGGGGTTTCAACTAAAAATCCACTCCATTTGGGTGGTAAGGCCCCCAAAATGAATTAATGGGGCTACATGTATGCAACACTCAGATGCAACCACAATAGGGCAGTATATAGATAGAAAAGCTACACATCAGAAGGAGATGACAAGTGGAAGATGACAAGAATGTCAGCAGGAGGGACACTTTAGAAGTCTATATGAATAAAAATGTAATGCTAGTTTGTGGGATTAACATAACTCAAAAACCACTGGACGAATTGACACTGAATTTAGGCACAATACACCTATTGGGCCAATGAGTGGCCATCACTCATAAAAACACAGCAGAAGGGACTTAAAAAGCCAAAAAAGCAAAAAGACGCTACAGCACATGCGCAGAAAGGATTCCACTGGCAAACAAAACACACAATAGCATATCCACACTCTCTTCCAGACTACAGCTCCCAGCATCCCCTAGACCAGGCCCTTTAGGAGAGGAGGATGATCTAAATGCACTGTTTCCAAGCTGAAAGCTTTCTTCTCCTTGGATTTCTCTTAGAGCATTCCAATCCCTGCATATTTCCAGTTTCCTATTCCTGGACTGCAACTCCCAGCAATCCTCCAGATACATAGATTAGATAGAGATAGGTAGGTAGGTAGGTAGCTCGACCAGAATGACTGCTGGGAGTTGTAGTCCAAGAATAGGTAGAGAAGGAAGAAAGGGGAAAAAGAGGAAGGGAAAGAAAAGGGGGAAGGAAGGGAAGAGGAAGAGAAGGAAGGAGAGAAGGAATGAAAAAAGGGAAGGAAGGAGAGAAAGAAAGAAGGAGAGAAAAGGGGAGGGATGGTTGGTCACAGCAACGCGTGGTGGGTACAGCTAGTCTTTCATAAAGGGTGAGAACATTGCCATGGAGACATTCTAAGTGAGACCTTCTTAGAGAGCTTGGCAAGGATGCAGAAGGGAGAAAGGAGTCCTTAAGATGACATAACCTGGGCAATAATTCAGTCTTATAGAGAATCCTATATTCAGAAAATGCACACCCAGTCAATACCAGGTACATATGCTAGTAAATGAATAAATCCACATTTACACAGCCTCTGAGACAGTGCTTGAGCAATTATTTTCATACTAGCATAGTGCTTCAACAGGCCTTAATGTTTATTGGCAACACAAACCACATTGTGGTTAAGTAATGGCGCCCGGAGTCATATGGTAAAGCAGCTGGGGAGATAGAAGACCAAGTCATGATGCCAGGTTGGCTTCTGCTCTACATTAGAGCTATCATTCTGCCTCTCTCCGAGAGTAAGATAAAGAGCACTCTGAGCAAAAACGCCTCTACCTGTTTCTCATTTGTGTCTCTAGGTGATTTCAAACTAAGGCTAGACTCCTATCAACTGGCAGTTATAGGTTCCCCTTTCTCAGTTCAGAGTGGCAGTAAAAACAACTAGGAGATAATTTATGTCTGGATGATGTACACGATAAGTGCTGTTGGACATCATATGAAGCTCTTTAAAAAGGTTTGGCAGCTGATAAACAAAAGTAGTGCCTTTGATTAGGCAGAGTTGTTCTAAAAGTATGGTTGGTTGAAGTATAGGGAGGCATTCTTGGTTGTTGTCTGCTTGTGGCAGGTGTGGTGCAAGATTATCATAATCTCCACCTGTCCAGAATTCGGACCAATTAATCCTCTGTTGTCCCATTTTCTCAAATGCTTTTCAAATGTCTCATTCTCCCACTTTTCCTGACTGATACATTTTGCCATCTTGACTAGATCAGAGACTCATACGACCTCATCAGACACGGTCTTCTCTACACCTGCTCCCCATTTCTCTATACTGACGAAACAGAGTCCTGTGGAGTCCATCACATGACACAGGGCAACTTCGAACGGGACTTCGCAGGGCTCTGTTTTGGCAACGTAGAGAAACAGAGCCCAGAATGCCTAATGGCACAAAGTGGGGGAAAGGAGGGGAAAGACAGACATGAAGGGGGAAAGGATGTGGAATGGCAAAAGTTATACTTCAATGGGAGGGAAAAGAGTAAGATGTTTCCCTCCACTGTCCTATGTCAAAGAAAAGAAGCCAAATCTTTCTCCTGGAAAGCTCCAGACACAACAGTATACCTTTTAATAGGTTACAGGTCCTTTCCCTGATACCTGTACTATTTCGCATTGGAAAAATGCAATTTTTTCAAAGCCATAATTGAACTTACTTGGGGCTTTTTGGCAGTTGTGCAGTGTGTGAGACACTGGCCTGTAGCCGGGGGGGGGGGGGGGGGGGGTTAGGGGTTCAACCCTCCCCCCCCAAAAAAATTTCAGGTTAAAAAGAAAACTGGCTTACTCATGAATTTTAACTGGTTAACCAAATCCCCATGCTAAGTCTATGAGATGCAAAAAAAAAATAAGAGTCCCTCTAGAACTGTAAGCACTATCTCAAGCAAATACTGACAATTTATTCACACTGTCATTACTTGCAGCAATAGCCGATGTAGCGAAGCAACCAAGTTGGGGGGGGGGGGGGAAGTGTTGAATGCTCTCATTAAGGAGGCCAGACTTGGTGGAGGTGGTTGACAGGGGCGGAGCTGCAGGCTATTGAAGGCTGCTCTGCCCCCTGCTGTGCTCTTTGTTTCAGCGTGAGCTAGGAGGCAGGTTTCAACCCCCTCCCCCCCTGAAATTTTCAACCCCTCCTGAAATTTTTTTCTGGCTACGGCCCTGGTGAGACAAATATATGCAACTGCATCCCATGGGGAACTATGCACATTTAAGTAACTATAGGACTTGGGCAATTTTGTCTGTAATTGTAACAGTGTAATTGTTATCACTAAATACCTACATAGAAGATCCATATGTGAATAGGCATGAATAAATTAAATGTCATATTTAAGAATGGGGACAGTTTTGTCAGTTTTCCCTAGTGGTGTCAGAAGTATCCAGCACCTGCAGTTTTGTCAGTTTTCCATGGTGGTGTCAGAAGTATCCAGCACCTGTATTTTTCATGAAGGATGCTTCAGTTATTCCTTAAGTCCCTTGCTTTCCTCTAGTTGGTGATCAATGCCCCTGAATTGTGCAAGTTCGGGTTGCTGAAATGTTTCTCTATCCCTCTCAATCGCTCTAGAACAGAGCTTTCCAAACATTTCATGTTGGTGGCACACTTTTTAGGCCTGCATCATTGCACGACATAGTAATTCGGTTTTACGAGCAAACTGAAGGTTAAACCTTATAGGAGAGATGGATATATATTTCATTCATATATATACGAATGAAAGTTTTTTTCCCCATACATTTTGTCATTACAATGTATGTATGTGTCCATCTCTCCTATAAGGAGTTGGGTTTAACCTTCAGTTTGCTCGTAAAACCGAATTACTGTGTCGTGCAATTGTGCAGGCCTAAAAAATGTGCCATCAACATGAAATGTTTGGAAAGCTCTGTTCTAGAGCGATACACATAATTTTAAGATAAAATACATTTCCAAGATTTTGGGTATTTCTTGTTATGTTCGCACTGACACACTACAGCTGACATACTAATGTGTCGCTACACACAGTTTGGAAAGCTCTGCTCTAGAATCTGACTTTCCAAAGGCAAGGGAGGGAGATTTTCAGACATTAAAAAGAGAAGCATTATTTTGCCAAGCTCCTGACTTCCATTTAGTTATGTGATATTTAGCCCATTCACTGTGATCGAGACTGCCTATTATTATTATTATTATTATTATTATTATTATTATTATTTACACAAGAAAGATTAGTACACAGCAAACAAGATGGCTTTTTTATTCAATCACTTGTCAGACACTTCTTAAGTGTCTAGGACTATGTGATGTATCGGCGAATATGCGTGCAGATCTGAGTAGGGTGGCCTTTTGCAGCTGACAGATGGCGATTTTGTCAGCGCAATTGTTTTCAAGTGCAGGCCAAGGTCTTTAGGCACTGCACACAGTGTGCTGATCACCACTGGGACCACCTTTACTGGCTTGTTGCAGAGTCTTTGCAGTTTGATCTTTAAATCCTCATATTGTGTAAGCTTTTCCAGTTGCTTCTCGTCAATTCTGCTGTCACCTGGAATTCAGCATTGACAATCCTTACTTTGTTTTTTTCCACGATCGTGACGTCAGGGGTATTGTGCTCCAAAACTCTTGTCAGTCTGAATTTGGAAGTCCCAGAGTAGTTTGACATGCTGTGTAACTTTTTCAGGCTTGTGCTCCCACCAGTTCTTTGTCACCGGCATATGTTGTTATTAGTAGTAGTAGTATTGCTATTACTATTTCCTTTGAGATGAGGCAACCAGAACTGTCCATAATACAAAGTAATTCCCTTTACTGGAAAATGGATGTAATGCTGAACTACATCAGGTGGTTTTCTTATTCCCCTGGCTGTACTTTATTTGATCAAATTAATATTCTGGTTTTGTCGCCTCTGATCAAAGAAAGATAAATTCCCTCTTTTGTAAGGAGCAGAAATCTTTTCCTGCAGCATGGGAAATAATGGCTTCTCCTCTATATTATTCATGCCCTCCTCTTTTGTACTTGTCATTTCTAGATATCCCTAGCTGCTATGCGGCCTCATAATTGTTATGTTTGATCAAAAACCCTTCAAAGGAAAGGAACAGTTGAGTTAAGGTTTTCAAACCTTTTGATTGCCTTACAGGCAGTTTGGTCTCTCATTGCCCACTGGCACTTCTCCCACTTGTTGGCCTTGTAAACTGGAACATCTCTTGAACTTCTCACCATCTTTATGGTAGAAATCTGGAAAGCTTCCATAAAGGAATGAGAAATCAAGAAGATAAACCTACCCACAAATCTTTGCTTCTCTGTGAAAAAAAACTATTTTATGACTATGCCATGCTCTCTAACGTCAAGTTGTTGAAGTAAAGTGTTGGTGTGCCAGCACTGAAACATTAAGAAAAAAATCAATAACATTGATTTACCAGTCTGTTGAATGATTGGTCCTGGAAAATCCTTTAAAATGACTAAAAATGGACAATAACACATTAAAATAATGAGAAACAGTGAGTGTTAATGCCAATGCTGGTGCGACTTGATGGTCAAATGACAAATCATTGTTGAAAATTGTAACAAAGCAGGGCCTCAATGTAATGCTTAATGAATTATTCCCATGCTCTGAGATGTGTGTCTCATGTTGTAGCAATGGAAATATTGTTTGAAGATATTCTAAAACTACAATATTTGTTTCAAATATTGAAAAATCCTGCTGAGAAGAATCCAGGACTGGCCATAAGCTGAGGAGTGTTTGAAGCCTATTCGCAATTTCAGACTTATCCTGTGCAAAATTTTATGTGCAGAAAATATTATTTTATGCAGAAATTTATTTATGTGTGCACAAAATGCTGTTCTCCATTAAGAAAATGTTGGTTTCTATGCTAATCAACCACCTGTGAATGTTGAGCAAGGTAAGTACCAATTTGTGGATACACGTGTGGTTTTCCAAGAGATTCTTACCATGGAAAATTGCAAATTGCTCGTTGCTTCCTTCCAGAAGATTCCTGAAAAAAAATATCCACAAATAAAATTCTGCCAATTATTTATTTATTTATGATATTTGTATACCGCCTTTCTCAGCCTGAAGGCCACTCACCATTTATGACCAAGGCTGGATCAACACTGAGGCACTATCCCAGGCAAATCCAATGTGGTTAATACCACATCCACCCCAGGATAATGGGTCAGATAGGTACATACACACTCCAACCACCATGGAGGTAGGAGGCCTTCCTAACTGCTCAATGGTGCTAAATATGGTTCAGTACCCTTGCCATCCTGTCCTGTTCTCCATGTAGTTGTGGTCTCCAGCCATGACAAGGGTCCTCCTGGTTGACCATTGCCTGCATTGATATCAGCCAGGGTGATGGGGACAAGGGAGGGAGGACAAGGAGAGCAATTGCTCCCTCTTCTCCCCACTTCCTTCAGCAATTGCCCCAAGCCAATAGCACTGCAGGCAGTGGCCAACTAGGAGAATCCATGTTGCAGTCGGAGACCACCGCAACACAGAATCACAGAATACTAGAGTTGGACAAGACCACATAGGCCATCCGGTCTACCCTCCCCCCCCCCCCCCCCCACACACACACACAATCAAAGCACCTTTGACAGATTACCATCCAGCCACTGCTAAAAATCGCCAGAGATTAAAATTCCATTGCACACCAAGGCAGCCTCTCCCACTGCTGAACAGCTCTTACCATCAGGAAGTTCTTCCTAATGTTTAGGTGGAGTCTCTTTTCCTGCCATTTGAATCCACTGCTCCCTTGTGTCCCGGTCTCTACAGCAGCAGTAAACAAGTCCTCTTCAATAGGACATCCTTTCAAAAAATTGAACATGGCTATCATGTCCCCTCTCAACCTTTTCTCCAAGTTAAATATGATTTTCTAAGGGCTTTGCTTCTAGACCTTTAACCATTTTGATGGTCCTCCTCCAGACACGTTCTAATTTTTCAATGTGGTGCCTAGAGATTTATTTATTTATCATATCGGGAGTGAACCAAAAGTTGTATTGTATTTTAAAAAATACAAAATTTGAAAACTTGGCATTATACTAAATGTCCTTTGACCAGTAGCTGGCCACATGGAGTACCTCTGGTATTGCTATAAGAAGGTCCTCCATTGTGCATGTGGCAGGGCTCAGACTTCATTGTAGTAGGTGGTCTGTGGTTTGCTCCTCTCCACACTCACATGTTGTGGACTCCACTTTGTAGCCCCATTTCTTAAGGTTGGCTCTGCATCTCATGGTGCCAGAGCACAGTCTGTTCAGCACCTTCCAAGTCGCCCAGGAGGGAGCCATGGATTGAGGTTCTGGGTTTTAGCCTGCCACTTTTGGACTCTTGCTTGCTGAGGTGTTCCTGTGAGTGTCTCTGTAGATCTTAGAAAACTAACAGGAGATGGGCCGGAGATGTCACTACCTTGGTCCTTTCACTATTGGTTGCTACTTCCCGGTGGATGTCAGGTGGTGCAATATCGGCTAAACAGTGTAATTTCTCCAGTGGTGTAGGGTGCAGACACCTCGTAATAATCGGCATGTCTCATTAAGAGCCACATCCACTGTTTTAGCGTGGTGAGATGTGGGCATGAATACTCAGCAGCAGAGTAGCAAAACGCAAGAGCAGATGTTTTTATTGTATCTGGTTGTGATCCCCCGGTTGTGCCAATAAACGTTCGTATGATATTGTTTCTAGCGCCCACTTTTTGCTTGATATTCAGGCAGTGCTTCTTGTAGGTCAGAGAACGGTCCAGGATAACTCCCAGGTATTGGGCGTGCTGCAATGCTCCAGTGGGATTCCTTCCCTAGAGATGGACACAGTGAAGTTTGACCAAGCAGGGATGACATCCCTCCATCTAGATCAGTGCTTCCCAAAGTGGGTGATATTGCCCCCTGGTTAGTATGTTGGATCAAGGCTGAATAGATCCAGGTTTAAATCTAAACCTTGGGCCCCTCTCTCTCTTTCCCAACCCTACATCATAGGGCTGATGTGAGGGTTCAATGGAGATATGGGCAGAAGACCCTCTGTGATTCCTTGAAGTCTTTGGAGGCATATGAATGTAATTTTTAAAAATGATGCATCTTTTAAAAATCAAACAACAGAGATACAATATTGGATCTGTACTTTGTGCCTTATGAAAATAAAATCCAGGGCAAGAAAACTTACAGGCTCTATTAAAAATAGATGGGGTCATTTTGCATAGATGGTTTTAATTTGCATAATTTCTTTTGATAGCCAAATGTAGGGCTCTGGTTCCGCCACAGTCCTTGCACATTATGGTCTAGTCTCCCCTAGAGCATGTAACGTAGTTCTGTGCACTGAAATGTATTCATCTGTATCTCATATGCCATCTATTTTGTTCTGGAGTGTGTTTTTTTCCTTCCTTTCTGGGGCTGAATTGTCTTGCTACAGCAGCAGCCTGCGGAACCTGAAGCCAGGTGCTTGTTTGCACAGAGATCCTGCCACATGCAATTGCATTTGCACACCATCATGTTGAAACAAAACGATTTTAATCCCAGTAGTGTGGAAGCCGATCTGATGTTGGAAGAATTAAAAAAAAATACTTTAGGGTGGATCAGGGAACAGAAAGACAAAGTGTAAAAGACAAAGGAAATAGTGTGATGTAAAATGCTAACTTTAAAAAAAGCGTTATCCATTTTAGAAGGAACCATACTATAATGCTCCCAAGTAATGGAGGAGTACTGAAATTCTTGTACTACAACTGGGATGATAGTCCCCAAGCCATGAGCGCCAATGTCCTGAGGCAGGAGAGCCATAGCCAATGTCTGGGAAACAGACATTGGAAGCAATTAGTATAACTGATAGTTTGAAGCAATGCACTACAGGACAAAAATGCATCTCCCCCCCCCCCCCCTCCAATTTTGCAGTTTTATTTGAATGCCACAGATTTGAATGGAAATAAATTCCAAGTTTAATCTGATTTTAATAGATGAATGGGAAATAGATTTTTCAAGCACTTCATAAAATACCTCTTTCTGCTGGAAATTCAAATTGGTTTGTGTATCTATCTAAGCTGTCTGCATGTTGAACTCTTCTTGGAGAGGGCTGCCTCTCGTTTTCATCTTGGGCACAGTCCTCTAGAAAAGTGTGTGTTTGGGAAGTTTTGAGTGTAAAATTGAAGTGTGACTACCATTCTAACATACAGCAGATCACATCAAAGATTAAATAACATTTGTGAAGATTAGTCCCTTAAAATTGTATCTATATACATTTTAGGATCCTATTCTAGAAATGGGCTGCTTTCTTAGCTTTATCTATATTACACACTACCTTAAGAGTTAAGTGTTGTGCATGGACTTAGTTTGGTCAGTTCCCATCAGCCAATCTGGCTTGTTTGATTTGTTCGGCTGGCTGTAACTGTAAGGGCCTCAGTCGCCTTGTTTTTTCAGCTGAAACAGCCCACATGGCTCCCATGCATGGCTTCTTCCCATCTATTTGGGAGTATGCAATGCATGCTTCCTTAACCTCGTTCCTCAAACTCAGGCTGCCTTGAAAGGAAGAAAGGAAAGGGTCCCAGTAATTGTGTTTCCTTAACCCCATTCCTCAAATACAGGCTCCCTTGAAGGGAAGAAAGGAAAGGGTCCCAGGAAGGGTGATTCCTCAATCCATTTGCTCAAACCCAGACACCCTTGAAAGGAAAAAAGGAAAGGATCCCAGAAACGGAAAGGGAAGCTTTCTAAGTTCCTAATTGCCGCCAATTGGCTGGATCTTCCCAGATCTTTTGGCTGCCTAGCCAAAAAGATATTTTTTCCATTAGCCAATTTTTGGGAGATTCCTGAAAACGGATCTGAGTACCCAATGAAATTCAGATATCAAAAACAAATCACCCTCCAGCTGAATTGTACAAGCCTATTAAGAGTATTTACGGAACAATACAAATCCCAGGGAGGAGAGAACCGATCTGATAAAGAGAGACAGCTGATGAAGAAATGGGATCAGAGACCTGAAGTTATTTCTGGTACATGCAAACAGGGAGTCACGAAATCTCCCTTTCTCTCTTTTCCATTTAACTAAACAAATACCTTTGGACAACACAACACCAGAGACGCACTAATTGCTGGTGTTTGCCAAGAACTGCCTTTGGTTCCCTTCTTAATTTAGTTTCAGATTTCAAAGAAGCCTGGTGTGAATCCTATTGTCAAAATCAACCAAAGTAGATTCACTGAATCAAACAAGTAATGATTCCACGCATTCAGCCATGGATCCAACACAAAGTGTCTCAAAAGTCTCCATTCATAGGGAAAAAAACAAACTCATATTGTATTTTATATTATATTATTTAATATATTTTAATATTCATATATGTTTATATTTGCTGCTATATAACACACAGAGAATAGTTTTTAAAATATTTTGTAATATTTTGTAATTAATAATTTTAAAATAACAGTAGCTTTATCTGCAATTTCCCATTTTCCCTATGTATGACAACTTCTGGAACATCCTATAGATCTGTTCCAGTTGGCGTGCTAGCTAATAGGGCTCCATTCATTTCTATACATACACACACATACAATTTTGCTGACCCCTATTCCATGTTCCATGTAGAAATGGTATAATAATATAACGTCTTAAAGGATTTCACATCACCCAAAAGGCTTACAAAATAATGTAATCTCATCTATTCTGTGTAGTTGGAGAAAATATCTTCTCCCTTAGAAAAGAATTCCTGCCGCTTGAACTTAAGTAATCATTCTATGTTTAAAAATGATAGTTTTAGAAAATCCCATTCTCTGTGAATGTGTGTGTTTCAACTACAAATCTGCATTTTAAACTAGTGTAGAGCAAGAGCTGATGCCTTGTCTGTTTAAATTCTACTTTGTAGAACTCAAGTGTTTTCCTGAGACTCAAACTCACTTTGACAACGTGAGTAGAAGAGAAGCAGCCCTCTAGGTGCATGATGGAACGTGTATTGGGCTTAAGAGTGTAGACTCAATAAAGTGAGGAGCACAGTGGGGACCCCAAAGCAAACACTTGTGAAGAGAGAAGGAAGCATAGATTTGCTGAAGTGAAGCAAAAATCAGGTCAAGAGGAAGAGAATTAAGAAATTGAGAGAATGTCAATCTTGATAGAAACAAAATGGAAGATGTGAACCCCATTATTTCCCGTTTTTACTGCTGATTCAGCATTGTTTCCTTCTGATCAGTATTATCAATTTTCTTCAGGAATGCCAGTCAGTCTGAATTCCCATCTACACTGCCATATAATGCAGCACATCTGTCGCATTTGCCTGGGGTGTCCAAACAATACACCCAGACTAATGTGTCTTACTCCAGCTTTTCCTGGGTTAAAATGCACCTGCAAAGATCTGTATCTTCTAGGAGGATCCAAATTTGTGGGTGTTTCTTGGTTCACATAGAGATCCCAGGTAATGCCCTCATAGCCATCCTGCACTCCTTAGGCTCACGTAGGCAGGGCTCAGGAGGTGGGATGACTATTCATCTTGAGCTCCGCTGCACCCCAAATCCCCCCATGGCAAGAAATCATCCTTTTCATTGGATTAGGAAGCTGTCCTCTTCCTGGATCACCTCTGTGGTGATGCAACGGACCTATGGAAAGGGAAGTGATGGATTCCCTCTCTAAAGCTCCATCATGTTACTGACTGGGGTTCCATACAGGGAGAGTACCACTCTCATGTTATAGCAACTCCTCTGGCTGCCGGTCTGCTTCCAAGCTAAATGCAAAATGCTGGTCGTTACCTATAAAGCCCTAAACAGTTTGGGTCCAGGCTATTTCATTAACCACATCTCCTTATATAGACCACCTCATGCACTGCGGTCAGCGGAGGAGGCCCTGCTCTCAGTCCCACCCCCATCACAAGCGCGGTTGGGAGCAAGAGAGGGGGCCTTTTCTGTGATTGCTCCACGCCTCTGGAACTCCATCCCTAAAGACATAAAAATGGCTCCCATCCTCCTCTCCTTCAAGTAACTTCTGAAAACATACCTATGTACCTTGGCATGCGGAGAGGAGGAGAACTAGAGCTAGCAGCATTTTATAGCTGCTACAGTCTATTTTGAATTACAACTGATGCTTGGGATCTTTTGCAGTTTGAGGTTGTCAGAAACACTACACTGATCATCAGCTCTGGGTTTGAGGATGGTGCATCTAGGGTGAAGTAAGCCCATAAGGAATGACACCAGGCATAAATGGTGTATATGACGCATTATGTACACAATCAGATTTGGATATGTGTGTTCAAGTACATATTGACTGAGAGTAGATTAATGTTTCCTCAATAACCAAAAGCAAGGAGAGTAAGTTGAAGGCGAGGAAACGTTTTCAACTCTGCTAAAGTGTTTCATAAATAATACAGAATACTTCCAACTCAGTCCTATCTGGAAAAATAGTCTGTGTGTACCTTTCAAGATGAGTTTCTATCAGGATTGGTGTGCTCTCTATTTCGAAATGTGAGTAGATTGATAGTGCAGTGCTACATTTAGCTGAAGGCAAAATAAGCCAGGTTACAATAATACTTTCTGGATCAAGTACATAGGTGATTCAACTAAGTGGCCATCATATAGTGATTGTTATAATAGAATCTACATCACTGGTGTTGCTGCTGAAAATAAAGGAAGACTGTACGGACAATGTTTCTTGCATAAGTTTAAGCGAGAAGGGAAAGGTTTGTTTTTCAGATCAAAGAGCAAAAGCAAGCCCAGCTGTTATAAACTGGAAATGCTTCTTATAGAACCACAGAATTGGGAGAAATTACAATGACCCAGGCCCAACTAAGAACTTCCAAGTGACATCTGACCTCTGTTTAAAGATTTCCATAGAAGGGGCATCCACCACCCTCTAAGAAAGCATTTCTCAACCAGGAAGTCGGGACCCCTGGGGAGGTCGCAAGGGGGTGTTAGAGGGGTCACAAAAGACCATCAGAAAACACAGTATTTTCTGTTGGTCATGGGGGTTCTGTGTGGGAAAGTTTGGCCCAATTCTATCATTGGTGGGGTTCAGAATGCTCTTTGATTGTAACTGAACTATAAATCCCAGCAATGTCAACTCCCAAATGTCAAGGTCTATTTTCCCCAAACTCCACCAGTGTTCACATTTGGGCATATTGAGTATTCGTGTCAAGTTTGGTTCAGAACCATCATTATTTGAGTCCACGGTGCTCTCTGAATGCAGGTGAATTACAACTCGATAACTCAAGGTCAATGGCCACCAGACCCTTCCAGTATTTTCTATTGGACATGGAAGTCCTGTGTGCCAAGTTTGGTTCAATTCCATTGTTGATGGAGTTCAGAATGCTCTTTGATTGTAGGTGAACTATAAATCCCAGCAACTACAACTCCCAAAAGACAAAATCAATCCCTCCCCCCAAAACCTGCCAGTATTAAAAGTTAGATGTATCGGGTATTTGTGCCATATTTGGTTCAGTCAATCAAAATACATCCTGCATATCAGATATTTACATTAGGATTCATAACAGTAGCAAAATTACAGTTATGAAGTAGCAATGAAAATAATTTTATGGTTGGAGGTCACCACAGCATGAGGAACTGTATTAAGAGGTCACAGCATTAGGAAGACAGAGAACCACTGCTCTAAGACATTTTATTCCATTATCAAACCGCTCTTATAATAAAAAGAAAAGGTTCTTCCTATTGTTTAGGTGAAATCTATTTCCTTGTAATTTGAATCCAATAGTTCTCATTATAGTCTCTGGAGCAGCAGAAAACAAGCTCACTCTGCCAGTGCCTTCTACATGTCATGTCTTCAGATATTTAAACATTGGCTATCATGTCATCTCTCAGTATTTTCTTTTCCAAAGTAATCATCGTCAGCAATCTCAGCTACTCCTCATCGGGCTTGGCTCCCAACCCTTTAATTTATTTATTTATTTCAAACATTTGTATCCTGTCCTTCTCGACCCCCAAAGGGGGCCCCAGGGCGGCTTACATCGGCAACAATTCGATGCCAACACACAAAATAGCAATATAACACAATTAAACATTGATTAAAACGTTAAATATAAATAGGCAATTAAAAACATTATTAACAATAATAATATGGCCATGTCCAAGTTCGATTCAACATTCAGGGACCTAGTCCAAAGCTTGTCTATTATCAGTTCACTTATATCAATTACGATTGTTGTTAAGCCTGCTGTCCAAATGCCAGGTCCCAAAACCACGATTTGAGCTTTTTCCTGAAGGAAAGGAGAGATGGCACCAACCTAATTTCACTGGGGAGTGAGTACCACAGATGGGGGGCCACCACCAAAAAGGCCCTGTTTCTCATCCAAACGCATTTGTGAAGAAGGCAAGACCAAGAGCAGGGCATCCCCGGATGATCTTAAATTCTGAGGTGGATCATAGAGGGAGATACATTCGGACAAGTAGGCTGGGCTGGAACTGTATAGGGCTTTATAGGCCAAAACCAGCACTTTGAATTGTGCTTGGAACTGGGCCGGCAGCCAGTGGAGCTCACATAAAAGCGGGGGTGGTATGCTCCCTGTACACCGCTCCGGTGAGCAATCTAGCTGCCTCCCATTGGACAAGTTGGAGTTTCCGAACAGTCTTCAAAGGCAACCCCACGTAGAGTGCATTGCAGTAATCTATTCGGGATGTAACCAGAGCGTAGACCACCATGGCCAGATCAGACTTCCCAAGGTACGGACACAGCGGGTGCATTAGTTTTAACTGTTCTAATCCTTTTAGCCACCCTTGTCAATGTCTTGAATCATGGCACCTAGAACTGGACACAGTCTTCGAGATGAGGTCTGATTGAAGCAGAATCAGTATTGTACTACTGCTTCCCTTGATGTGGATGCTATGCTCCTGTTGATGCAGCTGAGGATGTAATAGGCTTTTTGGGTTACTGTATCATGCTGCTGATTTACGTTTAGCTTGTGGTCTAGTAAGAACCCTAAGTCTTTTTGATGTTTACTGCTGTCAATCCTCCTATATTTGTGCATTTCATTTTTCCTGCCTAAATATAGTGCCTTGTGTTTATCTTTGTCATAATCTGTAGTTTTTCAGGGGCAGCATAGACAGACCTCTGTGCCTATGGCTGTGTCCTTTAAATCCCTTGTACTTTCACTTAAGGATTGTTGTATTGCCATTACATTGTCAGTACTCTTAGAACAAGTGTGAGCAGCTTGTGGTCAACCAGATTTCGTTAGATAGCAACTACTATAATTGTTTACCATTGATTATACAATTATAGAATCATAGAGTTGGAAGAGACCTCATGGACTATCCAGTCCAATCCCCTGCCAAGAAGCAGGAAAATTGCATTCAAAGCACCCCCGACGGATGGCCATTCAGCTTCTGTTTAAAATCCTCCACAGAAGGAGCCTCCACCACACTCCGGGGCAGAGAGTTCCACTGCTGAACAGCTCTCACAGTCAGGAAGTTCTTCCTAATGTTCAGATGGAATCTCCTTTCTTGTAGTTTGAAGCCGTTGTTCCACGTCCTAGTCCCCAGGGCAGCAGAAAACAAGCCTGCTCCCTCCTCCCTATGGCTTCCTCTCACATACTTATACATGGCTATCATGTCATCTATGCTGGGATTATGCTGGGTAGGTCTGCTCAGAGCAGTAGAGCAATAGCATTGGACTTTGTTTGTGGTCTGATTGTCCTCTCTTTTTCTTACACAGCTGAAAGTGTATGTGTATGCTCTGAGGTCAGTTCCAATTCTTGACAATCCATGACTGTCATACGGTTTTCTGAGGCAAGGAATACTCCAAAGTGGTTTTGCCAGTTCTTTCCTCTGAAATATAGCTAACAACTCCTGGTATTCATTGATTGTCTCTCATCCAAGTGCTAACCATGGCTGATTCTACTTAACTTCCAAGCTCAGATTGGTCCTGGTGCCTTTAGGGTTTTTAGGGTTTACAGCACACCCCGCAAATATTGTATGGAAAGTAAATGCATTCTTCTCTACATGTGTACCTTTTGCCATAAAAGGACCAGCCACAACAACACAGGTTGCTTTCCAAATGCAGGTGGGAAGCATGCAAGCCCTACAGATGCTATAGTGCCAGCAGCCCTAGCCAATGTCGCCAGCTATACAAAATGTTGCAGGCCAACATGTGTGGGGCCATATGATTCCTAATCCTGCTCTACAAAAGCTGTCCTCGACAGCCACTTTTGCCTGAGTAAGGAACAGCTCTGCCTATTTTACATGTATTTTATTGGTAGGCTTGGTGTACACACAGTGCAACGCTCTCTGTCTGTCAATGTGCTTTGATCAGCGAGCTGCCTCACATTTCTCTTTTACAGAGATGAAATAGCATCAAAAGCTGTCTACCTTACCCACAACGACAGAACATAATTCCACTTATGAAGGTTGCATTGATTGCTTGAAGAAATTTGGGTTTCGGGCCCTTGTTTTTGTTTTTGATTTCTACAGAGATGACGTTCAGTGTGTGGCTTTTAAAAAAAAGAAATGTCAAGCAATCAGTAAATTTACTTGGTAGTTGAACAGTGACAGCTTTCTTGATGAAGAAAGAGCCATAAATGTCCTTTAACACCAACGGTCCTCTATGTCAGACTTCTCCAAAGTATGACCTATGTTATAGTCCACCCTCATCCAGAGAGCCATGTGAATCTGACCAATGATGAACCTGGATCAAATTTTTCCACTTTGAGTTCCTTGTGGAGAGAAAAAGTGGGGTGTACAAAGTGATCAGCACACTGGGTGCAATGCCTAAAGACCTTGGCCTGCACTTAAACACAATTGGCGCTGACAAAATTACCATCCGTCAGCTGCAGACGGCCACCCTACTGGGGTCTGCATTCATTATTCGCCGATACATCACACAGTCCTAGACACTTGGGAAGTGTCCAATGTGTGATCGAATCCAACAGTCTGTTGTGGACTCATCTTGTTGTGTTTCAAATAATAATAATAATAATAATAATAATAATAATAATAATAATAAGGCTTGAGCACAGATCCATTGTTAGCCATTCCGGCTTCTTTGGTTTGTTTGGGTGCCTGAAAAGGCAGAGGCTCAGTCGTCACAGATTCCTGTCTGTAACAGGACAACGTGGCAGCCGATCTCGACTCCTCCTCCTCTATTTGGCATCACAGTTTAATCTTTTTTATTTTCCTTGATTTTCCTTTATTTTCTTGATTCTTTTTATTTAGTGGGACTGACTGGGAGTTGGGGGTGGGTGGGTGGGTTGCATGCTCACATTTGGGGGCTTGGGAGAATCATCCTTTTAGCTTCCCTCCCCCCCTTCCCTTCCTCTCCTTCAAATACTTCTAAAATATTATTATTATTATAGTTATTACTATTAATCCCAGCAAACAAAAAGAAAACCTTCATTTTTCTGAAAACTACTACCACCTACCTCTCCTCTAGAGTACAAAGTAGAAACAGCTCTAAGGAAGCAGAAAGCAGAAAGGAGATTGAAACAAGCCAAGAAAAAAGAGGGTTTTTTAAAGGAAGCCTTCACTGCTCTTTCCCTGGGCCTCCTTAAAATGCCTTGGAAAGAGTGTGTGGTGTGTTGCAGGCCCGGGAGAGAAAGCATGCACCTGCCTGCAATGCCTCTCCTGTAGAGTAGAGACAACTTTAAGAAGCATTAAACCCGGTCTCCTCTACAGATAGAAGGGAAAGGATTGCAGAAAAAGTGGTATCTTTAATCCTTTTAATTCAGGTCTTAATGAAGGGAAGCTGTGGGAAGCCCCCCCCCCCCATAATGGGCCAGATGGGGTGCTTCCTTAACCCCGTTGCTGACACCCAGGCCCCCTTGAAGGGAAAAAGGAAAGGTTCCCAGGAACAGAAAGGGAAGTCTTGTAAGTTCCCCACTGCCTCCAATGGGCAATAGCTGCATTTATCGGCTATGGACCGTAAACGGCTATCTGGCTACCTGCCAGTTTTCGGGAGGCATGCAAACCTGCAAGTCACTTCTGGTGTGAGAGAATTGGCCATCTGCAAGGACATTGCCCAGGGGACACTCAGATGTTTTGATGTTTTACCATCCTTGTGGGAGTCTTCTCTCATGTCCCCACAAGGGGAACTGGAACTGACAGTGGGAGCTCATCTGCGCTCACCCCTGATTCGAACCTCCGACCTGTCGGTCTTCAGTCCTGCCGGCACAAGGGTTTAACCCATTGCGCCACCGGAGGCTCCTACAAGCCTAATAATAAGCCTAATAATAATAATAAATTGGCACACATACCCATCAGCTATGCGATTTTATAAATAGTATGGCTATGCATTTTGTAATAAGACAGTTCATAAAATCCAGAATGAAACAATTACTGTTTCTAATAAATAACACTGCAAAATACCTCCCTGACCAACACCTGGTACATAAGCCAGCAGGCAATAAAAATGAAATGCCCAGGTATAGTCTTTTTTTTTTCAAACTCAAAAGTTGACCAAAAACTGATACATAACCCTTTTGGTACTAATGTTGGAGAGTGGTCCCTGGTCAAAGTGGTCCCTGGTCAAGTGATTCCTGGTCAAGTGGTCCCTAGTCAAAGTGGTCCCTGGTCAAAGTGGTCCCTGGTCAAGTTGTCTCTGGTCAAAAAAGGTTGGGAACCACTGCTCTATATGCACCTCTCTCTGTGATGTGTATGTTGAGGAGGTGTGTGTGTGTGGATTAAAAGAAATGGAGGGACTAACAGAAAACAGCCCAGAGGGGGCAGTGTTTCATCAGTTGAAGTGCAAAATTGCTTTATGGAGACGAAGCTTTCAAGAATGAAATGCTATGATACTCTTGAACGCTCCGAAGCTTTCTGTCTGTTTAGCCATCATCTTGGTACACCACCCTCTTCTCAGGTTCAGTGTGGCTTGAAACTGTTTGTAGTCATACCATTGCTCTCAAAGGTCTTATAGTGTAAGTATTGGATAAAGGTGGCCTTAGTTAGGAGTACAAAGAAGAAACAAAATTTCAAAGCAGATAATCCACATTATCTGCTTTGAACGGGATTATATGAGTCTACATTGCCATATAATCCAGTTCAAAGCAGATAATCTGGATTTGATATAGCAGTGTAGAAAGGGCCTCAGTGTCTGCCCCTCAACTCTGGAATTCCTTGTCTAAGAAGGCACAGAATGGGGGACGCCTTGTCTACAGAATGGGGGACACCTGGCTTGAGAGCAGTACGTGTGAAAAAGATCTTGGAGTCCTCGTGGACAACAAGTTAAACATGAGCCAACAATGTGATGTGGCGGCAAAAAAAGCCAATGGGATTTTGGCCTGCATCAATAGGAGCATAGTGTCTAGATCCAGGGAAGTCATGCTACTCCTCTATTCCGCTTTGGTTAGACCACACCTGGAATATTGTGTCCAATTCTGGGCACCACAATTCAAGAGAGATATTGACAAGCTGGAATGTGTCCAGAGGAGGGCGCCTAAAATGATCAAGGGTCTGGAGAACAAGCCCTACGAGGAGCGGCTTAAAAAGCTGGACATGTTTAGCCTGAAGAAGAGAAGGCTGAGAGGAGATATGATAGCCATGTATAAATATGTGAGAGGAAGCCACAGGGAGGAGGGAGCTTCCTTGGAGACTAGGACACAGAACAATGGCTTCAAACTACAAAAGAGGAGATTCCATCTGAACATGAGGAAGAACTTCCTGACTGTGAGAGCCGTTCAGCAGTGGAACTCTCTGCCCCAGAGTGTGGTGGAGGCTCCTTCTTTGGAAGCTTTTAAACAGAGGCTGGATGGCCATCTGTCAGGGGTGATTTGAATGCAATATTCCTGCTTCTTGGCAGGGGGTTGGACTGGATGGCCCATGAGGTCTCTTCCAACTCTTTGATTCTATGATTCTATGATAAGTCAGAATGGCCCCCTGCCTGCTATCCTTCTGGTTGCAGGCTAAAACTTTTTCATCCAGGTAATTTTTTAAAAGTTGTAGAATGTTTTATGTATGTTAATTGTTTTTTTAAATTATTTTAATTGATTTAGCTATTTATTTTTAATGTTCCTATCTTTAATTCTGTGTTAGTGTTTTTGGTTTTAAACTATACATAGATTTTGTTTTGCTTTGCTTTTAGCATTGTTAGGCAATTTGAGTCTCTTTTAAGGGATGAAAAGCAGGATATAATAAATACTGTAAATGAACGAATAAACAAACAAACAAAGAAATAGCATGGTGAGAATACATACTGCCGCAAAGTATTGGTGGGAGTGATAATGGTCATTATCACAAGAATTCGCTCAACAGTGGCTCCTTCTACACTGCCATATAATTCAGTTTGAAACTGCATTATAGGGTCAGTGTAGACTCATATAAACTCATATTGAAATCATATAATGCAGTTCAATGCATTTAAATTGCATCATACGAGTTTACACTGACCAACCATATTATGCAATTTCAACCTGTATCATATGACTATACATTGTACGGCTATAGGCAATCCCTTGTGGCCGAGTATGTTTGTCTTCCAAGAGTAGAGACCTATTCTGGATCCACCTGCTCTTTCAGAATGAAGGCATACATTTCCAGATAGAAGGCAGTCTTGACAAGGAGGGTCCTTCTTTGGAGGCTTTTAAAAAGAAGTTGGATGGCCTTCTGTCAGGGATACTTTAAATGTGATTTTCCTGGTTCTTGGCGGGGAGGGGGGGGGAGGGTGGTGGACTGGACAGCCCACGAAGTCTCTTCCAACTCTATGATTCTATGCTTGAGGTGTCTTCTTCCTCTCAGCATGTTTATCCCCTTCTCCCTCTATTTGTGCCTCCTCAAAATCCATAGCACTGTTGGTAACAGCTGACCTCCAGTTTCAACGCTCGAATGGTAGGGATTCCCAGTTCTTAGTATATGTCAGTGTAGATGGAGCCAGTGTTGAATTCTTGTTACTCTTCTTCTCCTAATAGTGAACAGAATGGCCCTTCATTGTTGTTTATTCATTCAGTTATTTCCGACTCTTTGTGACCTCATGGACCAGAGCTCTCTGTCGGCCTTCACCACTCCCAGCTCCCCCAAGGTCAAGCCAGGCACTTTGACGATAACATCCACCCATCTTGCCCATGGTTGGCCCCTCTTCCTTTTTTCCTTCCATTTTCCCCATTATCTCCTCCAGGCTTTCCTGTCTTCTCATTATGTGGCCAAAGTACTTCATCTTTGCTTCTAATATCCTTCCTTCCAGTGAACAGTTGGTCTTTCTTTCCTGTAGTATGTACTGGTTGGATCTTCTTGCAGTCCAAGGCACTCTCAGAATTTTCCTCCAGCACCACAGTTCAAAAGCATCTTCCTTGCTCAGCCTTCCTTATGGTCCAGCTCTCACATCCATAGTTACTACGGGGAATACCACTGCTTTAACTATGCGGACCTTCGTTGCCAGTGTAATGTCTCTACTTTATTAGGATGAATAAAATCTCACAGTAAGATGGTTTTCCATATTACATTTGCCAACTTACTATCCTGAATGTGCCCGATCTCTCATTTTGGAACAACATTTTGGAACAATATTAAACAACATTTGTGCTAAGTTAGTATGAGGGTTGAATGAAAAGTAATGCCTCCACCTTCTTTACTTGGGTTTGGATGGGAATATTTTAATAAATCAAACACAGAAATACTCCTTAGAATGTGCTCTTTAACTACCACTATTCACTTTTCCACATAATCACCAGACAATTGGATATATTTCTGCCAATGATGAACAAGTTTTCCTAAGCTGTCACGGAAGAAGACGACACTCTATTTCCTCAACCAGCGTCTCACAGTTCTCTCATCCTGGGTACCCATCATGCACAGATCTTCCAATAGCCAAGCAAAGCAATAATGCGACCCACACGTTATTGTGAAATGCCGATTATGCTTGAAATTTCTCTCTGAGTGATATGACGATCGTCCTGAATCAATCTGTCAGCCTTTTGCTTGTGAAACTCGGTGGTTGCTGTCACAGGATGTCCAACTCTTTGTTTTTCAAGCAAGTCAGATGTTCCCACCTCAGCATCTTTAAACATGCTTGCCCAACGACACAAAGTACTCACATCAACACAATCACCATAAACAGCTTGCATTCTCTGATGAATCTCCATTGGAGTGACACCTTCTGCTGTCAAGAATTCAATGACTGCAGGTTGCTTAAGTTGCATTGACTGACCATACTTGCAGGGTTCCATACTTTGCACTTTAGCAACACAACCGTTCAATGATAAGATTTCCCACCAAAATGGAACTGTAGAGGAGAGTCTACTGAACAAGCCAGTACCTGCCACATACCAGTACTGCCGTCTGTTATGAAGGTGGAGGCATTACTTTTCATTCAACCTTCGTATTTTTGAAGTGAGGTCACCAGAGAAAATAAGTCTAAGACATATTCTTGCCTCAAAACCTGGCTGAGCTGCTGCTCATCAGAGCTAACAATGTGGAGCTAAATAGACCAATGGCTGCAGTTTATCACAGACTGCTTCCTATGTGTCTGGGCTCATCTTTTAACCATATTGTACTCAGCCTCAAGCCGCAAAGAGAGGCGGGCCATCATCATCTGTGTGGAGGAATTCCTGTATTCTTTCTCAGTCAACTGGAACAACAAAGCATCTTTTTTCCCCTTATTTTTGGAGACAAAACCCAGGTAGCATTCAGATCAGAACAAATGGGAATCTTTTCTGTGTTGTGTGCAGAACTAACGTTTTACAATGTGGTAGTGAGGTTACCAAAATATAATTGTTTTTCTGCCAGGAGAGCTGTCATTTTCTGTGCCTCCCAATTGTATCCTCACTGTTGAAATTCAAATTGTGACCTCCCAGAACTCAGAAGCTGACCTCCGTTTTTCTAAAAGTGTAACATATACCATTGCTGCACATAGTAATTGGACAAACATTTTCCCATCATCCTCTTTCTCCTCCAAGTTTCTCTTTCTCCTCCAAGTCAGATCCGCTGCTTCCACCCTGCAGATTCACATCAGTGTTTTTTTATCCCAAATACACACCACACTCAAACAAAAACACACAAAACATTATTTGTTTCTTGTATATATTTTGTATCAGTGGCTATCAAGGGTTTCATTGAGTGGGTGGGTGGTTTTTTTCCCTTCACTCTCCAATGTCTAGCATTGCAGAGTAAGACACTGAAAATGGTTCATACCTAGAACTCTTATATGGATTGCATTCGTATTTCCTGGGTCACTTTTGCCTGCCCCTTTTCTTTGAATGTTTAAACTGTACATCCAAATGCTCAACTGAAGTTTTGAGTTACACACACACACATTTATGCAGATAAAACAATGGTCCAAACACAGTTGCCTGTACACACGTGTTGTTTATCAACAGAAATAATTTATTACAAAACCAGTCTTGAAATTGAAATAAAATATCTTCGTAATGTAGCGATGTGATGAATCCTTGCAGTTTTTTCCACTCTCATCAAGAAAATGAGCAACTACTTTAAGATTGTTTCCTTTTGTGATTTTTTTTTGGTAGAATAGTTATTTGCACAAAACATCGTAATGTTTTTGCTCAAAGGCAACATTTTATGTAGAAAACTGTTTTGTGCGAAACACAGACAAGACACAAACAACTTTTCTTTTATCCAAGAAGTTCCAACGTGTGAGAAATTATTGAAAAACATACAGAAACACTAAAAATGTTATTGAAAACTGAACCCCAAAATGATGCACCCCATAGTACACTGCCCCATAGGGATGAATTAGGGAGCCCTCATGGACTTCATTCCTAGTTTTAGAATTACTTTCATTAACCCCTCTCTTCACCCAGAAAGTTGTACACACACCCTACACTGCCCAGACCTCAGAGAATGACTATACCTTAGGATAATCCCCTCACAATGCCCCAGGAAGGCCCATGGTATACACAATGGGCTTGTACAAGAGCCTCTGGGTCTTTTCCCTGTTTCTCCTGATATGATATGTTTTGTTCCTGGGAACATTTCCTCATCCCTATCACCAAGATCAGAACCTCTCCCTGGGGTTTCCATTGAAATTGCCAATATCCTAAGCACCCATTGTTTACCTTTATTTATTTCATATCTAAACCATTGCATAAATAAGTATAAAAGTGACCAAAAACAGGCAACAGCAACCGGAATATAAATAAAGTTTTATTATTATAATTTTATTATTGTCTGTAGCTTTAAACAAGTCTTCCTCTGTACATGAGGCAGGACATTGTGGACAAGCATACAGGTGCAGAGTTGTTTGTTCTGTTCCACAGTCGCACAAGGTGGAGGATTCTTTTAGGTCAGGGGTCCCCAAACTACGGCCCGCGGGCCAAGGGCACTTATCCGGCCCGTGGAGGAGGAGCGCCCCCCCCCCCACAGTGCCCCTCCCTTGGCTGGCTCATGCTATCCATCAGGCCCGATGGGCAGTGTGAGCCAGCCAAGGGCAGCTGCTCCACGTGGCCTACTTGTGCGTAAAGCACTTCGCGAGGTGCTTTACGCGCGAGTAGGCTGTGCGGGGCTGCTCCTCCCTTGGCAGGCTCACACTGCCCATCGGGCCCGATGGGCAGCGTGAGCCAGCGAAGGGAGGCTGCCCCGGCGCTCCATGCAGTCATGCCGGCCACATGACCTTGGAGGTGTCTACGGACAACTCCAGCTCTTCGACTTAGAAATGCAGATGAGCACCACACCCCAGAGTCAGACACGACTGTACTTCATGTCAGAGGAAAACCTTTAACTAGGAAAATTGTGGAAGATCCAAGATGGGAGAAAGAACTCTTGTCTGTTGGAGATAGGTATGAATGTTTCAATTGGCCACCTTGATTACTTTTCATAGCCTGACAGTTTTTAGGGAGAATCCTTTGTTGAGAGGTGATTCGCTGGCCCTGATTGTTTCTTGTCTGGAGATCCCCTGTGTTTGAGTGTTGTTCTTTATTTACAGTTATAATTTTAGAGGTTTTTTTTTTAATACTGCTAGCCAGATTTTGTTCAGACTAGAAATAGGAAGATTTCCCATTCTCTGCTCCTGGAATTACTGCCTAAAGAGGGCTAGAAAGAACCCCCTCTAAGGGCCCTTCCACACAGCAAAATAAGATATGTGCAATGTGCATAGGATTTTTTAAATTGATTTAAAAAAAAAAACTATAGTTCGGCCCTCCAATGGTCTGAGGGACAGTGAACTGGCCCCCGGTTTAAAAAGTTTGAGGACCCCTGTTTTAGGTAGTGTCATTTTGCCAGGTTGTCTTTTGATCTTCCCACACTACTTCTGAGTCTGTTCAGGGACTTCCACGTTGCCCATTCTTGGTTTGCCCCTGGAGGCAGACCCTTGTGGGGGGGGGGGGGCATCCAATTGGGATTTCCTGGTTTAGCTGCCCAGAGTAATACTCTTGCTACTGCTGGGGGAATGTTAAGAGGAGTGATGGTTCTCATGGAGGTTTCCCTTGATTTGAGTCTACTGGGAGGATGCTGATATCCATGCAGTGGATGGCTTTCACAGTGTTCAACCTAATTTCTCTCACAGTTAGCAACAGCTTTCCATCACACATCGAGGCGGGGGGATGCTAGCTAGCTTGTAAAGTATATTAACAGGTGTAGGTTTGAGACATCCTGTGATTATTCTATGCTATGTCCACCTGCATTGTTTACCTGACTGGCATGCATTGTATTAACCAGAGTTGGCATATCAAAGCCTATTTCAGTCCATTATCTCTTGCCCCACTACATTCCTTTCTGCTGATGCTCCTCTCCTGGACGGATCAATAAATGGACACAAATCTTGAAAACATTTCAGTGACAGTTTATTAAAATCTCCCACCACAACTGGGGACCAACCAGCGATGACGCTGAATGGAGACCTATCAGGAAGTGGATCCTAGCTGGCACTATTACAGACCAATCAGGAGCCAGTGTGATAGTCTTGAATAGCTTTTAAAATACTATAAATAAATCTGTATGTTCACAATTGTGGCATGTCAGGTCTTTGGACCTCTGTCTCTGCTGACATCTTCTTTGGTTATTAAGAATAAAGACTCTGATTTTTGCCTTCATCCCTTCTGTGTCTCATCTAGTCATGGAACGTGTGGTGGCCTCACAACTCCAGGCATTCTTGGTAGACACGGATTATCTGGATCCGGCACAGTCTGGCTTTAGGCCGGGGCATGGTACTGAGACAGCCTTGGTCGCCTTAGTGGATGATCTCCGTCGGGAGCTCGACAGGGGGAGTGTGTCCTTGTTGGTGCTACTCGACCTCTCAGCGGCCTTCGATACCGTCGACCACGGTATCCTTCTGGGACGCCTCGCGGGAATGGGACTCGGAGGTACTGCTTTGCAGTGGCTCCGGTCATTCCTCGAGGGCCGGTCTCAGATGGTGTTACTGGGGGACTCCTGTTCTACCCCACAGCCTTTGTCTTGTGGGGTTCCTCAGGGCTCAATACTGTCCCCCATGTTGTTTAACATCTACATGAAGCCGCTGGGCGAGATCATCCGGAGTTTCGGGGTGCGGTGTCATCTGTACGCAGATGATGTCCAACTCTGTCACTCCTTTCCACCTGCTACTAAGGAGGCTGTCGAAGTCCTGAACCGGTGCTTGGCCGCTGTGACGGTCTGGATGGGGGCGAACAAATTGAAACTGAATCCAGACAAGACAGAGGTACTCCTGGTTAGTCGCAGGGCCGAACAGGGTATAGGGTTACAGCCTGTGTTAGACGGGGTCGCACTCCCCCTGAAGACACAGGTTCGCAGTTTGGGTGTGATCCTGGATTCATCGCTGAGCCTGGATCCCCAGGTTTCGGCGGTGACCAGGGGAGCATTCGCACAGTTAAGACTCGTGCGCCAACTGCGACCGTACCTTGGGAAGTCTGACTTGGCCACGGTAGTCCACGCTCTGGTTACATCCCGCCTCGACTACTGCAACGCTCTCTACGTGGGGTTGCCTTTGAAGACGGCCCGGAAGCTCCAACTAGTCCAACGGGCGGCAGCCATGGTACTAACAGGAGCAGGGCGCAGGGAGCATACAACTCCTCTGCTGTACCAGCTCCACTGGCTGCCGATTAGCTACCGGACCCAATTCAAAGTGCTGGCTTTGGCCTTTAAAGCCCTAAACGGTTCTGGCCCAACATATCTATCCGAACGTATCTCGACCTATCAGCCCACCAGGACCCTAAGATCTTCAGGAGAGGCCCTTCTCTCAATCCCGCCTGCTTCACAGGTGCGGTTGGCGGGAACGAGAGATAGGGCCTTTTCTGTGGTGGCCCCTCGGCTTTGGAATGCCCTCCCTATAGAGATAAGAACAGCCTCTTCACTGATGGTATTTCGTAAAAAACTGAAAACTTGGATGTTCGAGCAAGCTTTCGATTAACTCGATGCAAGGAATTCTCGACCTAGGACCGGCAATTACTGACAACGAATCAGGATCATGGCTATACTAAGAGATGAATTGGTCTGTATTGGTGGCCCAATACTGTGAAATGTTTATGTTGTGTTTTATATTTTAATTGAATATTGTTGTTTTATTGTTGTTGTAAACCGCGATGAGTCGCCGCTTGGCTGAGATATCGGCGGTATACAAGCGTATTAAATAAATAAATAAAATAAATAAATAAATAAATAAATCTAGCCTTCTGGGAGATTGACACGCCGGACACCAAACCCGTGGTTCTTGTGGAAGATGAAATCACATAACAAAAATATTGAGGTTCACATAAATAAGTGAAAATTTCCCTCTCCTTTATAATAGAAGTTCTGGTGCACAAGGAGAGGAAGACTGTATTAAAAAATCAACACAGAAATCTGAACTGTTTTCATTTCCTGACCTAATTCTACCTCATCTGTTGACCTTGTTACATAAAGCTGAGAGAGAAAGGGAGAGACAGGAAGAGACGAGCGACTGTGTGCGTGCATGTGTGTATGTAGCAGATTATGCTTCTACGTATTTATTTTGAAGCCTACTCTTTGGGGCATTCCAACAGCTCACTCCAGCACTAAGTGCCATCCCAGCATTGATTTCCCTCAGCACAGTTAACCTACTTCCTCTTGGACTGGTCCTGCCTTTAAATGGACATTATGTAATACGTTTCATGTATACATAAAGAGCAAAGAGGCTCCCCCTCATGTTCAATATGCAAATTAATTGACAAAGTGACTTCACCACTACCAGAGCAATTTTTCTCTATCATTCTTTTTGCCCCCCCCCCCCCACTTCCCGCCAACCCGCCCCATCCATCCATCTATCCTCCTGTCCTGGATTGTTCTACTAACCTTGTCCAAAGAAAATGTCATCCCAAATAAACCAGAAACCCAGCTCATGTCTCTACTGCGTTTCATGGTGGAAAGAGCAATCTCTAACTCCTGAGGATATTGTAACCCCCAATCAAATTCCAGCTGTCATGAAACCAATTGCAAGTGACAACAGACCTCTCCCAGGCAATATCCAGGAAGCCAACATGCAAAATACAGATATCTAGATGGAAGAGAAAGGTTTAGGCGGAGTTATTCTGTCATGGGCTTTTTTGGCAGTCAATTTCTTCTGAGTATCTCTGCCCCACCATTCCCTCTCCCTCAAAATACCCTAGCACAGTGTTTCTCAACCTGGGGGCCAGGAACCCTGAGGGGTCGTGAGGGAGGTGTCAGAGGGGTCGCCAGAGACCATCATAAAACGCAGTATTTTCTGTTGCTCATGGGGGTTCTGTGTGGGAAGTTTGGCCCAATTCTATCATTGGTGGGGTTCATAATGCACTTTGATTGTAGGTGAACTATAAATCCCAGCAACTACAACTCCCAAATGTCAATGTCTATTTTCCCCAAACTCCACTGGTGTTCACATTTGGACATATTGAGTATTTGTGCCAAGTTTGGTCCAGATCCATCATTATTTGAGTCGACAGTCCTCGCTGGGCATAGGTAGAGTACAACTCCAAAACTCAAGGTCAGTGCCCACCAAACCCTTCCAGTATATTGTCGAATACTTTCATGGCCGGAATCATTGGGTTGTTGTGAGTTTTCCAGGCTGTCTGGCCATGTTCCAGAAACATTCTCTCCTGACGTTTTGCCTGTATCCATGGCAGGCATCCTCAGAGCTTGCGAAAATACCCTTCCTGTATTTTTTGTTGGTCATGGGAGTTCTGTGTGCCAAGTTTGGTTCAATTCCATCATTGGTGGAGTTCAGAATGCTCTTTGATTGTAGGTGAACTATAAATCCCAGCAACTACAACTCCCAAATGACAGAATCAATCCCCCCAGTATTCAAATTTGAGCATATCAGGTATCCTTTTATGGTTGGGGGTCACCCCATATGAGAAACTGTATTAAGTGGTTGTAGCATTAGGAAGGTTGAGAACCACTGCCCTAGCACTAGTTATCCCAATGGAAGAGGAATGGCTGATGAAGATCTGTGAACTAGCTGAGGTGGACAAAGTGACAATACTGATTAAAGAGAAATTTTTGATCAACTTTTTAAAAAATTGGGATTTATTTATTACCTTTTCACAGTAACGATGGCGCAATTATCAACTGTAGGATTTATAAATTAGAAGAATGTTACCAAATGCAGAAGGGTTGTTATATAGTGTCAGTTAAAGGGAGTAGAATAATGAGGCATAAAAACTGTTACATAGTGAGTGTAAGTTTTATAGACATTTGTGTTTGTTTAGTTTGTATATGCATGTATGTGTTTTTTGTGCTTTGATATAGGTTTGTACTTTGTCGTAGTAGCTAGAACATAGCTTTGAAGTTTTCGTAATAGGGACTGCAGTGGAGTCGCGGGTTAAATGGCTAAGCTGCAGAACTTGCTGAACAGAAGTTTGGTGGTTCAAATCCATGGAGCAGGGTGAGCTCCCGTTGTTAGGCCCAGCTTCTGCCAACCTAGCAGTTCAAAAACATACAAATGTAAGTAGATCAATAGGTACTGCTTTGAACCCCCTCTCCCTTCAATTAGCTCACATAATGGGAAATGTTTAAAACTAGTCTTGGCATAATTGTGGGGAATAGGTTCATTCTCTCACATGTGGTGGGATTGTAGAAAAATTCAGAATTATTATAGTAAAATAAGAAATGTAATGGAAGAAATAATAGAGAAAGAATTAATGTGGGATAAAGCCAGATTCATATCTCTCACTGTAGAGGCAAAGGAAGATCAACAATAATTGGACAGAAATCCTAAAATATATGACAGCCACAATACAGGCTTCAATAACCCGAGGGTGGAGAGACAATACAAGATGGGATTTAGAAACTTGTGGGCTTATCTGTCAGAATATCTAATCAATGATTTCATTAATCAAAGGAAAACAAGTATATAAATAGTCATACAAAACAAGACTGGTACAGGAAATGGTCTATTCTAATTGACAAAATAGATGGTGATGATAGATATAGCATTTTGAACCAGGCTTTCCACATGGTTAAATTGATGCAATGACATCATTTAGAATTGCTGTTCCAGGAGGAAGGGAAGGAAAGGGGGGAAGGTATGGGTAATGGGTGATACACATCTAAATAATGTATATAGTGTCATATAAGATAAATTTACTTTTTGAATAATGTATATCGAGGTAAGACTCATATGGCAAAAGTTTGTTGATTGACGGGATACATCAACTAAAATAATAAAAGAAAATAGTTAACGGTGCTCCTTGCAGTCATGCTGGCCACATGACCTAGGAGGCGTCTATGGACAACAGCAGCTCTTCAGCTTAGAAATGGAGATGAGCACCACATCCCAGAGTTAGACTCGGCTAGACTTACTGTCAAGTGGAAACCTTATCTATCTATATATGTGTGCGTGCGTGTGTTTCTTTGAATCATGTTCCCTTTTTCAACTAAAAAATTACTTAAAAATTATCTAGCACAGCAAAGTAATTAAAGAAAAGGGGAAGCCTAATAAATTTCAGTCTAATCTAGTCTCTCTTAACCTGGAGTTCTCCAGATGGGCTTCCCTTATTCTGTGTAGAGTTTTTATATAGCACTTGAGGAATTCCGCTGGTTAGTCCTAACTAGCATAAGACCCCTTGAAGCAATTATTGCATGATGAGGGCATATTTTGATTAGGACTTACAGAAGGATTTAGGGCAAAGTGTTTAAGGATTTAGTTTAAAATACTTCTCTAGAATCATATAAAATAAATACAAAAAGAGTTTTAAAATTATACATACAGACACACACACACACACACACACACATATATATATACTTAAAACTCCAGAAAGAAAAGTGTAATTATTATCAGATGGTGGAGGCCTGCCTAAACAGATGTGTTTTTAATAGATATTTTAAATTGAATTCAGTCTCTGACTCTCGTACCATATGGGAAGACTGTTCCAGAGGGTAGATGCCCAATCCTGAAAAGGCCCAACTTTACAGTTTTTGCATAGGGATAGTCCACTAGTACTTGAACAACCAATCAGCCTCTGATAAAAATATTATGTCAACTGGGCATGTATGTTGTTCCGGTGTGCTTTCGGATTATTTCTAATTTGTGGAAAACCTAAGACTAACCTATCATTGGGTGTTCTTGGTGAGATTTGTCCAGAGGAGTTTGCCTTTGAGGCCCCTTCCACACAGCTGTATAAAATCCCAGAATACCAAAGCAAAAATCCCACATTATCTGCTTTGAACTGGAATATATGGCAGTGTGGACTCAGATAACCCAGTTCAAAGAAGATATTGCGGGAAGCCCTCGGTGGCACAGCGGGTTAAACCACTGAGCTACTGAACTGGCTGACTGAAAGGTTGGCAGTTCAAATCCAACCTGGGATGAGTTCCCACTGTTAGCCCCAGCTTCTGCCAACCTGGCAGTTCAATAAAATGCAAATGTGAGTAGATCAATAGGTAGCACTCTGGCAGGAAGGTAACAGCACTCCATGCAGTCATGCTGGTCACATGACCTTGGAGGCATGTATAGACAATTATTTACTTATTTATTTATTTATTTATTTACAGTATTTATATTCTACCATTCCCACCCTACAGGGGACTCAGGGCAGATTACAATGTAGTATACATGGCAAACATTCAATGCCATTTTACATACAACATATAAAGACAGACACAGAGGCAATTTAACATTCCAGCTTTCCGGCTTCATGAGGGTATACTCAATTCCAGCCACAGGGGGAGCTGCTGCTTCACTGTCTACTTGTGACACCGAGTCCTTGATGGAGTACTTCCTCATTCTTACGCATGCTGCTGGAAGGTTTTTATGGAGTCGTAAATTAGTTAAATTAGCCTCCCCGCATAAAGCGGTACCTAAATTTCCTACTTGACAGATGCAATACCGGCTCTTCAGCTTAGAAATGGAAATGAGCACCACCCCCCAGAGTCGGACACAGCTGGACTCAATGTCAAGAGGAAACTTTTACCTTTATCTTATTGTGGGGTATTCTGCCTTGATATTCTGGGATATAGGGCTGTGTGGAAGGGCTCTTAGTCCACACTGCCATATATTCTAGTTCAAAGAAGAAAATGTAGGATTTTATTCAGCTGTGTGGAAGGACCCTCAGTAGCTAAAGATAGCATATTGCTAGCCAACGAATCTTTCAGATTATATCTTCCATCATGTCTATAGTCATGGTATTTGAACATGATAGGAAATATGGCATTTCATAGGAGAAATTATAGGAAGTATGTCATTTGAAATGGATAGAAAGCACACACACACATAGCCAACCGGATGCATTCACAAAATCTACAAGAAGGTTTTCGTTCTTCCCTGCTTTTTGTAATCCTAGCGATTATTGTCCACTTCAAACAACTTTGGAGAAAATGTATTCTATGTAACCATTATGACTAACTAATTGGTATACCTATGTGATGATGTTGCATTTCCTTCTGAAGTTAAGGCTGGAGTAATCTTGGTTTGATCCACATTTTTAAGTTAGCTGTCCTACTGCTCACTTACCAGATGAATATGCAGACTGGAGCACTATAATTCTTCAGACTGTTCACTTTGCTACATTTTGCAATACAATCTCACTGGGCGAATTGACACTAAATTTGGACACAATACACCTATTATTTATTTATTCGCATTATTTCTACCCCGCTCATATCAGCCCAAAGACGACTCAGAGCGGCGTACACAATCGGCACAATTCGATGCCATAAAAATACATACATTGATAAACAAAAAGAATCATTATAGTGCAATTAGACATAAGACAGTGCATAATAACAATATTAAAAACTAAAAACTATATCCTCTCATTCAAGTCCTTATCCATTCCATCGTCTTGGGCCGTTCCTGGGTCATTTTCCAATTCAAGTTTGTCTATTTATTCGGAGGTTCCAAATGCTTGCTCAAAGAGCCAAGTTTTTACTCTTTTCCGAAAGGTCAGGAGGGAGGGGCTAATCTAATATCCCTAGGCAGGGAGTTCCACAGCTGAGGGGCCACCACAGAGAAGGCCCTGTCTCTTGTCCCCGCAAGACATGCTTGTGAAGCAGGCGGGATCGAGAGCAGGGCCTCCTTGGATGATCTCAAATTCCTGGAGGGTTCGTAGGAAGAGATGCGTTCAGATAGATAAGCTGGGCCGGAACCATTTAGGGCTTTATAAGCTAAAGCCAGCACTTTGAATTGAGCCCGGTAGCAAACTGGCAGCCAGTAGAGCTGGTTCAGCAGAGGAGTTGTAAGTTCCCTGAGCACCGCTCCTGTTAGTAACCTGGCTGCTGCACATTGGACCTATCAGGCCAACAAGTGACCATCACTCATAAAAACACTGAAAAACTCAGCAGAAGAGACTAAAAAAGCCAAGAAATTAAAAATACATTACAATGCATGTGCAAAACCACATATATACACACATACACACACACAAAACACATATACACAGACTGGGCCACAGCAACGCATGGCAGGTGATGGCTAGTGAAATTATAAAACCATAGGCCACTAGATGGAGGTAGTGTTCAGTCCAAGCTTGTCTAACTGCTTATCCAAAGCCTTCTGTTTTCTGCCAGCTGTTATTTCTACTACAACTATGACTTATCTGTCTCCAAGATAAGTTCAGAGGCTTCAAGATTGAAAAGGTTTTAGTCGACTCCTGGCCTCATTCTTCAACAGTCTTTCTCTCAATAATTTCTCTTGTTTCTCCTTCCAACCCTCCTCCTTCCAGCTGTTCTCAGTGTTTTCCCTTGTCTAGCCCAGCTCCATGGCGCCACCCTCTCTTCTTTACCCCCTCTGAGGCCCCTTCCACACAACTGTATAAAATCCATATTGAACTGGATTATCTGGCAGTGTGGACTCAGATATTCCAGTTCAAAGCAGATATTATGGATTATCTGCCTTGATATTCTGGGTTATATGGCTGTGGGCACATCCAGACAGCCCGTTTATTGCGGTCACTCCCACAATAAAGAAGGGGCTGTCCAGATGATGTCCTGGACAATTCTTGAATTAATTTGCCACAAACCAGAAAAAACCCTGGTTTGTAGCGAATTAATTAGATAGTGGGTTTATTCCGTGTCTTCTTGGAAGGCGCAGAATAATAATAATAATAATAATAATAATAATAATAATAATAATAATAGCTTTATTTTTATACCCCGCCAACCATCTCCCCAAGGGGACTTGGGTCAGCTTACAAGGGACAAGGCCAAAAAATTACAAATAAAACGCATCAGATTAACAACATCAGATTTAAAGATATAAAAACAATCACAACTGTAAACAACAACAAAACAATATGGCTGAAATAAAGAACATAGCTGAGGTACAGACTCACTGAATACAATACATTCTGAAAGGAGTGCAAGAGAAGTGCAACAATCAAGTAGACAAGGCTGGAAATACTGTCATCAAAAGTGTTGAGGTAGACAATAAGAGGGCCGACGTAAAGTGCTGAACTTAAAGTAGGGACAGGAAAATTACTGGTGGACTGCTTAATCAAAATCACAGCGGAACATCCAGGTTTTTAGTTGTCTCCAGAAAGAGGACAAATTGGGAGCCTGTCTGATCTCCCTAGGGTGGGAGTTCCAGAGTCAGGGGCCACCACCGAGAAGGCCCTCTCCCTCGTCCCCACCAACCGTGCTTGAGACGGCGGAGGGAGATAGAACAGTGCCTCCCTGGATGATCTCAAGGTACACACTGCTTCATAGGGGAAGATGACTGCAAGATACTGCAGTCCAGACACCATTCCCACAGTTTTCCAGACTAGATTAGTCCAGACTACTCCGGATTAGTCCAGAAAACTGTGGTAATACCCACCCCCTCCCCCACAGCCCCCAAACCCCTTTGAAAAGCAAGGAAAACTTACCTGGCCTCCGGTAGTTTAGAAATGATGTGCCAGGAGAGCGGGGGGGGGGAGGAAAATCACTCTCCCCCCTGCTCTCCTGGCACATCATTTCTATGCACCGGGAGAGCTCCAGCTATAGTCTACTGGGCAAAATCAACTATACTGCAAATGCTTACTTTGCGTAATGGGTTGAGCCTCCCCTGGGTATGGTGTAGTTCTGTTGGTAATATTATTAGGAATTGTCTTATGTTTTCATTGATCTGTCCAACTTTTTATGTTACACCATGAGGAAATGCCTCTTCTGACCTTAAAAGAGATACTGATCACTCTCTGTCCTTTGTTCCAATGAGCAGTGGGTAGTGCTGGACAGAAGTATGTCATTTCAAGCTATTTATGTTTACATACTTTCCTTCTCAACAGGGCTAAAGTGAAGAAAGGCGTAAATATTCTGAGTGCTAAGGCAAGCGATCCACAGCAGTGGGATGTCACACAGGAGGTTGGCAATGGAGGAAAACATTCAACCACAACGGTGATGTGTCAGAGAATAATACCGACTCCAAGAAGCAGGTGAGTGCTCGTCACAATTTCAGTATAGTAGACTCTCATCTTACTCATGATAATAGAAGAATATGCAAAAAGGTTTCTACTCAGACTGAAGCTATTGGAAGGGCCAACCATTCTCAGCTTCCAAAACTGAACTTCACTGGTCATTGTGAGAAGCTGGATATTTACAAGATGAGTTTTTGATTTTCTCTAATACAGCTTTTTTCATATTTCTGGTAGTGCCTCCAGGTATACAGTAGTATATTTCTGGTGGATCTTTTGTCTGATCCAGCATAATGATTTCAGCCTTTCTTATATTTAGAATGCATTAAGACCATTATATAAAGAAATACTACCCTTTCCTTTCTGCCTGATATTTTGCCCACCACATCCCAGTGCGAAGCAGCAAGCTGATTCAGCACACACAAACACACACTACTAGGTCCTGTAGTGGATAGGCAATCCACTGCAGGCCCAAATGTCATAGCATCATAGAATTGAAAGAGACCTAGCCCCCTTCTGCACTGCCATATAAAATCCAGATTATTTGCTTTGAACTGGATTATATGGCAGTGTAGACTCATATAATGCAGCATAATTATACAGGGAGTATGATTTGCCCAAGGACACTTAGTGGGTTCCAGTTGCCAATTAGGTATTTGGACCCCGATCTTCTGGAATCCCACTCTAACACTGATTCTCTCATTTTTAGTCCAACAATCACATCACCCTTATTCCCTCATTCTTTGCCAAACCATGGGTACATCAAGCTTAATACTGTCTTCATGGACAGATTTTTTTTTTATTTTGAGAAAGATAGCAGAGACAGGGTAGGAAGTGGTAGTTAGGGCTTTCTATTTTTCTTGTCTCGACTTTTCTATCTCCTTTGTTTCAATGCACTGTACTTCCGCTTTTCTATCCTTCTGTTTTAGATTTAAAAAGAAGTGTTCACTCTTTTTTCCTTTTTTTAACATCATAGGGACCTTTTTTGTATGAGTTAACAATGGAAAAAGATGAAAGGTGTAAGATGTTAAAAATGTCCCTGTTCTACATCCACTCTTGTACCTTTCTCCATTCCTCATATCTTCACAATAAAAATTATATGAAAAATACCGTCTTCACAATAACAGCTCTCTGGGGTTTCAGAAAGAAATGTTTCTGAGCTCTGCCTGGGAATACCAGAGATGGGACCTGTGATGTGCAAAACATATGTCTAGCTTGTGAGCTACTGCCCCTCTCCGAATAGGTCTCTGTGGAATGACCCACTGATGGAGGAGCACACATAACTATGAGTGAACCATTTATCTTTCCCAGCATGCCCTGTTGAGGCCTGGTCTGAGGAAGAGGAGGGGGACCCTTTGGTGATGAGGACTGAAGTAGAATCTGAAATCGAGCCCACTGTTTCTGTAGTGCTTCAGGGAGAAGGTCATTCTTCTTGTGATTATGGGAAATGCTTAACAGACAAATGTGATTGTAGTGAGAATGTTTCCCATGAAACGCAGCCGTATGCTCAGCCTGATCCTGGGAATGATGTAAGGGAGGAGAGAGAGGCTGGGTTGTTGCCTATATCCCAGCACCTTCAGTTAAGGTGAGATACTGCTAGGCAAAGGCAATTAAGGTTCTCACTACATCTAAAAGATAAACCAAAAAGGTCAGGTAGTAGATTCTTAGTGTCCCCATGGAAATGAATTAGTTTATTAATTCAGCTTCATGAGTTGTTCTTTGTGAGAACAACTTTGTATTTTCAAAAGAAGATTATCCTGTGTTAATGAGCTCCAGGATAGGAGATTTTCGGTCTTGCTTTCATGTCATGTTTCCTGGTTTGGAATTGGAGAGTCACATTTTGGATATAGCTTTTAGTCTTAAGTTCTGTGGGTTTTTGGCTTTACTTTCTATAGTGATCTGTGTGGTTTACTGCTTCAAGAATATTTTAACTATAACCTGCATTTTGGAATGTTCTTTGAAACCAGTTTTGGAATGTATTCATACTTCTGCCTTTTATGTATACTTATGTATACTTTTTCTAGTTTTTACTTTGGAATGTATTTTTGAATTAGGTTTTCCTATATTACACTGCTTTTTACAATACACTTTAACTCAGTAGACTGCTTCCTTGTTGTCCGAGCATTATTTTGAGTGCAGAGGTGTCAGATCAGTGGCTGGGCTGTAACATGCCCCAGCACAACATCACACCTTTACACATCAGTTATAATCTGAATAAAAAGGTTTTAGCCTGTCGGCAGAAGGACAACAAAGAGGGGGCCATTCTGGCCTCGTTAGGCAAGAAATTCCAGAGATGAGGGGCAACCACTGAGAAGGCCCTTTCTTACATCCCAACCAACTGTAGTTACAATGGTGGTGGAACTGAGAGAACGACATCTCCTGAGGATCTCAGGGCTAGGGAGATAATGACCTGCCAAATAGCACGAGTCATCTTGTATTTTATAGGTCATATCCAAACACTTTGTGCCTGGAAACAAACTGGCAGATATTGGAGCTGTTGCAGCAAAGAAATTGTGTGGTCATATTCAGCATAATTAGCAGCACCCATGTGCAAGATTGAGATCTACTAACTTCCAGTGTTCATGGCATTAAAAAACTCTTTGATGCCTTGGGAAACTTAGATATCTCCTGATATCTCTCCAGGACCTGAGAAAATACACACTTCCCAAAGCAGCATTCAAAGTTCCTTGGTGTATGTTCCAAGCTGAAGAAGAAGTTGATGGTTAAATGGCACTGGATTCCGATAAGGCTACTATGTGTTACAAGTTCAGCAGATTCACATTACAGAGCAGGTAATGACAAAGTCAGCTGTAACATCACTTATTCCAGGGTGCTTTCATCAAGCGTCCAGACGTTTGCCTGGCTTCAAGGCCAATTTATTACTGCTGTTGGCACACTGTTCTTTCTACAACTTCCCCTTTAATAATCTGCCATAGCAACTAGTTTATCTGGCTAGGGTTTTTCAAATGGACACTTTTCTTCTCATTGTTTTTAACACACCAGGAGCACCACCTGTATGAAGGGTGGTGGTCTGTGGTCAGCTTTTCTCCCCTTCCTCACTCTGACCATCTTTGGTTTATGATCAAATTCCGAGGGAATACATTCACCATGCAATTTAGGAAAAACAGAGAAGAAGGGACAACATGATGTATAGCCAAGAAACGATAGGTTTCTTTCCACCATACTCAACAACTGAAGTAACTTACAAAGAAGAACAGGTGTTGGGATTAATAAACAGCGGATTTCAGTAGTAGAACATCACACTGTTGACCAATCTGGCTTTCAACAATGGTGAGAAGAGATAAATCAACCAGGCAATAAGGCATAAAGGGAGTAGGGATGGAGTACGGTGGGGTGGATATAGAAATCCCCAAAGCAAAAATTATAAAAGAGTAAATAAAATTCCTGTTAGTATTCAAAAAGAGTGTTGCCAACCTTTTGTATTTCAGTGCATCATTGAGCAGTTCCAGACAGCACCAAATTGCACGCTTTAATTAGGGAGAAAAAAAAACCTGGGATCCGTGAGGAGGTCTCAGGATGTCTGACTCCGTAGTCCACACTGCCTGCTTTGTCCCGGAATTTTGCAGCCCTCAAGATGGCTGCCGCAGGACATCCAGCCGGAACCGACCAATCAGGATCAGACATTTGAAACTAGGGAAGAAACCAAGATAAAAAAAAATCCCATGCTTTCCTAGTGCAAGGACAGGCAGGCAGTCGAAGATGCAGATTTCTAGCTCAGAACCAGGATATTCCTGCACCTGCAAATCTAATGTTTTTTACTGTTTGCAGCAATTGCTTCCGCTTTTACAGGGAACAGTGTCTGGCCACTGTTCTATTTGCTGTGGGAGCTCCTGGGATAAAGGTAATGTCTGGGCGGGCCCATTGTCAGCCATTAATAGCAAAGTCCCTTATATACACATTCAAGATCCTACCTGCAGCAGATTAAAATGACAGGAGAAGTCAGTGCTCAGACAAAGATCATTCACTGAAGTGACCACTATGATCTCACTTCTGTTTCATGCACACAATGCACACATTGTACAGGGTTAGTCAAAATGCATAGGCCTGTATTTTAACACACAACAACACAAGGCACAACACTTCACTTGCTTCCACTCAGTTTTGTCTCACCTCCAGCTTTATCATCCACCCCAGTCTCTGTTCTGAGATGCAAGATTGATAATCACGGGGAAGGTAGGTTTGAAGTTGCATCTCATTGATTTTTGTTAGTTTCTGCTCTCCAGATTAATGGACTGAGGCAACCGTTTTTGCAATCAAAGCAGGAGGGATTTGATCAATGAATTTGCTCAGTCCCAGAATGTATTGGATTTCTATTGTGAAATATACAATGAGTACAGCTCTCCGAGGAATCAGTATTCCACAAAGTCTTTGATCTTGTTTGAAGCATAGACCGTTACATAACTGCACCTGTATTCAGACTTCTGCCCATATCCCATTTGTAAAATGGGAACAGTTATACTAATCTGACTCAAAACTCTAAGGATTCATGAACTAACATAGGAAATGTACTGAACTCTCCCATCCCTCACCAAAAAAAGAGTGATTCAAACAGCCCTGTTTGGGACTGTAACTCCCAGTAATGGTCACTCTACAGTTTTAAATATTGAATGTCCTAAAAAATGACACGGCTCATGTCTGTGGTTTTACAAACAACAACCACAATTTATCTGTACCCCGCCCTATCTCCCCATGGGGACTCAGGGTGACTTCCAACATAGTATGTATATGTATGTATGTATATGTGTGTATATATATATATACACATATATACCATAAAAATTTAAAACAAAAGACAATACTAAACATTGCTCAATAAGTTAGAATAAACAGTTGCATTAAATAATTATCATTAAAAGCAATTAAAAAACCAGCCGAGATACAGTGTCATATCAGTTCCCTTTCAGGGACTCTCAGGCTTCTCCCACTGATGCAGCCTAGAATGGCATTGGTCTTTTCAGCCTGAGCATCACACTGTTGGCTCGTGTATAGCTCGTCATTGACTAAGACTCCTTTCATAGAATCTTAGAGTTGGAAGAAACCTCTAAAGGTCATCTAGTCCAACCCCCTTCATTCTGCCTTCATGCAGGGAAAGCACAATCAAATCACCCCTGACAGATGGCCACTCAGCCTCAATAATAATAATAATAATAATAATAATACAAAGATAGTTGGAAGAGACCCCTTGGGCCATCTATTCCAACCCCTTCTGCCTTCGTGTAGCAAAAGCACAATCAAAGCACCCCTGGCAGATGGCCATCTAACCTCAACAACAACAACAATACTGCAGGTTCATTTTTTACAAAATAATTGGGCAGAAAAATGACTGCAGATCATTATTCTTGGCTTCTACAATGCTCGGCTTCTGCAATTCTAGAGGTACAAAACGCATATTCACTCAAAAGAGATCTCAGTTTCATAACACCTTTTTTATCTTGGCTCCATTCTACTAAAAATGTTCTGCGAGAGTTTTAGTCTACTCCCATGGACTCTCAAGAAACTCTAGGTGTTCAATTTAATAGTGCTAGCTTGAAAGAATCTCCTCCATTTTTTACCTCCTAGTAGTGGACCTCATCACACTAGAGAAAAAATCCACTTAAAATCCAATTTCTGCCTCCTGCAGAATTCTGGGGTTTGTAGTTTAGGGAGGAGCCTCTAACAGCCTCACTAAACTACAAACCCCAGAATTCTGCAGGAGGCCAAAATCGGATTTTAAGTGGATTAATTCTCTAGTGTGATGAAGTGGTAAGAAAATTTCAGCAAGTTATTACTCAAGCAACAGACGCTCATTCTTAGGTAATAATGGTTACTCTCCTTCCTCCTCTTCTTCCTCCTCCTCCTCCTCCTCCTCGTATTATGGACCCATAGGGGCATGGAAAGCTATGATCAGTCTGTCTTTTGCTCTGCTCACATAATACCTGATGCAGAAAAAAGGGAAACTCATCTCCTTTGAAGGTTGTGGGAACTACATAATTGTTGTGGGCAGGGGAAACAAATATGTGGTGTTCATAATGCAAAGAGTAGGAAGGAAGTAACTTTAAGCACTTAAGAAAGATTCATTCTCATAACTTTAAAGCAGCTTATAGGCTGGTCCTTCCACCAGGCTCAGGGTTGGGATGGGGAAAATCTAAAGAAAGGAAGCGAGACTTCGATTTCACTGCAGATATCCATCCATCACTTGGGCGGTTTCATAATCAGGATGATCTCCAAGATGTGATATAGATGCTTGCCGGCCGTCCTTTTGTGAATTTCAGCTCAATATTTTTTGTGCCATTGGATTACAAAACCAAGCCAAATAAACAGCCCAGGCAGCTCATCCATCACAACTTTAATTTTGAAGCTAGAAGGAAATGAGTAGCCTAACAGAGCCTTGTATGTTGTCATTTCAACATCAATTTCAATAGGCAGTCACAACGTCCCAGTGCCATGGGCTGTGTTTCATTTTTAAAATTGGAAAAGGGTATGTGTGTGTGTGTGTGTGTAAAAACGACCTGATGAGATTTGATGGGAATGTATGTAATGTTGGGGTGCACGGAACTAACTTCACACCAACATTATTTGAATCTGAACTGACATTAATGAATGAGGAAAAAGGACTAGGAAGTCATGAGGGATAGTTGAGGAAATTATCCACTTACTATGCAGTGGCGTTGCAATAAATGCCATTGCATATAGCTGGACGCAAATGACATCCAACTGTATCTCTTCTTTCCACCTGCTGCTAAGAAGGCTGTTCAGGTTCTGAACTGGTGCTTGGCAGCTGTGACGATCTGGATGAGGGCGAACAAATTGAAATTGAATCCAGACAAGACAGAGGTACTCCTGGACAGTCATGAGGCCAAACAGGGTATAGGGTTACAGCATGTGTTGGAAAGGGTTACGCTCCCCCTAAAGATGCAGGTTCACAGCTTGGGAGCTCTCCTGGATTCATCACTGAGCCTAGAATGCCAGGTCTCAGAGGTGGCCAGGGGAGCTTTGGCACAATTAAAACTTGTGTGCCAGTTGTGCCCCTACATTGGAAAGCCAGGCTTGGCCATGGTGGTCCATGCTCTTGTTATATCCCGAACAGACTACTGCAATGCACTCATGGGGTTGCCTTTGAAGACTGTTTGGAAGCTTCAAGTGGTCCAATGGGCAGCAGCCAGATTTCTCACCGGAGCAGCGTACAGGGAGCATACAGCCCCCTATTACACCAGCTCCACTGGCTGCCAGTCTATTACCAAGCACAATTCAGAGTGCTAGTTTTAGCCTATAAATCCCCAAATTGATGCGTTATTGCCCCAACCTTATTTTCCATCTTCATCGCTATGATACTTCATCTTGTTGATGGGAAGCTTCCCACCGGAGAGGAAATCATCTATCAGACAGATGGCAAGCTATTTAACCTCAGCAGACTGAAAACCAAAACCCAGGTTGCAACAACTCCAATATGCCGATGACATCATAATTTGTGTGCATTCAGAAGAAGACCTACAAGCCACTCTAAACACCTTTGCAGAAGCATACAAGAAGCTCGGCCTCTCATTGAACATTGAAAAAAACCAAAGTGCTCTTCCAGCAGTCACCAACCAACCCATCTGCAATCCCAGAAATACAGCTTAATGGTGTAACATTAGAAAATGTTTATTTCCGCTACCTTGGCAGCCACCTCTCCACAAAAGTCAACATTGACACTGAAATACAACACTGCCTGAGCTCTGCGATTGCAGCATTTTTCCAAATGAATCACAGAGTGTTTGAGGACCGGGACATCCATAGGGATACCAAGGTGCTTGTTTACAAAGCTATTGTCCTCCCAACCCTGCTCTATGCCTGCGAAACGTGGACTATCTACAGACGTGTCATGCAACTCCTGCAAATCTCTTTGGAAGACAGGCGGACCAATGTCAGCGTGCTGGAAGAAGCAAAGACCACCAGTACTGAAGTGATGGTCCTCTGCCATCAGCTCTGCTGGACTGGCCATGTTGTCCGAATGCCCAATCACTGTCTCCCAAAGCAGTTGCTCTACTCCGAACTCAAGAACGTAAAACGGAATGTTGGAGGACAGGAAAAGAGATTTAAAGATGGGCTTAAAGCCAACCTTAAAAACTGTGGCATAGATATCGAGAACTAGGAAGCCCTGGCCCTTGAGCGCTCTAGCTGGAGGTGAGCTGTGACCAGCAGTGCTGTAGAATTTGAAGAGGCACGAATGGAGGGTGAAAGAGATAAACATGCCAAGAGGAAGGCGCATCAAGCCAACTCTGACCAGGACTGCCTTCCACCTGGAAACCGATGTCCTCACTGTGGGAGAACATGCGGGTCAAGAATAGGGCTCCACAGTCACCTACGTACCCACTACCAAGACACCGAACTTGGAGGACAGTCGTACTCAGACAACAAGGGATCACCTAAGTAAGTGACCCAGCTTCCCTGTCTATACATATCTCTCCCTCTATTAACCACCTAAAAGGATAAGATCTTCTGCTGGGGGGCTGCTCTCGGTCCCACCTCCTTTGCAGGTGTGATTGGTGGGGACAAGAGACAGGGCCTTCTCAGTGGTGGCCCCTTAGCGGTGGAATTCCCTTCCCAGCAAAATTAGATCAGCTGCCTCCCTCCTGACCTTTAGAAAGAAATTAAAACTTGTCCATGGGACCTGGTCTTTGAAGATTAAATGCAATAAGTGGATACGAAATAAGTGCAACACAATTGGTATGGCTTTTGGACTTTGACTTTAATTTTGTGTAGTTTTAACAATAGGTTTTTAATGCATAAATGTTTTTGTCTTGCATTATTTTAATGTAGATGCATATTGTTTACATGTTTGTTTATATGGCATTGAATTGTTGCCAATTTGTAAGCTGCTCTGAGTCCCCTTCGGGGTGAGAAAGGCAGGGTATAAATATAGTAAATAAATAAATAGAAAGAAATAAATACAGGGAAAAACATATTTGGTGTTTACAAGATGGAACTTGTAAACTGTAGTACTGTTGAGTACTTGCTTTTAGGATTCCAGCCAGCCACGTGCATGTATTTCCCTAGGGTATTCCAGTCCATTTCCTCTTCATTGGTTTTTATATTTCCCATTACAGTAGTGGTAAGTCAGTATTCTGTGTCAACTGAGCATCTTCAGTCCTCATAGAACAGCTTTTTAGTCTTCTCTGAACATCAAGGTTTTTCATTCTGAAGAATTGTTGTACAACTCTAGATGGTGGAATTTTCTCAGTCATGCTGAGCACTTCCCCTTGGCTGTCAATCTGTTTCATTTGAATTTAAAAAAAAAGAATAAACACGAAATATCAAGGAAAGGGAGCAATATGTAAGATTCTATCAAGTGAATGCAAAGATGTCTGTGATATCTCCCAACACATTAACCACTTGGCTACATTATTTTAAAAGTAAAAGGTGTCTAGATGTGTTAGAACAGGAGTCCTCAAACTTTTTGAGCAGACAGTCGATTCATGGTCCCTCAGACTGTTGGGGGGCGGACTATAGTTCAAACAAAAACATGAATGAATTCCTATGCACATTGCACATATTTTATTTATATACAAAAATGTGGGGGGAAATACAACATTTAACATGCAGAACAGTTTTAACCAACACAAGCTTACCAGTATTTCAGTAGGAAGTGTGGGCCCACTTTTGGCTGATAAGAGAATCAAGTTAATTAGGATTGTTGTTGTTGTTGTGTGCCTTCAAGTCATTTCAGACTTAATGCAACCCTAACACTAAAGTTTGGGGTGGTGGGCAGGTAAAGGATCTTGGAGGGCACACCTAGCCAGAGGGCCTTAGTTTAGAGACCCCTGTGCTAGAAGCTATGGTGTCACTAGGATTGGTAATGCCACAACTCATGGTGTCACCCCATGGATTTCCTCCCATCCCTGACCATACAGAACTGTGTTTCAAAATTATGGAGCCAGTTCCCAAGCAATATATTTTATGATGGCAACATGTTACAATTGCACCAACATTTACAAACTGGTTTAATCTAGTTATCAAGATTTAGTAACCACTTTGAGCCAGAAACACACCTAAAAAATAATGGAGAATATCTCATTAGAATAATAGAATCATAGAATCAAAGAGTTGGAAGAGACCTCATGGGCCATCCAGTCCAACCCCCTGCCAAGAAGCAGGAATATTGCATTCAAATCACCCCTGACAGATGGCCATCCAGCCTCTGTTTAAAAGCTTCCAAAGAAGGAGCCTCCACCACACTCCGGGGCAGAGAGTTCCACTGCTGAACAGCTCTCACAGTCAGGAAGTTCTTCCTTATGTTCAGATGGAATCTCCTCTCTTGTAGTTTGAAGCCATTGTTCCGCGTCCTAGTTTCCAAAGAAGCAGAAAACAAGCTTGCTCCCTCCTCCCCGTGGCTTCCTCTCACATATTTATACATGACTATCATATCTCCTCTCAGCCTTCTCTTCTTCAGGCTAAACATGCCCAGCTCCTTAAGCCGTTCCTCATAGGGCTTGTTCTCCAGACCCTTGATCATTTTAGTCGCCCTCCTCTGGACACAGTCCAGCTTGTCAATATCTCTCTTCAATTGTGGTGCCCAGAATTGGACACAATATTCCAGGTGTGGTCTAACCAAAGCAGAATAGAAGGGTAGCATTACTTCCCTGGACCTAGACACTATGCTCCTATCGATGCAGGCCAAAATCCCATTGGCTTTTTTTGCCGCCACATCACATTGTTGGCTCATGTTTAACTTGTTGTCCACAAGGACTCCAGGATCTTTTTCACACGTACTGCTCTCAAGCCAGGCATCCCCCACTCTGTATCTTTGCATTTCGTTTTTTCTGCCTAGGTGGAGTATCTTGCATTTGTCACTGTTGAACTTCATTTTGTTTGTTTTGGCCCATCTCTCTAATCTGTCAAGATCGTTTTGAATCCATTAGGCTTATGTTGCTGGTCACCATCTTACAGATGACTAAGTCTAGGGGTTGTTTGTGGGCTGGGAAAGAGTTTCATTCATGGGTGGTTTGTGGTTGCAGAGATATAATGATTTCAAATTGGGTCCACCTTTTTGAAACACCTGTATAAACTGCAGCAGCTAGGATCATTACCACTCTTCCATCTAAGTACTAACCAGGTTTAACCCTCCTTAGCTGCTAGGATCAGACAGGATACGCTTTTGGAGTATTTACCTGAATCCTATTGTGCACTCTCTCTGTGTATGGCAGTTTTGGACACAGGGGAGGGCCTCTCTAAAGAATATCAATCCAGTGGTCCAATCGAGAGCTCCCCATTCCTTGTCCCTGTGGGTCATACATTACATTGCTGCATTGTCTACACCCGTGCCCACCCCTAGAAGTGTTATGCCCAGCTCAGATAGCAAGGATGAAGAGCCAGTAGAGATGGAGGCCAGCAGCTCCTAGGTTTTGGGACTTAAACAATTACTCTGTTTATGACAAAGAGGCTGTGAGGGAATGTTCCCAATGTTCTTCTAGAGGTTTTTCCCATTAGGGCAGGGAAGAGGGGAAATCACTGCAGAACAATGAAAGCCAGCAGCAACAGCAGAAGTAGAGCTCTGGAACCGGCCCTGGTGAAGGAGCAGGTAAGGAACACTGCAACCACCAGGCAAGGATGGATGTGTTCCTCCTGAAGCCTTCATCCCACCCCTTGTGATGATGTCACCCAGTATGGTCCACACTTCCCACATGCATGGAGTTAGGAATGTGAAATGAGGTTGTCACAGCTGCAGTGGACAATAAATTATTTAAGGTGGTGACAATCAAAAGAGACTGTAAAGAGCTCCAAAAGCACATCTGGAAGACCATTATCCTCGAGCTCTCCAAAATAGGAGAATCAGTGTTAAAATAAATAAATAGATAGATAAATAAATAAATAAATATGCAATAAAAACAAAAGTATTGCAGAGTGAAGCCAAAAACGAATGAACCTCCAGGTTGTTGTAGGTTTTTCGGGCTGTATGGCCATATTCTAGAAGCATTCTCTCCCGATATTTTGCCTGCATCTGTGACAGGCATCCTCAGAGGTTGTGAGGTCCTCCACTGAACCTCTACTTCATATAAACACAGATGAGATGCAAGCTGGCTGCAACTGATCAAGGGATCTAAGACTTGTGGCTGATATCCCTTTGAAAATATCCGTCTGTGTGTGGCAACCAACAAAAGACAAATTCCAAGGTGGGCAGAAGGAGAAAGGCCATCAGAAATAACCCTGCCCATATAACCCTGAACTTAGACAAATCCATCATGCAACCTTAACTGAATTGCTATGTACAGTTCTAGTCACTGAGATCAAAAAAGATCTTTGAGAGTTAGAAAATGTGCAGAAAAGGGAAACTGAAGTGACTAAAAAACTGGAGCAACTCTCCTGTGAGGACAGATTGCAATGTTTGGAACTGTTTGGGAAAGGATAAAGAGGCAACTAAAGGAAGACGTGATAGAGATGTAAAAATTATGCTTCTCCCATAACCTTAAAACAGATGGTCATCCACTAAAATGTAGTCAGGGCAGATAAAAATAATAGAGCATAGTTAAAGAGATCACAGTTCAAGTTTGGAATTCACACCATATGATGACATATTGGTTGAGTACTTGGAGAGCTTTGGAAGGGAACTAGTTAAATTGATAGAGGATGGGTCTATGAGTGGCTATTACTGAGGATGAATAAAGTCCGAAGTGAATACATACCCAAAGTCTCATCAAAGAATACCAGAGTTAGTTAGATCGTTGATATTTGAGTAGAGTCTACTATAATCCATTCTAATAGGATGAAGAACATTACTTCTCAGAAAAAAAGTCTGGTTCACTGCATGGGACAGCTACATATAGAGCTAAAAGTTCCTGGTTCTAGCACGGACAATTCCAGACATAAGTAACAATGTTCTCACATACTATCTCTACATTTAACTACACACCATGAATTCCCTTTTCGCAGATTCTGTCACACTGTCTGACCTGACAGCCATTGTAGGACATGGCAAGCTGAAGAAATAAAAAGCCATATGGGAATGCCTCTCAGCTTCAGCCAAATGTGTGTCCATTTTTGACAATTTAATATAGTTTCTCAAAATGGCTCCTTCTAGAATAATTATTTCCCACCTCAGAAATTGTCTATAGTATAATAGGCTTTGAGGTTAGTATTATGGGTTGAGGCTTAATCTTTCAGCATTAACCTACTATATCATCCTTTCAATTGTTTCTAAACTGCATATTGATCCTCATACTTACGCAGATTTAGAACTGAACATGGAGACACAATTTTGTAGTGGCTTTTGATTTGTTTGCTCCATGTTAAAAGGAGAATTGACCATGTGTGATGCTGACAATGCTTACGGTTCGGGGCTTCATTGGACCTATGAATGAGTTTTGAGAATGGTTGGGCTCTGCTGAAAAGAAAATATCCTTTCCCAGTATGATTTCAGGGTGGTCAGTGGAAACGTCAGTGCATTTAGAATATCTTTTACACATTCCCTTTAAGTTGATTTTGATTATCCACAATAGCATTTTCACCTAGCCAAGTGTGACTGCCTTGAAAGTAATGCTCACTTTCTTTGGCTAAATTACACAGCCAAAAGTTTAGCCAAAGAAAATGAGCATTACTTTCAGGGCAGTCACACTTGGCTAGGTGACAATGCAACTCCACTGTACCAGCAGCATTGTCTGCATGCCTGATCACCATCTCCTAAAGCAGTTACTCTACTCCCAACTACTCCCAAACGTAATGTTAGTGGACAGGAAAAGACATTTAAAAATACAGTGTCCCCTTGCTACTTCGCGGTTCGCTTTACGTGGACTCGCTGTTTTGTGGATTTTTAAATAAATATTAATATAAAGTATTTACATTACAATGGGCCTCAGAAAGGGAGGCTGGTGTGCGGGCCGGGACTCCCTCCACCAACTCCACTTGCCCTCCCGCTACTTTAAGTACTTGTGCCTGCCTCCCTGGACTCCACAGACCCCGGCAGAGCAGCAGCCTGAGGCACGGTGGGGAAGGCCTGCCTCCCTGGCCTCCGTGGACCCTGGTAGAGTGGTGACCTGAGGCACAGTGGGGAAGGCCTGCCTCCCTGGCCTGCTGCTGCTTGTGTGGATCTGGAGGCGGGTTAGGAAGCACGAGGGCTGGACTGTGCATGCACATTTCTTATACATATGCTAAAATAATGTATAAATATTACAATTAATATCGTGGGTGGTCCTGGAACGGAACACCAGCCATAAGTGCGGGAACACTGTATGCTTAAAGCCAAACTTAAAAACTGTGGCATAGACACCAAGAACTGGGAAGCCCTAGCCCTTGAGCGCTCTAACCGGAGGTCAGCTGTGACCAGCATTGCTGCAGAATTCAGGAGAAACATGCCAAGAGGAAGGCGCATCAAGCTAACCCTGACCGGGACCGTCTTCCACCTGGAAACCCATGTCCTCACTGAAGGAGCACATGTGAATCAAGAATAGAGCTCCACAGCCACCTATGGACCCACCGCCAAGACACCACATCTGGAAGACCATTATCCTCAAGCTATGAGGGATTGTCTAACTGATACACAGCCAAAAGTGAAGCCCTCGGTGGCACAATGAGTTAAACCCTTGTGCTGGCAGGACTGCTGACTGAAAGGTTGGTGGTTCGAATCTGGGGAGTGGGTAGAGCTCCCGTCTATCAGCTCCAGCTTCTCATGCAGGTACATGACAGAAGCCTCCCACAGGATGGTAAAACATCCAAGCTTCCCCTGGGCAACATCCTTGCAGACGGCCAATTCTTTCACATCAGAAGTGATTTGCAGTTTCTCAAATTGCTCCTGAAAAAAAAACCCAGCCAAAAGTGAAGTGTATGTTAGATTTGATGGTGTGTTAAGAATCATGCACACGAATCCGTTTGTGTCCCTCCATCAGGCTGAGGCTGGGAAACCCAACTGGCCTCATTCAAAAACCCCTCCTCAGTTTTGAAGGCCTTATGAATGAAAGCTTAGTTGGAAAGCTGTCACTCATCCATCAAGCCAAGACTAGCAGGTTCACCAGCTTCGACCTGATAAAGGAGCTAGGCTTCCCTTTCCTGTTGACATTACATTCAACAACAAATCTTTTGTTTTTTGCAATGCGCACTTTCAAAATTGAGATGTGCATTACAATTGATAGCATGTTAAACTTAAGTAAATATGGGTATCAGGATGTCTTCTCTGTATCTATATGATCCCAGATTGGCTGAAACTAATGTAAAAAGAGGCAGTAAACATTTTCCCTCCCCCCCCCCCCCCACCACTGTAGCACTGTAGACTCATATAATCCAGTTCAAAGCAGATAATGTGGATTATCTGCTTTGATAACTGGCAGTGTAGAAGGGGCCTGAGTTTCTGCTCTTGACTCCTCAGTTCTTTAAAACTCATCATGTGGCGATACGGAGTAGGATCTTTTTGGCAGTGATATCCACTTTGTGAAATGCCCTCTGGGCTGAGATTCTTAGGACTTTCAACTCAACCTGTTTGCTCAGAAGGCCATTCAGCTGAAACCCTTCCATCTCCTTGTTCGGAATATGCTACGGTTTATTTTTCACTCTCTCTGCATGATTCCACTTTGTGCATTGCTGTTTGGCATGGTTTGGGTTTTCATGGTAGCAGCGTTTTCTAACTCTTGATTCCTGCATTTTGTGGATCGGGTTTTATTTTATGTACATTTTATTGTAAACTGCATTGTTGGGAAACATACAAGACAACAAAATTGATGAGCTGTGAAGTGGCTTTGAAATGAAGAGCCTTGAAGTGTTTTTCAGGAGAACCTCTTTCATTTTTGCTACTGTTATCATTTTCATTAATTCTTAAGCTGTTGTTGCTCCTGCTGAGTGCATTCAAATTGTTTCCTACTTAAAGCAGTCCTAAAGTGAACCTATCATGGGGTTTTCTTGCCACAATTTGTTCAGAGAGATGTTTCCATGTGCTTTCATCCGGGGCTCAGAAAGTGTGACTTGTCCAGGAGGCTTGTTTTGGCTGAGGGCCCTTCCACACAGCCCTATATCCCAGAATATCAAGGCAGAAAATCCCACAATATCTGAGTGTAGACTCAGAAAACCCAGTTCAAAGCAGATATTGTGGGATTTTCTGCCTTGATATTCTGGGATATAGGGCTGTGTGGAAGGGCCCCGAGTGAGAATTTGTACCCTGGTCTCAACGCAAACTATACTTCTTCTATATACTGGTTCTTAAGTATATAGAAGAAAATATGTAAAACACAGTAGGAAAACTGCAATCAAAATGAGTAGTAGTACATGCCAATTAGCTTCCGAGCACAATTCAAAGTGCTGGTTTTAACGTACAAAGCCCTTCACGGTTCCGGCCCAGTTTACCTGTCCGAACGTATTCTCCCCATAAACCATCAAGAGCTTTAAGATCTTCCGGAGAGGCCCTGCTCTCGCTTCCGCCACCTTCACAGTCACACTTGGTGGGATGAGAGACAGGACCTTCTCTGTGGTGGTCCCCTGGCTATGGAACTCTCTCCCGAATGAGGTTAGGTCTGCCCCCTCCCTCCTGACCTTCAGGAAGCAAGTGAAATCCTGGCTTTGGAATCAGGCATTCGCAGAGTGATGGTTGGTACCAGTGCAGACTAAGAGCTATTGGGTCACAATGTGCGAACTGAGTTGGATGATAGGGTTGTTGTAGGTTTTTTCGGGCTATTTGGCCATGTTCCAGAGGCATTCTCTCCAGATGTTTCACCTGCATCTATGGCAAACATCCTCAGAGGTAGTGCGGTCTACCTCACTACCTCTGAGGATGCTTGCCATAGATGCAGGCGAAATGTCAGGAGAGAATGCCTCTAGAATATGGCCATATAGCCCGAAAAAACGTACAACCACCCTGTGATTCTGGCCATGAAAGCCTTCGAGAATACATTGAGTTGGATGATGTTTTAATTTGGCAAATTGGCTTATATGTATTTTTAACTTATATGTATTTTTAACTTATTGTATTTGTATATTTTTAAACTGTTATTTATTGCCTAGCATTGAATTCTTGCTGTTAGCCGTTCTGAGTCCCTTCACAGAGGTAGAGAAGAACGGGATATAAAAATTCTAAATAAATAAATAATAAATACATATGAGCAAAGTAACAAGGGTATGGGACGGAGGAAGAATGGTACTAAAGAAAAATATCTCAGTACAGGCAGTCCCTAAGTTACAAACATTCAATGTATAATGACTCATAGTTAAGAAGAAAAAAATGTGTAAAAGCCAAAGTATGTATGCAAGTATTTTCATCTGTCTGTACCACAAAAGCTGTTGCTACATGAAGTGGCCCTCTGTGATATCACTGGGTTGGCTGTTGCTAGATGAAGTGGCCCTCTGTGATGTCACTGGGAAAGAAAGGTGAGATGTGTATGAGGGGAACGGAGGAAGGAAAGAAATAAATGCAACGAGAGCCTGTGGACAATTGGCATCAGGGCTGTAGCTGGGGGTGGGGGGTGGGGGGGTGGGATTAGGCGTTCACACCCCACCCCCTGAAAGTTTTCAGGTTAAAAAAACCTGTAAAACATGATGTTTTGCTGCTTAATTTGTTAAATCATAACGTAATTTGATGTTTAATAGGCTTTCCTTAATCCCTCCTTATTATCCAACATTTTTGCTTATCCAACGTTCTGCTGGCACGTTTATGTTGGATAAGCGATAATCTACTGTATAACTTACCAATTAAAAGTAATTTTCAGTTATTTTAAGACTTGAAACTTTGTAACTGAAATAGAAATTTGATTTTATTAAATCTATATAAAATATAGAATGCACCATATAATTTAAATTATTTTGTGTTATGGGACTACTTTTCATGATTTGCTAAAAAAGTTTCAACCCCCTCCATTTTTTTTCTGGCTACGGCCCTGATTGCCATGAAGACGTTGTGAGAGAGGCCCTCTCTGAGCTGGAGAAGGAAGAAAGTAGATAGGTAGTGGTCCCAATGACACCAGGGCAACACTGAGTATGTATATTAGGAAAGTAATAAAATAAAGGAACCAATTACAAAAGAATTGTGAAAACATCTTAGATTTTGTTTCGCAAATATTTTCGGTCTTTTGGAATTTCTTTAAAGTTGCCAACGTTACGAAATCCAGTTGACACTCAGATAGAGCAAAACTGGAGGAGACATCAAAATGCAGGAACGATAACAGAACGGAAGTGAGGAAAGCTGCTCATCCCTCCTGAGTTACTCTGTTCCTGGCTTGAGGCAAACTAATTTCCATTAGAAGGGAATCCAGGCCAGTGAACACTTGGAGAAATTTGTTCTTCGCTGTTGGTAGTGGCTGTGCATTGTACTGACCTCCCGCTTCTGATCAATTTTCTTTGTGCCGTAGGCTTTTTAGAAATTTCTCCCCCTGCCCTTGTTTCACTGTCGGAAAATGACTTTTCAGACATGACAAATGTCACCTCGCTTCCTTCCAAAAGAAGAGACAGATGTTCAGAATAGAGAGAGACAGAGGCAAGAAAATAGAACAGTCTTTTAACAGCCCAAGACTCTTTTGAACTCTCTTTCTGTAGTTAAGAGTATTGAGTGGCAATCAATAGAAGAGAGAATATCTCCCATTTGTTGTTCTTCAATCATTCCGGCTAACTGTTATGGCTGTAAGTTGAAAGCTCTTTTAATATCCTATTTATAGGGAGAACATTTTATTAACTCCAACAGACAGCGGGGACTGCGGGTTTGAGTTTGGTTTTGTTTCCCTGGAGGAAATAGTAAAGCATGACAGGTAATTTGGTAAATGAAGGCAGTCAGCAAACATCTGTTGAAGATGATAATGTCTGAGTGCTTTTGCTGTTTCTCCCCCCCAAAAAAGTAGTTACATTCAGTTGGGATTAATTTTTCATTGTCCTCCCGTTAAATAGGAATCACTTATACAGCTGTCTCCAACAGAACCTTCATCACTTTCCTCTGCTCCCAGATCATAAAAGTTGGGTGGAGGGGAGGTACCAAGTCTATCTTCTTCTGAAAAGTCTGGAAACCAAAAATGTGTGTAGTGTACACCTGAAGTGGTGGCATTGGCTGTTTTGCATGATTAAGGGGAAGGTGGTGATACATGTTCTCTGCAGCAGCAGTTCTCAAACTTTTTCAACAGTGGGGCTTTTTTCCTTGTAGAACTACAACTCTGTCTTGAGTGGAAACGTTTAAGGAGTTCTCATCTAGAGGAGATGTATTCGCTAGGTGTTCTGGGATTTAACTGGTGTTATTGGATTTAACTTTTTCTCACATTGCAGATCAGGGCAGTCGTGTCCAAAGTAGCATTTTTACTTTGTCTTGATTCAGCCTTATCCACAGGATCTAGACCATGTCCTTTATTTTGTCATTTTTTTTAGAAAAAAAGATAAAGAAGAAAAGAATAGAAGTTGTTTCAAAGATCAAATCTATAAAAAAAATTCAAGTTCTTGCTGATTTCTATCAATATGTTTCTTGATGTGCTTTTCTGAAGCTGTAGTTTGAGACTCAACTTGACATTTATGTCAAATCTAAATTCCATAGAAGGTCAGAACATGGTTTAAAAATTACTAGTTGGACAGATTAAAAAGAACAACATGAGAAGACGCACATCCTGGCAGAAATACAAATTGAACAGGAAGACTGATGAACTTTACTTTCAGTCAGCAGTGGAAGACAAGTCATTTTCTCAGAAGCAGATGAGCACATTTTTACCGTGTTTCTTTAGTCTAACCTTCTCTAAGCAACTTTCTTTCAGATTTGTCTAATGCAGGGCTTCTTAAACCTTTTCCACTTGTGAGCCCTTTCCACCTGAGAAATTTTTATGTGACCCCAGTATATCAGCATATAAAATAGATATGAATTCAGACATTTACTGAGAATAAATCAGCATTTGTAAGGGTTGCTAAAAAAAAGTCTGAGTTTCCATTTTATAAAGTACAGAATCCACAACACTAGGGTTGTGCATGGAACTGGTTTCTTTTGTTTCATCCATTCTTTCATTATTTTCGTTACCTTCAGGAGCACGTAACAGGAAGGCCCCTCCCAGTACAAAAATCATCTCGACACGAAAGCAAGTGGGAGCTGATCTGGGCTCCATGCCTGCTTTTCGAGAACAGCCTCCTTGCCTTTAAAAGCGTCCGTGTGTGGCATGCAGGCCCAGAAAGTGCATGTGACTGCCTGCTGGCGAGTGCCTCCTCTGAAACAGAATTTGCCTCTTTGCCATGGAAAGAGTGTGTGTGTGTGGCGTGCAGGCCCAGAAAGTGCACATGCACCTGCCTGCAAATAAGTGTGTCCTCTAAAGTAAAAAATGAGAACTTGCCTCCGTGCCTTGGAAAGTGCATGTGGTGTGCAGGCCAAGAAAGCGTGTGCACCTGCCTGCAGCCAAGTCCTTCCTCTAGAGTAAGAATAAGAACTTGCTTTGGAAAGCGAGTGCGTGTGTGGCATGCCGGCCCAGAAAGCATGTGTGCCTGCTTTCAGCTGAGCGCTTCCTCTAGAGTAAGAAGTAGGTAAGAAGCCTCCTTAAAGTGCGTGCTTGCTTGTAGCTGAGCATTTCCCCTCTAGAGTAAAACAGGTTAAATGCATAAAATGATGGGAAGGGGAACCTAGGAACCCTCCCTCCCCCCAATGGGCTGTTAGAAAATGGATCTTTCAGTACTGCAGAGCGACAACAGATATCTGCCCTCCCGATTTCAGGAGGCTCCCAAATAATGGATTGGGGCCCCCACCAAAAGCCGAGGCATGAAACAGGGCAAGGTTTATCCCAAAAGCACAACCCTAGTAAACACTGCAAAGACAAAGTCATGTAAATGTCGAAAACAGCCATTAAGTGCCAACACTGCTAGCCTAACTTAAACTGTGAAGCTAAGCTTCTACCCTTCAGATGGACACAGAACTGAAAAATGTATAAAACAGGGATTAGCCGGATCCAAAGATTATTCCTGAGACCTAAACTTTTCAGATTCCAAATGGGCCTTCTTCTAACTCTATGAACTTTATATGTTTTTAATTCTGTTATTAATCTGTGCATTTATTTGTTTAACTGTTTTAATTTTTTACTTGTTGGAATATGTTTTATGACTGTGTCTTATGCGGCATTAAATGTTGCCGGAGCTGTAAGCCACCTTGAGTCCCCCAGTGGGCAAGAAAGGCGGGGTATAAATATAATAAACAAACAAACAAATAAATAAAACTTTATTTAGATACCGCTCTATCTCCCCGAGGGGGACTCAGGGTGGTTTCCAAGTAACATCACCAAAACATACAAAGTAAACAGCAAAGCATAAAATTAACAAAACAACATAAGCATAAAATTATCACAATAACACATGTATGTTAAAAATAATCCTGCCTATTCAGAGCAATTAAAAATAATAGCAAATGAATAAATAAATGCAGATGTGAAAATCATATTATAATGAATGCACTGCAGTGTGAAGGCCCTGATCGAACTCATGACTCATGTGGACCTGAAGAGCAAGGAATTAATAACCTGTACTTTAGCCACATTATCACACCAGAAATGAATAGCGGGATTAGCTAATTACTTGGCCTAAATCTCAACAGCCTGCACAATCCTTGAATGTGAAGTCTGATAACAAAAATTCTTCAGCCTACTCCTCAGGGTAAACCAACATACAGTATATTCTCAGTTAACTGGAACTCAAGCAACTGGAAGTCTCTAGCAACCGGCAAAAATAACACTTTAAATCAAAATAAAATCAGTTTTAGTAGAAAAGTAAAACTGTGCTATATTAGGTTAGGTTTGTCTCTATTTGTAACATTGCTTTCAATTACTATATTTCAATATTAATGTCAAGTCAATACAGAGTTTAAATGCATTTGTTCTTGTTATTGTTAAACCGCAGTGGGGCTTTGCAACATCCTGCTTTTAATTTTATAAGATTTATCTAGTGTAGCTTTTTTTCCTTTTAATCTTGGGAGTTTCGGAGTTGGATGTCATCTGGACATAGAAGATGTTAAACTCTCACTCCTTCCCACCTGCTACGAAGGAGGCTGTTCAGGTCCTGAACCAGTGCTTGGCAGCTGTTTCAATCTGGATGAGGGCAAACAAACTGAAATTGAATCCAGGCAAGACTGAGGCACTCCTGGTCAGTCGTAAGGCTGAACAGGGTATAGGGTTTTGGCCCATGTTGGATGCGGTTACGCTCCCCCTGAAGACACAGATTCGCAGCTGTTCTCCTGGATTCATCACTGAGCCTGGAACTCCAGGTTTCGGCAATGGCCAGGGGAGCTTTTGCACAACTTGTGTGCCAGTTGCGCCCATACCATGGAAAGTCAGGCTTTGCCAGCATAGTCCACGCTCTGGTTACATCCCGAATAGACTACTGCAATGTGCTGTACATGGAAGACTGCCCAGAAACTTCAGTTGGTCCAACAACAGCCAGATTGCTTACTGGAGCAGAGTACAGGGAGCACACAACCCCCCTGTTACGTCAGCTCTGCTGGTTGCCAGTCTGTTTCTGAACACATTTCAGAGTGCTGGCTTTAGCCTATAAAGCCCTAAATGGTTCTGGCCCAGCTTACCTGTCTGAACGTGTCTCCTTCTATGAATCATTTTGGAGGGTAGGATCATCCGCGGAGGTCCTGCTCTTGGTCCCACCTTCCTTGCAGATATTACTGGTAGGGATGAGAGACAGTGCCTTCTCAGTGGTGGTTTCTCAACTATGAAAATCCTTCCCCAATGATATTAGATCGGTGCCCTCCCTCCTGGCCTTCAGAAAAAAAGTAAAAACTTGGCTGTGGGACCAAGTTTTACTGCCTTTGGGCAATAAGCAACACAAGGAATGAACAGGGATTATTTACAATTTATATTTGGCCTTGGATCATGTTTTCTGGATTATGTGATTTTATTGCTCATATTAATATGTTTTAACTCTATGTTTTAATGTTTAAATGTTGTTACTTTTTATGATCTAATTCATAGTTGTACATTATTGTTTTATGTTAGGTTTCATATGTATGTGAGGCACTAAATTTTGTCATAAATATGTTGGAAACCGTTTTGAGTCTTCTCCTGGGGTTAGAAGAGTGGTATACAAGTAAAGTAAATAAATAAATAAGTATGGTATTGTATGGTATGGTATAGTATGGGGTATAGAATTAGTTAGGCCTAAATTTCAAGCAACCAGAAACTACATTTATCCCCCATCTACCAATTCCCATGGTTACCAGTTAATTGAGTCTACCGTACATCAAAATATACTCCATAACCAATGGAACCGGCTGCATCTGAAGATGCATTGAAAACATCTTCAGTTCATTCCCCCCAAAAGAAATCACATTAAAGTGAGCAAGACATTCTGTGAGATGCTCCAGCCCTTCCTAATCGCTTGAGTCGTCCTAATCCTATGATGTGGTTTATGTATTCCACATATAGTGTCACAGAGACATCCTTAAAAAGCCTTACCAGACACAACACCCTGCATGAGAAATTTAAATGGTCCAGGAGCTGCTGAAATTCCTTCAGCATAGCCGCCTTAAGCGCCACAAATTCCTAAACCCTCTCCCACAAATCCCTGAGCTTCTCCTTGCCCACAGTGTGGTTCCATGCTATTGATCTTGATACCAAACAAACAGAAGTGATGCCATTCCTTGACTTTTTTTGTCAAGATTGGAAAGTCTCTCTAATGATTTACCTATATAAAGACTTCCGTGTGAATTGTTCCCAGAATCATAAATCATGCTCATCTCCTTGTCACTCAGTGAGAGAAAGGGCTTTCTTCCTTTACCAAGATCTTGGGGCAATTACCATTTTATTGTTTCCTGGTGATACCTTTAGGTTTCCTGCCATATCCCCCCCCCCCCACTTCCACATGCATTCACTGCAAACACATAACCCCATTTGCTCCCCCATGACACATGCACTACAAACACATATCCCACTAGACATAACCTCAAAGGATTCACATACAGCTAGTGAGCAGCAGCTACAAACTTGCAAAAAATCAAATCTGTGAAAGAGAAACCCTTGCATGCGTAGTGTCAACTGTAGTGTATAAACCCCTTTTGCCCAGACCTTAAAGACCTATTCAAAAAAGATACTTACCTTTCAATGCCAAATGCAAAGCCTCAAAGCCAGCTATAAAATTATATCACTATTTTAAAATAGCTGGTATTTAAATGGGGAATAAAAACAGTCATCAGTGCTCACTGAGAACTAATTGTTCGGCAAAGTCCTTACAGTGAAAGTGGGTTGGTAGGAGGAACGTGGAGCGTGATAAAGAGCTGTCTATGAGGAAAAAGGAAAGAAATATGTGAAAGGCAAAATTATCCAGACAGCAGAGATGGATCAAGTGAAAGATTGAATGGTTAGGCAAAGATAAAGAATTCCCCTTGACCTTAAGTCTCATCTCCATTTCTAAGCCGAAGAGCTGGTGTTGTCCATAAACATCTCCTAGGTCATATGGCTGGCATGACTGCATGGAGTGCTGTTACCTTCCCACTGAAGCGCTACCTTTTCATCTACTCACATTTGCATGTTTTTGAACTCTTAGGTTGGCAGAAGCTGGGGCTAATAATGGGAGCTCATCCCAGCCCACAGATTCGAATCAGCTACCTTCTGGTCAGCAAGTTTGGCAGCTGAGTGGTTTCACCTGCTGCCAGGGCCATAGCCAGAAAAAAATTTCGGTGAGGGTTGAAAATTTCAGGTGGGGGGGTTGAAAATTTAGGGGGGGGGGTTGAAACCTGCCTCCGAGCTCACGCTGAAGCAAAGAGCACAGCAGGGGCCAGAGCAGCCTTCAATAGCCTGCAGCTCCGCCCCTGTCAACCACCTCCACCAAGTCTGGCCTCCTTAATGAGAGCATTCAACACCCTCCCCCCAACTTGGTTGCTTCACTACATCAGCTATTGCTGCAAGTGATGACAGTGTAAATAAATTGTCAGTATTTGCTTGAGATAGTGCTTGCCGTTCTGGAGGGACTCTTAATTTTTTGCGTCTCATAGACTTAGCATGGGGATTTGGTTAACCACTTAAAATTCATGAGTAAACCAGGTTTTTTTTAACCTCAAAAATTGGGGGGGGGGGTTGAACCCCTAACCCTCCCCCCCCCCCCCCGGCTACAGGCCTGCCTGCTGCGCCATCGCAGCCCCTTTATGAGATGATTGATACGTGATGTTTGCTACCAGTGATAAATACTTGAAATGTAAGCATAATTATGGGTGCATTTTATCATATGTGCGATAGCACAGTGGTTAAAACCGCTATCTGCAGGAAAAGCTACTGACCAGAGGGTTAGCAGTTTGAAGCCACAAGTCAGGGTGACCTCCCAATTGTCAGCTCTAGCTTCTGTCAGCCTAGCAGTTTGAAAGCATGCAATGCAAGTAGATCAATAGGTACTGCCTCGGTGGGAAGGTAAAACAGCACCCCACATGCTGGCAAAAAGATTGAAGATGTCTATGGACAGCAAGGCTCCTTCAGCATGGAAAATGGAACTAGAGCACCCTCCATGGCCAAAGTTGAGCATCACCTCCAGATGCCAGAGTTGAAAAGGAAGGCCTTTACCTTATCTGTGTATTGTTTACCAGACTGCCTTCCTGGTAGCAATCACTTCAGCTTGAAGAGTGAGCGAACTTTGCTCTCTATGAGTGGATGAACCAAATCTCAGGTTTCATAGGGACAAAATTGTTCTATGAACGGATGTTGCCTTTCTCCCAAAGGTGGCAACCCGCTTTCATATGGCACAAAACGTTGTATTTCCAGTTTTGTTTTGTTTTTTTTTCAAGATCCATTCTCACCTCTTGAATGGTCACTGCACCTGTTGGATGTGCACAGAGCTCTGGCTTTCTATGTACAAAGAACTGCTCCTTTCGGGAAAATAACCAGATTATTCCTGAAGTACTGCAATGATGTGGTAGGCCTTGTAGTACCCACCCAGTGGCTCGCAGCATGGATTATGTCTACAATCCAGTTGGCTTACTGGTTAGCGGGACAAGATTTACCATCTCAAGTAACAGCCCATTCCACCAGGGCAATGTCTGCTTCTGCTGCCTTCCTCATGGATGTACCGCTGGAAGACATTTGTTGAGTGGCTATATGGTCGATAGCACTCACTTTCATGTCTCACTTTGATCTCCTTGCAAAGAGAGACACAGTGGTTGGTAGAGCGGTTTTGTTTGTTGCATTGGAATAACTCCCTCCTCCTTTTGGAAAACTTGCCAGTCTACCACAGGTGTGCATTTCACAGATGCCACACTGAAGAAGGAGAGGTTGCTTACCTATAACCACCTTTCTTCGAGTGGTCACCTGTGAAATTCACACAACTCACCCTTCCTCTCCGCATCATCATGCCTTACCAAGAGCAGCTGCTTTCCGTCTCTGGAACTAAAGTGCCAGTCCCTGAGACCTTCATACTACTGGAAATGGATGGGGCTGGAGTCCACTGACTGAAGAGCTTATTAAAAGAGTCCACAAAAACTGCTTGGTGCAGGAAATACCACAGGTGTGAATTTCACAGATAACCACTCGAAGAAAGGCGGTTACAGGTAAGCAACCTCTCCCTTTGCTGCTCTGGGATCTGGGATGCATTGGCATCTGCTGCAGCAGATTAAAGATCATAACTTGAACTTTCCTGCAACTTTTGTGAATGCACTATATACCCTTTAATTCACACTGCAGTGTGCACTGGTAGTATGTGTGGCCATCACAGTTCGTCATGAATCCACATTAAATCGTCAGTGTAGATGGGGCCTTAGTAAGTCGGTTTCAGTAATTTAGTGGGTCAGTTCTAGTCAGGATAATCAATAGGGCTTAAGCCTCTTCCGTTTCTAAATGCCACATCAGCAGTACACACAGGCCTTTGTATTGGGCGCCCCACAGGCATCAGTATAATTATGGAGTCAGAATAGATGACTGCAAGAGCAACTTTACCCAAATTCTCCAGTTTCCAGTATGTTCTCAGTATATCTTCTGATCCTTGTTTTTGTCAAGCTTATCGAATGAGGCTGTTCCATTTACACCTTCAATATTCTCAGTTCTTTGGCTTGTCATAAATATCTTTTCACTTCTCAGCAAAATGCATCAATAATTACAGAAGTTTGCGGTGGTTGCTTTTCATCTCCCTTCACCATAAAAAATATTTGGTGGGGCGGAGTGGGGAGAGGGAGGAAGACTTGTTAATTCAGTATTAACTGTTGAAGATTCAGCTACTCTCCGACTTCCCTGCACCTGTGTTTTCCTTACTTTTTATGCAGATCTGTAAACTAATTTGTCTCCATACAGTAACTGCTGAGCGTAGGGTTTTAAAAATATGGTGAATAGAGTTGCCATACCAACCAGCCACCCAGATTTCTCTGATTTCCTTAGGCATGACACCCAGTACCCTCTTGCCTGAATTCCAAACTTTTTTCTCTTTTCCATTTTAAAGCAAGTCTTTAATCTTCGTAGGAGCAGAGTTATACACCCAAATGTGCAGTCTTTCCAATTTTGTGAGAAGCAAACCTGTTTGTGCCTTTGAGTGTGTTTAGCCAATGAGTGACCTGTAACTACATTTATGGCCTGTCCTCTATAAGGGCTCTTCCAGCCAGGCCGTATATACCAGGAGCTGAGAAGTTCCACTTCACTTGGATCAGTGTCACAACATGGAGGGCAAATGTAACTGAAGTCTGTATTGTCAAAGGCTTTCATGGCTGGAATCACTGGATTGTTGTAGGTTTTTTCAGGCTGTATTTTTTAGTTTTTTTCAGGCTGGTTTTCTCAAAAGCAAGTCATGCCAGATGAACCTTATCTCTTTTTGATACAGTTACAGGGATGTAGTATATCTTGATTTCAGTAAGAACGTTGACAAAGTCCCCCATGATATTCTCACAAAGACATTAGTAATATGTAGGCTAGACCATAGCTTCTTAAACTGAAGGTTGCAACCTCATTTGGAGTCCCCTAACTGAACTTGGAGGTTGCCCCCCACCCCAAAATCCTGTGTAATTTTCCACCTAGTGGCTGTTTTAGACATTTACATGAATTTGTTTTCAAAAATGTGCAGCAAATGCTTCAGCTGCCACTTGGAGTTATGGGGAATACCATTGCTTTAGCTATGTGGATCTTCGTTGCCAGTGTGATGTCTCTACCCTTCACTATTTTATTGAGATTGGTCATTGCTCTCCTCCCAAGAAGTAAATGTCTTCTGATTTCCTGGCATAGGTTTCCCTGTGGAAACCCATGGATGCGAGAGCTGGACCATAAGGAAGGCTGAGTGAAGGAAGATAGATGCTTTTGAATTGTGGTGCTGGAGGAAAATTCTGAGAGTCTCTTGGACCGCAAGAAGATCAAACCAGTCCATACTTCAAGAAACAAAGCCCGTCTGCTCACTGGAGGGGAAGATATTAGAGGCAAAGATGAAGTACTTTGGCCACATAGTGAGAAGACAGGAAAGCTTGGAGAAGATAATGATGCTGGGGAAGATGGAAGGAAAAAGGAAGAGTGGCTGACCAAGGGCAAGATGGATGGATGGATGGTATCCTTGAAGTGACTGGCTTGACTTTGAAGAAACTGGGGATGGCACGGCTGACAGAGAGCTCTGGCGTGGGCTGGTCCATGAGGTCACAAAGAGTTGGAAGCGACTGAACAAATAAACAACAACAACAAGCCACTTGATGCTGAAAACAAAGCATGCTACAGGGTTTTCTTGGCAAGATTTGTTCAGAGGTGTTCTACCTTTGCCTTCCTCTGAGGCTGAAACCTTGACATGCCCAGGGTTTCATAAACTGAATGGGGATTTGAATTCCGGTCTCCAGATACATAATCTAACACTCAGACCACTATACCATGCTGACTTTTTATTCAATGACAATGGATGTATGTCATGTTAGGGGTGAGATGCCACAGATTCTGAGAACTGAAACCTGGTGGCTAGCAGCACCAACAAAAAGCAGGACTCTGATATTAATAGCTGATTTATAGGTTTATTTGTTTTTGAAAACCAGATTTGTCAGGAGCCAAGAAAGCTCCCAAAGACAGCTGGAGTTGCTCTAATGGAATCCAAAACCCCTTTCCTACCCAAATCGGGCCTGATGATGCCAGGTCTGCTTATTCCAACTCTGGCATTCTGCCCATGACCCCATGTTGGCTCTCTGCCATTCACAACAGTCATTTCAGACATCAACACAAACCTACAAAACCAAGATAAATAAGATCCAAAATAGTCTCAGTCCTTGGAGAAATCAGCCCAAGTGCTGCAATTTAATCTTCATCAGAAGGCAGCTTAGACAGACCAGAGGGTATTGAGAATTGTATAATGTTCACCCTGAATTGACAGTAACAACCATCACCCCACACAAAGTGAAGGATGAGGAAGTGAATCTTTCTTCAAGACTGTCACATTCAGCTTGCCTCCCCAGTGAAGCAGGTAGAAGCAGGAGCAGCTGGGCTATTGCTCTCTTTCAATTCCAGACTTTTTCTTCCGTTGTCAGCCCCCGTCTTGGCAGTTTAAGATGTGACAATCATATGGCACTGTATATTTAAATCTATCAGGGAGGTGGGTGGCCTTTCCCCCCATGTAGCCATAAGTTTAGTTCCCCATATGAACCCTTGAACTTCATAACCTACAAATGACACCTTCCCTTGTACTTTTCCACACCTTGCATGTTGTCCTGGAAGCCTTACATTTCTCACCTTCTTTTCTCTTCCATTTGCTTCACCACATTATGCACTTCCTTTCTGTGCATCCTCAGCTACACTTCCAGTTCTTTCTTCCTCCCCCTTTGTTTCATTTCATGCTCCTGCCTCCTTGCTCTCTAAACAATGGTGATGGCTCTTTTCCTCCCACTGCGAACAATGGGAGAACTCTTAACTGCCCTTCCTAAGGTAGAACTTGTTTATATTCCCCTGAACATCTAATAAAATGCATAAAAACGGTACATCAAATAAATCAAGCAAAACAACAGATTTATAATTGTGTTGCAGGTTTTAACCTCCTTTTCCTTCCAGCAACTCCTGTGCAAGAAACTTTACAAAACAGACTTCACTTCATTGTAGGTTTTTCGGGCTGTATGGCCATGTTCTAGAAGCATGTTGACTTTTCAGGAGTATGGCATTCCTTTCTAAGTGCTTAAATACAGTCTGTTTAATGGTCTGTTCAGTGAAACAGAATGAGGATACTTATGTTGTGTTATAATTGTACTATGTGTTATAGTTGTACTGTATTAAGCTTTTTTATTGTAAAATGCAGAAAATTATAAGTAACTCATTTGTAACTTTCTAGTCCCAGGATCTAAATGAAACATAAATAAATTAAATAGTCCATTTCTATTTGTAAGCTTGGTAAGTTATCACAAGTATGAAATTTAGAGGAGCTATCCAATGTGCTTTACCGAGGGATAAGATTCAGCTGCATGAATAGCTCCATTAACATTCATGTCTTTCTTATTAAAATATAAATGAAAGGTTTTCATGAGACATGTTGTGTCATGATATATTTTGTTATTATAATTTATGTAGCCCATATCTTGTATAAGAGGTTAGTTTTATTTCGGATCGCTAGCTAAACTGAATTATTGTGTCATGAAATGATGCACATTTAAAACAAGTGTCACCAACATGAAATGTTTGGAAAGCTCTGGCCTGCATTTCTGATTGTTGTTATCTATGTGGGGAGAGTGGCATCTGAGGGGACAGGCTAGCCTCATTTTCCCCTTCTCACATCTGATCAGGGTGTAAAATGTGATCAAGTATTGGTCTTTCCAATTGTTGTATCTGAACTGGCTATATTAATGCTGGTACACCCTGTTAAGCAATACACTGCAAGCCATTGCATCCTTGCCTCTGAGCTGAGGCACCAGAGAGAGACAGAATGAGTGACTGCAAGAATGAGAGAAAACAAGAATTGCTGTTAAAGGAAATTAAAGGGAAGAAATTGCTAACCATTCACCACAACAGAACACATCAATTAGTTTTTTCATCAGAAATGGTTCTCACATGCAATCTCCTCTGCTTCAAATCTGAACGGAAGTGCTCAAACTTTTAGCTTTGCCTTACTTAGGGTGTATTATTTCCCACTCTATTTGATCTAATGCCTTTTCTCTTTTTCTTCCTCTCCCTTGCCTTCTTCCCAGGAGTAGCAGTAACAATATGTTCAGTGAGGTGGTAAGATTGAACTTTGAAATTGCCAGCTTCAGCAGTCTGTCTGGGACGCAGCCCATCACATGGCAAGTGGAATATCCCCGAAAGAGGACAACAGACACAGCCCTCTCTGAAATCTTCATATGCCAGAAGGATCTTGTGGGGATTGTTCCACTGGCAATGGTAAGAGAGTTCATTTTGATATGTCTATTGTGGGTGTTAAAATTAGTTTGAATGTTTTATATTCTTTGATTGCTGTTATTCATATAATGTTTAATTGGTATGCATTTGCACTGCTTTATTACATTCCCTTAATGTTGTTTGAATGTGAACATTATAATTTATTTATTTGGTTATACACCTGACATGATTAGAGGCACTGAATCAAGGACAGCTTGTTAAGTCAATATGTAAGTTGTAGTGTTTCAGTGGGTTTTCTCTAGATGGAATTGCCGGTGTAAATCTTTGCTTAATTTATTATCTCAAACAAGGGCAGTTTTCTACTTATGAGCGAGATTATGCACATTTTTGTGCATTTTCTACTATTTTCAATGAACAAAGAAGTCATTGTTATTCCCCCTCAAAAATTGTGTGTTTTATTCAGAATTCATAACACATGCAGAAAAGTTGAAGATCCTACAGCTACACTTCATACACCTCATAGTCATACAGCTACACTTTGCCCCATAAACACTGCCATATAATGCAGTTTGAAACTGTATTATTTAGTCAGTATAGACTCATGTAGTTCAGTGCAATTAAACTGCATTATGTGCAGTTTGAAATGACATTATATGGCAGTGTAGAGAAGGCCTTCAAAAGTGATCAGAATTTGAACTTGGGCTTCTCCGGTTGAAATCCCACCATTTTTGCCAGTACAGTGTTCTGTTTCAACTGTTATCCTGAACATATTCAGCCAAAAGGAAGCTCTAAACATTCCATCAATAATATTTATTAGGCTTGGGTAACTACGGAAAAATTTGGTTCTAAACTCGTCTCGTTTTTAGGGGGGCCCTTGCGTTTCGTTTTTTTAAAGAATTTCGAAATTTTCCTTTTAAAAAGTTCGAAATATACGAAATTTCGTAAAATTACGAATCGATTCGTTAATGGCGGACGCGATTGCGCAATATGCTAAAAAAACCCTCCAAATGGGACAGGGGGAACTTCTGAAGCTTCCCTCTCCCTCTGTTGTTGACTGTTGGTGTGATAATTTATTTTTTATCACTGATAAAACAAACAACAACTATAAAACTTGCACCAAACATACGGAAATAATTACGAAACAATTACAAAACAATTTCAAAACAATTTTGAACCAATTACGAAACAATTACGGAACACTACGAAATAAATTGGAAAAATTGTTTTGATTTTTAATTACTCCTCACAGTAGTCCTGCATGGCTCAATATTGGATTGTAAGCTAATTTAAATACGAATTAATAACGAATTACGAAAGTAACAAACGAAACCGCCCAAGCCTAATATTTATATCATATTAGCTTGGGGACCTGGCGATGCCCAGAAAAGACATTGTTTTTGGGTGTTAGGTATTCTCAGTTTGGTGTGGGTGAACAACAATTCCCAGAATCATGGGTCGATCCTCCCCAAACCCTGGCAGTATTCATAGCTGGCCATTTTAGTTTTGTGTGCCAAGTTTTATCCAGATCCGTTGTCAGTTGGGTTTCGTGCTCTCTGGATGAGGGTGAACTACAATTCCCAGATTCCCAGGGCAATCACCCCCAAACCCCGCTGTATTCACAGTTGACCATGTTGGTTCTGTGTGCCAAGTTTGGTCCAGATCTGTTGTTGACTGGGTTCAGTGCTCTCTGGATGCAGGTGAACTACAACTCCCAAAATCAAGGCCAATTCCCACAAACCCCTGCAGTATGTTCAGTTGGGCATGGGGGTTTTCTGTGTCAAGTCTGGTCCAGGTGCATTGTCGGTGAGGGTCACTGTTTCTCTGCATGCAGGTGAACTATAATTCCCTTTTCCCCAAACTTGTCCAGTATGTTCTGTTGGCCAAGTTTGGTCCTGGTCCATTGTCGGTGGGGGTCACTGTTCATCTGGATGCAGGTGAACTACAACTTCCCAAGTCAATGTCAATTCCCCCCCCCCCCCCCCCAAACCCCTGCAGTATGTTCAGATGATCACAGGGATTCTCTGTGCCAAGTTTGGTCCCGGTCTATCATTGGTGGGGTTTGGAGTAGTCTTTGATTGCAGGTGAACTATAAATCCTATTATCAACAACTAACAAATGTCAAGGCCAATTCCACCTCAAATCCACCAGTATTAAAATTTAGGCATATTGGGTATGCATGGCAAATGTGGCCCAGATCCATGGTTTGCATTTACAATGCTCTCTGGATGTAAGTGAACTATAATTCTTCTGAATCAAGGTGAATTTTTCCTAAAGTCCTCCTGTATTTTTTGCTGGTTGTGTGGGTTCTGTGTGCTAAGTGAGGTCAAAGGTCACCGTTGGTGGGGCCCAGAGTGCTCATTGATTGCAGATGTTCAGTTGCTGATCAATTCCTCTGTTTGCTGTATGTGATATGAAAGGGTTAATTAAGGGAGAGGCAGTGGGCAGGGTCATGCAATGAGAGAGAAAGGAACCCTGGAAGGTGTCTTTGGTGGAGGAAAAACAGAAAATCTAGGCTGAAATGGTCCCCGTATAAAAGCCTTCACTTGGGTGGTGGGCAGGATGGCATTTGTGGAGGACATTGGCAGGGCTCTTGGACATGTTCATGGTCAGTTTTGGGAGGGCCATGGGTGTCTCCTGCCCTGCTTGTGGAGGCTAGATTCTGTGTAAACAGACATCTCTGCCATATACACACATACACACATTTTCACTTTTATTGTGTGTATAGATAGATGTTTTGAATAAGAATATAGTGTAGCAGTTAGAAATGTGAAGAGTATGTATGAAATTCAATCTGTGCACGGTGCTAGCAGTTACTCTTTTCCAGGGTTATACAGCCAAGGTCTGGATCTTATTGTTGGTCCCAGCTAATGATTCATTGAATCATTCAGCAATTGATTAAATGGGTCATTATCTGCTGACTTTGAACAACCACATTTTTCCAATGGCTTTCTTATCCAGTGTCCCTCTTTCATTTCCTTCCTATCACATTTCCTTCACTATCTAGTGCCACACTGTCAGGAGGATTTGAACTAGAATTCGCAAGAGTAATCATCAAATGAACCCTTTTGCCATTATTGAGCAAATCACTATTGTTGTCATGAATTTTTGAATAAAATAACATAGGAAATCAACTATAGACTTGAATATGGCATTCTGAATGGAGAAAAAAAGCTGAAAAAGAGTTCCCAAAAGTCCAGTTTTGTCTAAAGCGTGTAAACTTGAACAGAAATTTGTAAATTTTCTGTATATACAAGGGGCTGCTGATAAGTCTTTGGCTTTACTCAGAAAGAAATGAGATAGGAAGATGAAACTTTACATTTATTACACATACTCTCCACTGATATCAACACACTTCTTACACCGGCATTCCAAGTTCTGTAAGCCTTGCAAAAAGAAGGATTTCAGTTGTGCCTCAAACCAGTCATCCGTAGCAGCCATGGCATCAGAAATGGTGTGAAATTTGGTACCCTTGAGGTGTTTCTTCAGGTTTGGAAACAGAGGATAGTTGGAGGGAGCTAGATCTGTTGAATAAGATGGGTGGTCAACCAGCTGGAAGCCTAGCTCCAACAGAAGCACTTTATTCTCTGGTTTGTGCAATGAACTCCTACCTTATCCCCCCGGATCCCCTTCCTGATATTTTACATTGCTGTATCTCCCAGTGTTTTAAAATTTTAATCTTTGAACTGCCCCTGCCCACTGTGATCATTTTTAGTGGTTTAATGTTTTGATTTTATATTGCTGTGCTGCATATTTACATTGGTTTTGTATTTTATGTTATTTTATTTTCTGTTGTGTTTTTGTGTTATATTGTTTTTTCTGTATTGATGGGCATGGCCTCATGTAAGCTGCCCCGAGTCCCCTTTGGGGAGATGGTGGCAGGGTATAAATAAAGTTTGTTTATTTATTTATTTATTTTGCCATGGTCGCTTGTGCAGTGTGAGCGGAGGCGTTGTCTATATAGGAACAGGATTCCTTTGGACAACTTGTTGCACCTTTTGCCCTTCAGAACTGCCTTCAATTGGTCCAGAGGTTCACTGTAATATCTTGCATTGATGGTGGAACCAATTTGAAGGTAGTCCACTAGCAGCACGCCCTCCTTATCCCAGAACATAGACGCCATCATCTTAGTGGCTGATTTTTGCACCCTGAACATCTTTGGATGAGGAGAACCATGGTGCCTCCACTCTTTAGACTGCTCCTTGGTTTCAGGGTCACACAAATAAATCCAGGTCTCATCCATAGTGACCAGTGGATCCAGGAAGTTCTTATCAGTCCAGAAATGCTGACAAATGGACCGGGAAGTTTTCACTCGCATGCTTTTCTGATCTGTTTTCAAACATTTGGAGACCACTTTGCAGAGAGCTTCTTCATGTTCAAATGTTCATGGATAGTGACACAAACACGTTAATGAGAAATCCCCATGATGCCTGCTATTCCTTTAGCTGAAATTTGCCAATTCTCCAGTATGAGGTTGTGCACAGCATCGAAGATCTCTGGAACAACAACCACTCTCAGTCGTCCAGGACATTCCTCATCATTGGTGCTGAAGTGGTTCGTTTTAAATTTGGCAACCCAGTTCATAACTGTAGAATATGAATGGCATTAATCCCCCAATGTCTGCGACATATCACCATGAATATCCTTCATGGACTTTCCTTGCAGAAAAAAGAATTTTATCACTCCTCTTTTCTCATTTGCTGTGAATAGCGCCTTAGCTTCCGCCATTTTGTTTTCCCGCGTACCTAGATCACTGTTGCCATAAGCTACAAACACAAAATTTTGAAAACATATATTAGACACATAAGGCTTTCATGTGATGTAATATTCATTACCATAGACACAAAACAAGAACACAAAGCCAAAGATTTATCAGCAGCCCCTCATATGTAAATCTCATGTGATTGGCTATGCAGACAACATTACATCATATAGATCCAAACTGCACTGCACATATGCATTTGGGGTAAAAAAAAAAACAGATAGCAAGAAATTAACATAAAATTAGGTGTGGATATGTTTACAGAATTGAAGCCCGTTCACCTAGATACTGTTTTTCCCCACTAACCTTCTGGCAGCACCTCTGTTCTTAGTCAGCTTTTACCAGTCTTTGAGAAAGAAATTTGAATCTATATATATAAAATCCGAAGTGGCGTCGTATGAGGAAGCAAAACTCAAAAACCCCCCAACAGAAATTAACCAAAATTCCCATGCACATACCTCAACCCACTAGGTACAAACAAACCCAATCAAAATCAAAAACAACACAACACCACACTCACAAAACGGCAAAACAACTGAGCATGCGCATTGGCACCCAGCCGCAAGTTCCCTGGCACGCGCACATGGCCTGGCGGCCAACGTTCCCTCCGCGCAAGCCACGCCCCCATCCTCACGCCGCGCCGCTTACCGCCCTGTCCAAACCATCGCAACTCACCCTCCTTCATCTTACCCTGCTCACGCGGCCACACACACACACTCACGCTGGTAAGACACGCCCCCTCCCTCCCTCCCTCCCCCCCCCACCCCTTCCCTCCCTGTCTCACTGTTTCCCTCCTCCCACCCTCCGCCGGTAAGACATGCCCCCTCCCTTCGCCGCGGCGGGCCCAAGCACACTCACGCCGGTAAGACACGCCCCCTTCCTTTCCCCCCACCCCTTCCCTCCCTGACTCACTCCTCCCCGTCGCAAACACACACACACACACACAACGCTCCTTCACACCTTCCGCCACACACACACACATTCACGCCAGTAAGACATGCCCCCTTCCTTCCGGCACACACACACACACCCTCAACCCCCACCCCCACCCCCCACCCCCCGCGCGGCACACACACACACAGGCTCCCTCACTACCTGTTGGGAAAGCAGCAGCAATGGCAGCAGCAACGGAGCATCCACGCAAGGAAGAAGGGGAGGGGGAGGGGGAGGGGGGAGGTCCACGGTGCTTGAATGAAGGACCTTCCTTCTCTCCCTCCCTTCCCTTCTTTCCTCCCTTTCTTTCCTTTTCTTCCTTCCTTCTCCTTCCTTTCCTTCTTTCCCTCCTTCCCTTCCTTCCTGTCCGTCCTTCCTTTCCTTCTTTTCCTCCCTCCCTCCCTTTCCTCCTTCTTTCCCTTCCTTCATTTCCTTCCCTCCCTCCTTTCTTCCCCTCCTTCCTTCCTTCTCCTTCCCTCCCTCCCCTTTTCCTTCCTTCCTGTCCCTCCTTCCTTCTTCCTTTCCTTCTTTTCCTCCCTCCTTTTCCTCCTTTCCCTTTCTTCATTTCCTTCTCCTTCATTTCCTTCCCTCCCTCCTTTCTTCACCCCCCTCCTTTCTTTCCCTCCTTCCTCCCTTCCTGTCCCTCCTTTTTCCCTTCCTTCCCTTCTTTCCCTCCCTCGCTTTTTCCTTCCTTCCTGTCCCTCCTTCCTTCTTCATTTCCTTCTTTTCCTCCCTCCCTTTCCTCCTTCTTTCCCTTTCATTTCCTTCCACCCTTATTTCCTTCCCTCCCTCCTTTCTTCATCCCCCTCCTTCCTTCCACCTTCCTTCTCCTCCCTCCCTTCATGTCCCTCCTTTTTCCCCCTTCCTTCCCTTCTTTCCCCCTCCTTTTTTCCTTCCTTCCTGTCCCTCCTTCCTTTCCTCCTTCTTTCCCATTCTTCATTTCCTTCCCCTTAATTTCCTTATTAAATGGGACAGTCAAGAAGTAATGAGAGGAGGGAAAAAGGGAAGGAAGAAAGGAGAGAAGCAGGGAGGAAAGAAACAGGTAGAGATGGAAGAAAGATGAGACATAGGGAAAGAAAAAGAAGAAAGGAAGGAAAGAGAGAAAGAAGGAGAGAAAGAGAGAGGGAAGGTTGGCCACAGCAACGCGTGGCAGGGCACAGCTAGTACTATCTAAAATGTATAGTTTTATCGTTAGTCCTTTGTTCTAATGCTGGGTCTTTTTGTGACCTTGGCTACCTCAAAGAACAAAGTGCATATTATGCCTCTCTCTGTTTTACCTAAAACTCTATCAAAGTGACAGGGAACCCAAGAGACATGTAGTCCAGCCTCCTTTTTGCCAAGCAGAAATATACACGAAGGCATTATCTCTATCTTTCAGCAGAATCTCCCTACCTCCATAGATTTCAAACCTGGATCCAGTAAAAGAAAAAGAAAACAATCCATTTTAAATCTCCATTTTCAGGTGTTTCTTAAAGTGTATGTATATATATGTATGAAGGCTCATTTTTTTCAAATAATAATAATAATAATCATCATCATCATCATCATCTTTACTTATATTCTGCTTTATCTCCCCGGAGGGACTTAGAGTGGATTACTATATACATATAAGGCAAGCATTCAATGCCTATTTACACTATTTACACTAACAATAACATACAATACACAGATAAGGTAAAGGCCTTCCCTTTTTTCTATCTCCGTTGTCTGGAGGCGATGCTCAACTTTCGACCATGGGGAGGTGCTCTTGTTCCATTTTCCATGCCGAAGGAGCTTTGCTGTCCATAGACATCTCTAATCTTTTTGCCGGCATGTGGGGCCCTTTTACCTTCCTGGCATGGCAGTTCCTATTGGTCTACTTGCATTGCATGCTTTCGAACTGCTAGGTTGACAGAAGCTAGGGCTGACAATCGGGAGCTCACTCTGACTCGTGACTTTGAACTGTTGGCCTTCCAGTTAACAGCCTTTCCTGCAGCTAATGGCTTTAACCACTGTGCTACTGCAGTCCCATATCAAGAAATGATAACTAGCTGCAAATGAGAACTATAGGAGAAATGGTAAAAAAGAAATGGGAAAATGTGGAAATTTTAATTTGACATTGCTAAAGAATGGTTTGTGGAAATCAACAAGATTTTGGGTTCAGCTCTATTAGGAGTGAATGAATGAATGAAATCATTTCAGTTAATTAACTGTTAATTGTAAGCCCAGGGACCTTCATCTGGTGAAAGTCAATATACTTGGCCAAGAAAATTGAAAATAAAAGAAAATAACAAGCTTCACCTTGTGTCCAGGACACAGCCCAAAATATGCTTTGCAATGCCTTCTTAGTGCTGAGTGCATCTGTTTCACAGCCATGCCTGGTGATAAGATTTGGCACAAGACCATTATGCATCATGCAAATAAATACAGGTTGATAAAGTGACAGTGATTTTTTGAAAGTCATGGGAGGAGAGAGGCTTTGCTAGCAGGATATGGCTAGACGATATCCACTACTTTCTACAGCCGTTTGGCTGCTGCAGTCAGGGTCCTATTTTATTCATTTCATCTTCACTTGAGTGTTAATTTTCAGCAGAGCTGATTACCTAGCAATTCCCTTCTTCAGTATCACAGAAAAGTGCATATGTCAAAGGGAAAAAATGATCTTTGTCACCTGCCAAGAGGTCAAAACTGTTTTCACGCATTTTAAGCTAAGTACTACAAAGTCTGCATAAAAACGGGGTAGTACTAGGCCTGTGCAATGAAAACATATTTATTGTAGTGAAGTCAGTTGCTGGCATTCTGACTTTAGTGAGACCCCTTGTGCCCCACTTTTGTGTCATCACAGCTTGGAAGTATATAGTTGTAATCTGTCATTCTAGCGCTATGGATCTGTTCTAGAGATCATTTGGAATTGTGGGAGTAGAGATACAAAAAACCTGGAAAGCAAGTGGTAGTGGAAGCCTGAGAGTGGAGGCATTGAAGCCACTGAGCAGTTGTATAGGTCATGTTTTAGACCAGGGGTCCTCAAACTAAGGCCCGGGGGCCGGATGCGGCCCTCCAAGGTCATTTACCCGGCCCTCACTCAGGGTCAACCCAAGTCTGAAACGACTTGAAAGCATGCAACAGCAACAACAACAATCCTGTCACATCAGCCAAAAGCAGGCCCACACTTCCCATTGAAATACTAGCAAGTTTATATTTGTTAAAATTCTTCTTCATTTTAATTACTGTATTGTTTTAAAGTGTTTTTTGCACTACAAATAATATATGTGCAGTGTACATGGGAATTCATTCATATTTTTTTTCAAATTATAATCCGGCCCTCCAACAGTTAGAGGGACTGTGACCTGGCCCTCTGTTTAAAAAGTTTGAGGACCCCTGTTTTAGACTGTAGCAACAACCCACAACACCTTTTAGGATTCTTCATCTTTTCATTGTTTGGTTTTCCTGTTCCCTTATAAACAATAACAATAAATAATAATAATGTGAACCTAGACTGAATTCTTGGCTGCCGCATTTGATCTGGTGTGAAATACCCCCTTGCCTTCCTTCTCTTCTCTCAGATCTGGCAGGCAAAAGCAGCAACTGTGGGCACATATGGTGGCTGCAGTATTTGGCAGCCATGGGATTGAAAAGTAAAGTTGTTTGCGGGCAACAGCATCTGGGCATGGGAGTTGGCTAGCTGGGATTGCATCTGCCTGGTTGTGAAGTTTCTCCAAGATTGTCTGCTCATGCTGCCATGGCAGCTGTAAGGTTGCCCACAGAGGTTCTGTTGACCAGAAACTAGCCTACAGAATAACTATATTTTCTGATAGGAACTAAAGCTTGGGTATAATTTTAAGTCTCGGTTGTCAAACTGCAGCTGAGAAGTACATCATAAATCCTCTTGGAGGAAGATCAAGGTGAACTTCCAGTGCCAGAAAATAACTAAGTGACCAGTTGTTAAAGTTAGCTTCAGCAAATAATCTAAAAGATAAAACATTTGTGTAACATAAACTGGTGCCAGTGTCGCTGTATTCCACTACACTGGAGCTACATCACATTATTTTACCAGTTGTGTAACAGGCATCCTCATCCCATGATTACCTGTTTCCCAAAGTGTAACACCAGTACTTTAGATTAGCACTGGACCCAAGTAAGAAGCCTGTGGAACTCTACTGGTCTCCTCTCCAGGATGACGATGAAGAATTTTAGAGCACCCTTTGGGTTCATTTGTTTAACCAATTACCAATCCACCTAACGGTTGCACTGTCTAGCCCAGGACTTCTTAAACTTTTCCACTTTCAACCCCTTTCCGCCTGACAAATTTTTACACAACCCCAAATAGGCATAAAATCAAACATTTGCTGATAACTAATCAGCATTTGCAAGGCTTGCTAAACAGACTAATTTTCCATTTTTATAAAGGTCAACTGAAGCATTTGCTGCAGAGTCCACAGTAAATAAGGCACATTGTTGCTAACCAATTCATGTAATATCTAAAACAGCCAGTAGGTGGCATTCATAAACCTTTTACTGATGCCAAATTGTCAACATCCTGTACCTTGGCAGCCACCTCTCCACAAAAGTCAACACTGACACTGAAATACAACACCACCTGAGCTCTGCGAGTGCAGCATTTTTCTGAATGAAGCAGAGAGCGTTTGAGGACCGGAACATCCTTGGGGAGACCAAGGTGCTTGTTTATAAAGCCATTGTCCTCTATATGCTATATGCCTGGAACCCTGCTATATGCCTGGAAAACGTGGACTGTCTACAGACGTAATACGCAACTCCTGGAACGATTCCATCAGCACTGCCTCCGAAATATCCTGCAAATCTCTTGGGAAGACAGGCAAACAAATGTCAGCGCGGTGGAAGAAGCAAAGACCATCAGCACCAAAGCAATGCTCCTCCGCCATCAACTCTGCTGGACTGGCCACATTATCCAAATGCCCAATCACCATCTCCCAAAGCAGTTACTCTACTCCAAACTCAAGAACGGGAAATGGAATGTTGGTGGACAGAAAAAGTGATTTAAAAATGGGCTTAAAGCCAACCTTAAAAACTGTGGCATAGATGTCAAGAACTGGGAAGCCCTGGCCCTTGAGTGGTGTAACTGGAGGTCAGCTGTGACCAACAGTGCTGCAGAATTCAAAGAGGCATGAATGGAGGGCAAAAGGGAGAAATGTGCCAAGAGGAAGGCACGTCAAGCCAACCCTGACCAGGGCTGCCTTCCATCTAGAAACT